>NC_045608.1:2311032-2611032 GCF_009762305.2 Zalophus californianus
CTGACTGTTACTAACTCAGGTAGCTGTCATTTCCCACCATGCTTTCCAACAACAACACAAAAATAACCAGACGTGCTGTAGAGTGACTCAAGTTTGAGAGACTGACATACCCTTTACCTTCAATTGTTTTGTCTGTCTCTTCAGCTCACGGGACCTCCATGTAGTCTGGGAGGTACAAGAAGGGAGATGAACGCCCCAGTATTAGCTGCAATCCTTTTTCTAGCAAGCAACCTGACTTCAGTTTGAAACACAAAACAGATCATGTAAATATATGTGTATCTTTCTCAAAATGAGCGTATATGTTTTTGCAATTATTTTCTAGATCAAATCTTATTTTTGCATTGTAAGACAAAAATAAATTCCAGCAAGTAGCTAAGGAAGCATATCTGTCTAAATGTCTGTCCTGGATTCTTTGTCTTAACATTAATAAATAGCTCAAGTTTGGATCATTTCAGTCTTCCCGCTGGAAGCTGTGAGGTCTCTGTTTACAATTCAGCTCTAACTGATGGAAATCGACATACTTTACGTTGTCATCACTCATGAGCCTCGCAGACACTCCCATCTTCATTCTCATCCTCACCTGCCCAGGCTTCAGAAGGAACTCCCTGAACTCATCTTGCTCCAGGAAACACAGGTCTCCTGGCAGATTTTTCCCTCACACTTTCACCGTCCACCCAAAACCTGCCCTGACCGATGAGGAAAAGGAACCACCACAATTGCCGTATCTGAGAACATCACTTTGGTCATTTAAAAAAATTCCAAAAATTAAACTTTACAAGATAAAAGAACCCTATGAATGTGTCTCTATTATTCATACTGTGGTAATAACCCCACTTCACCTTAGGTTATGGGTAACTTATTCTCACCCTGTGAAAATATGAAAGTCTCAGAAAAAAAAAAACTAGAAAAAATCAAAATATTATCCTGCAACAGAAATATCTATCAGCTATGTTGTCTCCGCTTCATGCAACACAGCCCAGCTGGGTGATACCTGAAAATATATATTTTCCCTCCCTAAAATATCTTGAAGTTAGTGGTGTCCTCGGACAGGAGTTAATAATCTGTGAGGCCAGATATGGTCCCCTCCCTGTTTTTGTAAAGTTTTACTAGAAGCCAGCCATGTGCATTGGTTTCTCCAAAGTCTATGGCTGCCTCTTACGTTATGGTGGCCAAACTGGGCAGTTGTGGCAGAGACCATATGGCTTATAAAGCCTAAACATTTACTTTCTGACCCTTTACAGAGAAAATTGGCTGACTTGCCTCAGAAGCAACATCGCTTGCTGGTTTCTCTACTTGAGGCAGAGGACGGCCGCTAAGTGTCACAGACCATGACACCCTGCACAGCCTCTGCCCCAGAATTCAGCTGGCCTCCATTAGGTTGTGGTTTGCTCCCTGTCATTGCAAATATCAAAATTTCTCCATCATCTGTGCAACAAATAGGCTGGAGAGATGAAGCCAGGGTCAGTCATTTATTGGTTTATTAGGCTCTTCAGGGAGAAAGCATTTGGTACTTTCTGTTCTCTCAAGAGCTTTATGATTTCTGTAGAGCTTTTTATCATCATTCGGATGACCTTCACTGTGGCACTAAAGGGGCCCCTCCTAAAACTCTTTTCTCAAAAAGATGGCTAAAGCAAAGATATTGTGATTGCAAGAAGAAACTACATCAGCAACTTTGTCTTTAGTAGAAAAATGGGGAAGAGGGCAGGTAGGCGGGAGGATGCGAGCCCAGTGTGGTTAGGACATTGTAACTCTTAACCGAAATTGTCCTCTTACCCAACATGACTGCCCATACACTCCCCTTCACCAACATGGCCACCCATATCTTCCCCTTCACCAACATGGCCACCCATACCTTCCCCTTTACCAACGTGGTCAGCCATACCCTCCGAACCCAACATGACCACCCATACCTTCCCCTTTACCAACATGGTCAGCCATACCCTCCGAACCCAACATGACCACCCATACCTTCCCCTTTACCAACGTGGTCAGCCATACCCTCCGATCCCAACATGACCACCCATACCTTCCCCTTTACCAACATGGTCAACCATACCCTCTGAACCCAACATGACCACCCATACCTTCCCCTTTACCAGCATGGTCAACCATACCCTCCGATCCCAACATGACCACCCATACCTTCCCCTTTACCAGCATGGTCAACCATACCCTCCGATCCCAACATGACCACCCATACCTTCCCCTTTACCAACATGGTCAACCATACCCTCCGATCCCAACATGACCACCCATACCTTCCCCTTTACCAACATGGTCAGCCATACCCTCCGATCCCAACATGACCACCCACACCTTCCCCTTTACCAGCATGGTCAGCCATACCCTCCGATCCCAACATGACCACCCACACCTTCCCCTTTACCAGCATGGTCAACCATACCCTCCGAACCCAACATGACCACCCATACCTTCCCCTTTACCAACATGGTCAGCCATACCCTCTGAACCCAACATGACCACCCATACCTTCCCCTTTACCAGCATGGTCAACCATACCCTCCGAACCCAACATGACCACCCATACCTTCCCCTTTACCAACATGGTCAACCATACCCTCCGAACCCAACATGGCCACCCATACCTTCCCCTTTACCAGCATGGTCAGCCATACCCTCTGAACCCAACATGACCACCCACACCTTCCCCTTTACCAGCATGGTCAACCATACCCTCCGAACCCAACATGGCCACCCATACCTTCCCCTTTACCAGCATGGTCAGCCATACCCTCCGAACCCAACATGACCACCCATACCTTCCCCTTTACCAGCATGGTCAGCCATACCCTCCAAACCCAACATGACCACCCATACCTTCCCCTTTACCAGCATGGTCAACCATACCCTCCGAACCCAACATGACCACCCATACCTTCCCCTTTACCAACATGGTCAGCCATACCCTCCGATCCCAACATGACCACCCACACCTTCCCCTTTACCAACATGGTCAGCCATACCCTCTGAACCCAACATGACCACCCATACCTTCCCCTTTACCAGCATGGTCAGCCATACCCTCTGAACCCAACATGACCACCCACACCTTCCCCTTTACCAGCATGGTCAGCCATACCCTCTGAACCCAACATGACCACCCATACCTTCCCCTTTACCAGCATGGTCAACCATACCCTCCGATCCCAACATGACCACCCATACCTTCCCCTTTACCAACATGGTCAGCCATACCCTCCGAACCCAACATGACCACCCACACCTTCCCCTTTACCAACATGGCACCATGAAAAAAGTGCTGACTTCACAGAGACCTTGCTACTCCCACATCTAAACAAGCAGTAGCACTGCTATATTTTGATCAGATTTGCCAATATCGCATGAATCACGTTTGCCGCTCAGCATGTTCTCACAGTGGGCAAAGCCAACAAATACCATTCACAAAGCTGATTAGTAAGCCTAGGTTTGAACTGGTTGTGTCACTGAATGGAGACATCCCACCCTGGTCATACACATAATGGTTTCATAGCCTTTCTCTCCCTGCCCCTCACCCCTTCACCTGATGGCGCTGGGAACCAAGCCATGCTTGTCTCTGGCTTGGTAACTCAACAGGTTACAACCACAGTCCAATCCTGTATCCCTAAAGTTTAACTGGGCAAACCTGCTTGGAACTGGACCTATATTTGGAAGAGACTGTGGCATTTGATATGGAGTCTGACCTCCCGGTTCACATAGATTCCAGGAATCCTAGAGGTAACTTGGCAGCCCACTCCAAGGAAACCGAAGTGACTCTTTCTGTGAACTAGTCTCTAGATTCATTCTGTTTTCCCTTTTGATTTGTTTTTTTCTAATTCCTTCACTCCCTTCATGCCTGTGTTTGCACAATATTAAGTATAGGACAATGTCTCCTATACTGATCTTTTTTTCTTCTTCATGGTATTTCCTTCCTTTTTGCTCTTGGTCTTTCTCTCTATCTTCTTAAAAGGTCTATGCATCTGACATTGATTCGGAGAAGATGCTGCAGCAGAAAAAATAATTTGAGCCTTAGAACCTGGGCTCTGAGGGGAATCGGTGTATAAAATAAAGACAATGAATTACATTGAGAGTTCCTTTTAGAATATTAGAATAGAAAATATTTCCCTTGGATACAGCAAAGGGACTGAGAAAGGAGAAAGGGGTGTGACAAGGGGGATGGGGCTGGGAGAAGCTCAGCCAAGAGCACCTATAGCCAGTGGAGCTGGAAACAGCATCTTCAGGCCACCTGTTCTCAACCAGGTGGCACAACAAAGCTGCCCTTCCTCCAGTCCCTCACTCATAGGCCATTCAACAATAATGACATCTGTCTGTCTTCAAGACGGCTTGATTCCAGGCATAGGCAACTCCCAGGACGTAGATATACCCTCAGAGAAGGAGGGTGGGGTCCTGGACATTCGGTGAGAAGGTGTTATGGAGGGACTTGTACTGGGGGCGCTGACCTGGTGGCGAGTGTAGCCATGACCCTTCACACCCTCAGAGAGGTAGGTATCACAGTGAGGGGAGGGCTGAATGTCACAACAGTATGTCCCTTCCGCCCAGCCTCGTCCAAAACTACCCTGAGGTGCAGAGGTCCAATCAGCCAGGCTTCATTCAGCAGAGGTCTCAAACGCATAGCTTCTGGGATGAATAAGATGTGGAAACATATTTTATTTGGCCTGCACTGTATTTTCACATTTGTAATTCATTTTCAGCATTTGAAAAATTGTAAGGTCTCACATAACCGTCCCAATTTCTGACTTCTAAAAAACATGGGCCCATCGGACAGCACTCGGTTCCTGTCCCTGAAGGCAGTGGGGGCCTGGAGCGGCATACAGCCCGCCCATGCACACAGAGCACCAGGGTTCATGCGTTATTATCTTCAACCTCTGCATTACGGTATTTCCTTGTCCCTGTGGACATCCGGGTTTGCAGCTGTGAAAGGGTTCGAGGACAGATGAAGTCTGCCCTTGTTATTCCTGGTGCCATCAGTATAGCTAACTGCCTGTCGTGCTGGCTCCAAATAAACTGATCAGCAGATTCGACCAGGACTAAGGAATTCCACGGTCTTCAGGCTCTCCTTCCATTCCACACCTTCCCATTCTTCTATTTCTTGAGGTTCTCAAAGGTCAGTTGAAGATTCTCCTCTCCCACTTTTTTTTTCTCTTCTGCTTTTAAATTTTCATCCCGAATAATCTCCACCTAGAGGCAACCACTGTTGACATTTGCCATATTTACTTTCCTCCTTTCTCTTTCCCAATTTGTTGAACTTGGACCAGGCACGTGAAGGTCAGCTGCAACATGGGACGCAGGATGCTTCAGATAGTAATCCTTAAGCAGGCATCCCCTAAGATTAATGATGGTTATTTCCAAATCAACCTCCAGCCCTTCCCTCCTGGCAAGCCTTGAGATCCCCATGTTCAAGCTAGTTTTCCTAAGTGGAAAATGACTGCAAAACTTAGCAGATTGAGGGGCGCCTGGGTGGCTCAGTCGTTAAGCGTCTGCCTTCGGCTCAGGTCATGGTCCCAGGGTCCTGGGATCGAGCCCCGCATCGGGCTCCCTGCTCGGTGGGAGGCCTGCTTCTCCCTCTCCCGCTCCCCCTGCTTGTGTTCCCTCTCTCGCTGTCTCTCTCTGTCAATTAAATAAATAAAATCTTAAAAAAACAACTTAGCAGATTGAAACAAAACTCTTTTGCACTCATTGGTTCTGTGGACCAGGACTCTAGACAGGGTGCCAGGGAGATTGCTTTTCTCTGCTCCATGACATCTGGGCCTCACCTGGGAAGACTCTAAGGCTGGCTGCTGGGGTTACCTGAAGGCTTGTTCACTCTCATGCCTGGTGCCTTGAAGATTGAAGTGCCTGCCCAGGGCTCTCCCACGGCATGGCGGCCTGGAGTCAATGGCTTTCTCACATGGAGGCTCAGGGCTCCAAGCTCGAGTATTTCAACAAATTGCCTTTTGTGACACCCAGCGTGCAAAATCACAGTGTCCCCTCCACCACACAATGGCAAGTCCAGATGAATCGTCAGAGATGGAAATAGTCTTCAGCTTGCGCTGGAGCGGCAAGGACGTTTCGTAGAAGACCGTGTGGGAGGGCAACATGACGAGGCCATCTTTGGGAAGGACAACCTGCCATGTCTCATCCCTGGGACCAGACAATGCTGTGGAGATCTGCGTATCAGATGGTCACATTCCGTATTTTCCCATCTCCTCGTCGCTTTTCAGGGAGGGCCATTTTCCTTCTTCCTCAAGAAGCAAAGTCCTTTTCCCACGAGCTCCCCTTTTGCCCCCTCCCCTTCTCTCTCACACATCCCTTTACAAAGCTCTTTCGAGTTCTGAACAGGTAAGCCCTGATCGAGGTTTTTCACCTCAATCTTCTTCCATTAACTGATGATGGAAGAGTCTGCGGCGTCCCAACGGGACCCCATCCCCTATCCCCTAAGCGACTGTTAATCCCCTAACTCTGCTGCGGTGAAATGCTAGTAAAATAAACACACAACACACAGTCTACCCCCGGTGGGCACACCTGTTCTTGCAAGGTCCTCCCTGAGTAATTCTCCCGGGGTAACTGCCCACCCCTGTTAGAGTCGACTGGGTGCTAGCCATCAGTGAGATCTCCTAACAGGATTCAAGACTTCGGAAGTAAACACATTTACAAACTACAACCACTGTATGGGCAGGCGAATCTCCCACTGGTGATTAATAAAGAATTTCCACGCACTGCGTTTCTGAAGAGTTAGTGTTCTGGAATTGACAGCAGCGGCATAATTAAAGATACAGCATCAGAGCCGCTAATAACCCCAAGAGGAAACTGCTGTTCTGTGTTACCCATAATTGAGCGTCTACTTAATGTTTGTGCGCCATTGTCTGACTTGCGCATGCTGTAGATTTTTCAGAAACACCCACAAAATTCCACTGGGATCAAGTACATGGCGGGGGGGGGCGGTTTGTGGAGTCCTTGGTGTTTCTTCGTCCAGACGAGTATATTTTCAAGGTGACCCTATTGAAAATAGGCAAGGAAACTATAAAGTGATAGTTTCATTACCAAAAACTTGAAATGCTGTACAATGGGTAAGCAGGGAACACTCCGGAAGGTGGGGGTCCTGGCGGGGAGAAGCAGAATAATTGTTTCAGGAGTTCTTGCAAAACAAAGAGAGATTTGGCAAAATGCAGTGAGAAAAACGTCTGCCTTCTGTGTCCCGAATGTGGCAAAGCACGGGAATAGTTGGAGATGCTGATGCTCATGACGTAAAAAGGAGATCAGCCTGAACTAAAACAAGACTCGCCGAAGAGGAGAGTAAAACTCACTCGTTTGCACTTGCATATTCATTCATTCCTTCACTCACTCACTCATTCACTCATCTTCATCTCCGGGGGGAGGGGGCCTCGAGCCCGGGCAGCCTCTCCGGGAACTAGGAGGCCGCGGTCGCTAGACGGAGCTTCCTGATTCTGTCGCGGGCGGGTGAGGCGCCCGGCTGCCATCTCCTTCACGAGGTCAAGGGCCAGGCTTGGACCGCTGCATCCTCTCCACAAAGGGAGGAAACACAGGCTTTGCCTTTGTCTCTGCAGCTATATCTTCCTCTTCGGAGTGTGGTTTCCGGGAAAGCGCCAAGGAAACAGAAATAGGAACAGAAACAAGAGGAGATGTTTGCGTCTTTTCCCTTTGTGTCGCCAAGTCCGGGCGGAGCCTCTCCTCGGCATCCCCAGAGGCACAGGGCAATTCCTGGGACCTCCTTCGGGGCTTCAAGTCTTCCTTCTTTTTTCCGGGCGCCCCTTTCAACAAGATCCTGGCTTCCTTGTCTTGGCGGCAATTCTGATCCCAGCCCCAGTGTGCGGGGTTTCCCGCACCACCACGTGGTGCTCCCACACCAGCTGTCGGATCCCCCAGGCGAGAGGCTGGGTCCCCAGGACTGCCCCCCCCGCTTGCAGGTGACAGTGGCAGGGGCAGGTTGTCACCTGGGCTTCTGACCCACTGGCTGGAGATCGGAGGTTCCCATGCCCCCTTCTTTGGCAGCTCGCAGGACTCAGAGAAACCCTTACTGCCTAGGGTAAAGGATCGAAGTCAGAAGCATCCAGATGGAGGAGTTGCACAGGGTGGGCTGTGGGGAAGGGCCCGGGACTTCCTGTCCTCCCTGGGCTCGCCCCGCCTGCAAGCTCTCTGAACCTAGTCCATCACAGAGGCACGATTGATTAAATCATTAACCACTGGCAATCGATTCAACCTCCAGCCCCTCTCCCCTCCCCTGAGGTCAGGTGAGGTACTGAGAGTTCCAACCCTCTAATCACTCGGCAGGCTCCCCTGGCAACCAGCCCCCACCTGCAGGTGCTCTCCCAAAGTCTCCTCATTAACATAACAAGAGACACCTTTATGGCTCTCATTACAGGAAATTCCAAGGGTTTTAGGAGCTCTGTGCCAGAAATGGGGACAAAGACCAAACATGTATTTCTTGTTATAAATCACAATCTCACAGAGGGTCTTACAGAACGTGCCGGGCGAATTAGCCGCCCAGCCTCAAGGTCGATATTGAATGTAGAGCCAACTCTTTGTCTTCCTTTGAAGATCTTGGACTTGGCCCACACCTCAGAAAGCTTGGGGGGCTGGTGGGGGGTTTCTGGTCAGCCCACCGTGGCCGAGAATCCAGCGGGTGAGCCCTTTCCTTCCTTTCTAGAGCGATCCCACTTAGTGTACATTTGCTGACCTCTCCTACAGCAGGTTCTTGGGATTCGAATCTCCAATCCAAGCCTAATTTATTGTTTCAGGCATGGCAAGCGATGCGAAGACGTTTCCTTTTTCAGGAGCCCACAGACACCCCTGCGCCTTGGATCCCTGCTCTCCCGGGCTTGGAAGCAAGGCGCCTTTTGGAGGAGTGTCTCACCCTGCACACCCAGCCATAAAAACACGTTTCTGCAAATTTCGGGATATTCGGAGGGGAAAAAGAAAGCGATGCCTGTGTTTTGTTGTCTTCTTCCAGTGACATGTTTCTCCTTCCTCTGACCCCCCCTCACTCCGTTTCCTAAATCGGCGGAGCTGGAAGGAGTTACAGGGTAAAGAAGTGCCGTTTTGCATTACAAAAGCAGAAGCGCTCCACCGGCAAACGACCTCAGGGAGAAAGAAGTCTCCCGTCGCCAAGGAGAGTTGCTGGGAGGGTCAGGCTCTTGGCTGGTATGTAACGGGGCTGTGCACGGCAGGTGACACTCCGGGGTCCCTCACACTCCCTGGGGACCTGCCCGCACCCAGAGCCACCGTGCCCCTCAGCGGCCGGCAGTCCTTCTAGTTAGCCCCGGCGTGCTCAGGCCTGACCTCAATTTCCGCTCACCTAAGAAGAAGAAGGGGCTCCCTCGCCCTCAGCTGATGGCTTGACCCCACCTCTGTGGCCAGCACGTGACCCATGACTCGGGGAGGCCAAGGGACAGAAGAAGCCTGGCCTGTCGGGCACCGGGGGGCCAGGCACGCTGCCCCTTCCATAATTGGGTGAGGACATGCTTGTCTTCTCCCCGTCTCATGGAATAAGTGTAAACTCAGCCACAAAGCTGTGCATTTTGCTAATTGAGGAATTAACTCAAGAGGCGAGACGAGGCCTCCGGAGCCCCACAGCCCTGCAGGACCGCAGAGCCTGCCCAACTGACTTCTCCGCCGTCCTGAGGGACAGGCACCTGTCTACTCCTGGAACGGAGCCCATGTGTGGAAAGGACAAGGGCAGAGGGGGCTTCTGCGCTGGGGGCTCCAAAGAGGGAGCCCTAGAGAAGAGGAGTCGAGACTTTTCCAAACAGCACAAAGGGAATGATTCGAACAGTAGTGATCCGCGTGGGTCTGCCACGCCTCGGTCTGGTTACTCATTCCGGGATCCGTTTGAGAAATGCTCCCTGAGCTCCAGGTTCTCTTCGGGGCTTTGGGGGTGGCACTGAGCAGGACTGCCTTCCGACCTGGGGTGTCCCAACCAGAACCTGCTCCCTGGGGAAGGCGGACGGGAGCCAGGCGGACAGGAACCTGGAGGCGTGAGCAGCCCTTGGGACCCATGGTCTCCCTGTATCTCCAGCTACGGCCCCACCTCCACCCCCAGCCCCACCTGCACCTTGGACTCCTGGTACTTCGGACAATGGAGCAGACCTGGTATTGCACCTGGGATTTGGGTGGGAACAGTAACACGCTAGATTCTTAACAACGGCCACAGAAAGCTCTCCTCCCCAGGCGAAAAGACCACTCTGCTTTCTGCGATGTTCTCTCTCTCTCCATGCCTTTCCTCCCAGCCACACGAAGGCCCTGGCTCACGTGGAGTCCCTGTCCCTCCGAGTAGCAAGGCTGGTAAGTCTGTTCGCCTCTCGCTTGCCGTCGACCTGCTGCCAGGCGCTCACACGCCCCTGCTTCCCGGGCCGCAGGGACAACCAGCCTGCGTCCATCAGCATCCGTCCCAGTCCGTCGATGACACAGCACTATCAGAAACAACGTGTTTGCGTCCCCCGCAAGATGCACTTACTGAAATCCCGCCCTGCAAGTGCTGGTATCAGCAGCAAGGGCCTGCAGAAGGCGACCGGGCATGAGGAGGGGGCTCATGAATGGGATTAGGGTCCTGACAAAGGAGAGCCCCAGGAGCGCCCCTGCCCCATCCAGCAGGTGCAGGCACAGCAAGAAGACGCCATGTCCACACCAGGACCCCAGCCTCACCAGACCCCGCCCCATCCAGCAGGTGCAGGCGCAGCACGAAGACGCCATGTCCACACCAGGACCCCAGCCTCACCAGACCCCGCCCCATCCAGCAGGTGCAGGCGCAGCAAGAAGACGCCATGTCCACACCAGGACCCCAGCCTCACCAGACCCCGCCCCATCCAGCAGGTGCAGGCGCAGCACGAAGACGCCATGTCCACACCAGGACCCCAGCCTCACCAGACCCCGCTCCATCCAGCAGGTGCAGGCGCAGCAAGAAGACGCCATGTCCACACCAGGACCCCAGCCTCACCAGACCCCGAACCTGCTGGGGACTTAACCTTGGACTTCCAGCCTCCAGAGCTGTGAGACGTCGGTATTTATAGTTTAAGCCACTCATCCTGTTATTTCTGTTATCAAAGCCCTAACAGACGGAAACACACTCCCACTTCTTCTTTGAAAAACGAGCTCTTCCCGGCTGCCTGTGGTCTTGCGGGGACACCACTGGTCAGAGACCCCGCTCCCTCCACGGCGGAGAGCTCGCGCCTGTCCTGGCCCCCGGGCTCTCCTCCAGGGCACCGGGTCTCAGCAGAGGGAGGAACCGCCGACGGAGGGCAGGGGACAGCCAGGTCCGGGGTCCTTGTCCTGACAAGACTGACCAACAACCATGTTACACGGACCCTTGGGAGTGCCCTTCTCTGCTGTCTTCCACCAAACGGTGTTCTGAAGCTTTTCGCGCTACAGCTACTTCATAATTTTATAACATTTTTCTTTCTTGCTGAAGGCAACCCAAATCTGGTTCTTTGGTTTACAACTGGAGAACAGGACCAGGTGGCCTTCCTGGAGGAATAGCACAGCTTCCAGCCCTCGGTGGGGACCACTGCAGCAGGCTGCTCGAGGTTAGGAGACGAGCGGCCCTGCGTGTCTGGGGGACCCGCCGTGGTCCCACCAACGAGGCCGTGAATGTTGGCCCTGTGAGGTCTGTCTTCTCCTGAGCATTCAGAATCATCCAGTGTCCGTTTCCCATGCACGGTCAGTGGACGTGAGCTGCGCTTCGCACGAGGAGTAAGACAGAGCACATCTAATCAATCTTTCCGGAAGGGCAAGTTTGGAATTCTAACGCTCAGGAAACAGCAGGCGGCTTGAGCAGGGCTCTGGCATGTCCCCGGCCTCGACCCCACTTACAGATTAATACATTACCCCTTCTCCCCTCCTGCCTCAGGACTCATTTCATGCAATTTAGAAAAAGTGAATGCATGGTCTATATGTGCCTTAGGGGGCTTTAAACCATTAGATGACTTTCCCAAACCTTCAGTGTAAATCTCTCGTCCCAAATTACCTGCCTTGGGAGGCCACTCTAATTCCTGCCTTTTTTTTTTTTCCTTAAACACTCCCGGTGTGGTGCTCAGCGTTAGAACAGGAGCTCTCCGCCCCATCCCAGATCGGAGACGAGCCGCCAGCCACACCACCAGCTGCTAAGCCTCTGCAGACTTTGCAAAGAGCTGCCGTGGTGTTTTTGGCGCCCGTAAATATGGTGGAAGGCCTCCAGCAACAGAACCTGTTGGAAGTCATTCTGTTTCACAAGGTCTATTTTAAAAGCCAAAGGTGTTCCTTTGTTGTGTGCCTCTGTTTGCTTCTTCAGGAAAACTCTGAACCTGATGGCGTCCGGGCAGGAAGGAGGCATAGAACACGTCCCCGTGGCTGGACTGAACCCAGGGAATCCTGCAGGAGAAGCTGCGTGTCTCATTCTTTTCTGGGTTTACCCGTGAAGGTTGCGTGAGTCGGGGCCCTAGGAGGAAGCAGAAGTTACATGAAGCAGACGCTGAGCAGACCTGGGTGGACAGGATCCAGAGAAACCAGCGAGGGTGGGGAACCGGGCCCTGCTCTGGGGTGGCTGATGCTGGGGAGCTGTTACCGTCCCGAGACCGGTGGGCAGGCAGGAACCTGGAGAGCACAGCTCTAGTCACTGCCACCTGCCGGGGCTGTGGCCTGCAGGGCACGACCCCGATGCTCCACGGTGACTCAGGGTGGCCGTGGGCGCAGATAACCCTGCGTTCACTCTCCCCCAATCTGAGTACCGC
This sequence comes from Zalophus californianus, assembly GCF_009762305.2. Taxonomy (NCBI): domain Eukaryota; kingdom Metazoa; phylum Chordata; class Mammalia; order Carnivora; family Otariidae; genus Zalophus; species Zalophus californianus. Next base: position 2,323,749 of record NC_045608.1, read on the forward strand.
CGGCCAGACTTCACAGGAAGCCAGAGGCCATGAAGGCCACGGATGCAGATCATGCAGCTACAGAGCAGGGCAGTTGAGAGAGGAAGCTGGACCCAAGGGGCAAACGGTGGACATCCAGCACGGGGCCACAGGGAAGAAGCAACAGTGAGCGCAAATCACCCTGGCTCTGCCCAGTGGCAGCTCATCGGGTCCTCCGGGGAACTGGCCCCCATGCAGCCTGGACCCCAGTAGAGAGAGAAGGCCACGTACTTACGTAGTAAACATCCTCCTGTCAGAGAGCGAACCCACAGCCGTCGTTTTGGAAGGCGTGCCGTATAAAGCAGAAAACGAAAATCACCGATTCCACTCCCTAGCATAAGGGAACACACTCTCAGGGATTTTCTGGAAAGGAGAAAATGACTAAAATCACAGAAAGATGGATTTTAAATCTTGAATGTGGCAATTACCCAACAGAGCTTCAAGTAGCCACCAAAGCCCTCGTTTCCAGGAGGCCCCCCTCGTTCCTCTAACTCGGTCTTCAACCGCTGAGTCCAGGAGCTCCACCTTCGCTGGCGCAGAATGATCTTCCAGAGGCGCCAGGGTCCCCCAGGACGTCAGCGTTTATGCTCTCCCAGAACTCCAGCAGCTCTTCCTCAGAATAGGGCTGGCATGGATGGCTCCCCGTTCCTGCTCAGCACCTGCCGTGCCACCCCCACCCCGGCCGCGCCAGCTTCATCACCTGCCGTGCCCCCCACCACCTGCCGCGCCCCCCACCCCGGCCGTGCCCCCCACCCCGGCCGCGCCAGCTTCATCACCTGCCGTGCCCCTCACCCCGGCCGCGCCCCCCACGCCCGGCCGTGCCACCCCCACCCCCGGCCGCGCCAGCTTCATCACCTGCCGTGCCCCCCCGCCCCCGGCCGCGCCCCCCACCCCCGGCCGCCCCAGCTTCATCACCTGCCGTGCCCCCCCGCCCCCGGCCGCGCCAGCTTCATCACCTGCCGTGCCCCCCACCCCGGCGGCGCCAGCTTCATCACCTGCCGTGCCCCCCACCCCGGCCGCGCCCCCCACCCCCGGCCGCGCCAGCTTCATCACCTGCCGTGCCCCCCACCCCGGCCGCGCCCCCCACTCCCGGCCGCGCCCCCCACCTCCGGCCGTGCCCCCCACCCCGGCCATGCCAGCTTCATCACCTGCCGTGCCCCCCACCCCGGCCGCGCCAGCTTCATCACCTGCCGTGCCCCCCACCCCGGCCGCGCCCCCCACTCCCGGCCGCGCCCCCCACCCCGGCCACGCCAGCTTCATCACCTGCCGTGCCCCCCCCCCCCGGCCGGGCCCCCCACCCCGGCCGCGCCAGCTTCATCACCTGCCGTGCCCCCCACCCCGGCCGCGCCCCCCACTCCCGGCCGCGCCCCCCACCCCGGCCGCGCCCCCCACTCCCGGCCGCGCCCCCCACCCCGGCCGCGCCAGCTTCATCACCTGCCGTGCCCCCCACCCCCGGCCGTGCCCCCCACCCCGGCCGCGCCAGCTTCATCACCTGCCGTGCCCCCCACCCCGGACGCGCCCCCCACCCCCGGCTGCGCCAGCTTCGTGCCCCCGACTTTCCTCACAGTCTCTGCTCCACTCTTGCTGTCTACCCCTGTCCCCAGACCGTCCAGTTTCCACAGCAGCCCGGCTGAGGCTGTTAAAATGTCGCTCAGATCAGGGCATCCTCCTGGTGTCTCCCTACCTCGTGGAGGTCAGAAGCCAACGCCTGAGGATGGCCCACGGGACCCTGCGTGTGGCCCCGGGTCGCCTGCTGACCTCAGCTGTGAATCCCTTGCTCGCTCTGCTCCAGGCAAACTGTCCCCCTTGTTCCATTCCGAGCCTTCCGTTTTGCTCAGAGCTGCTCAACCCAGGGCTCCCAAGAGACATTTTCCAATGTCTGGGGATGCTTTTGTCACAAGGGATGGGGAAGATGCTACTGGTTGCTGCTAATTGTGTCACCACACCTGGGACAGCCCCCCCGCAACAATGCTGCCAGGTCTGAGCAACCCTGCATCCATCAGAAGTCCCCTCTCCCTCCGACCTCAGCATAGCGTCTTCTGCACCAGCTCGAAGTTTCCGCTTGCACGTCATCTCCTCACGAAGACCTTCCCCGGCCACCTTCTCTACAGCCGTGCGGTCCAGCCTCCTCCCGCACTCACTGTCTCCCTCCACTCTAGCTTCTGCATAACACACAACACCTTCTAACACAGTACGATGTCTCGTTAGCCATGCCATTCCCGTCCCCACCAGACGTCGATTTCCGTCCCCTCTCTGCAGAGCACATCCAGGTATATAGTAGGCACTCAATAAACATTTCCTGGATGAATAAAATACATTTCTAAGCAGGGTTCTTTGGCACCTCTATCTCCACTTTTTATGGCTAGAATAAAATCTGAGCTTCGCTTGTGTCTGTCTGAAAGGACGCGTTGAGTGTCACCCCCTGACCAAACTCCATCCAGAGCTCTGCCTGGATCGGTGCAGCAAACAGGACAACGGGTGCTCTCTTTTAAGACCATTTCCTTTTGCATTCTCCTTGTCCTTTTTCAGAAAACAAAATAAAACCACAACCCCTGAGCGCCTGCTTCGTGGAAGCTGCTAACTTTACCTTCCGTTTGTTCTCAGGTTCTTGTCCAGCTCACAGCAGGATCTTCTCCAAGAGGACAGAACAGAGCTGCCTTTAATACTGTAGGTGGAGGAGCTCTGTCAGTTTATAAAGAAGGAGACGCCGATGTTTTTCTTCTTTCTTTTAAAGTTTGAGGACCCATCTTCTTGAGGACTCCCGACTTCGGTGCTTCTGTGCAGTCAGCACAACACACTGGCCACGTGCCTCTAGAGAGCGTGGAGTAATAACTCGTCAACGAGACCACACTGTTCCACTTTCGTGGTGCTCCCTTTTCTTCCAGTTTCTAGAAAAATGCGCACAAGAGTACGTCCCAGAGATGCTGGGATTCCATTTATATCTAGCTCATCCATTATTGGCATAATCTATATTTCAAAAAGTAATTTATTGCTCCTCTGAAGGAAGTTCAATATTTGCAATCAGTTATCACACAATGAATAAAATAAAAGTTTGAGGACAGTCTAACCTTTCCATTACCTGGCAGTCCAGCCAAGAAGATTAAGAAGTGTCTTGCAGATGGGAGCTGAACCTGCGGTAATTGGATGGATCTCATTCCAAGCTTCCCTGACTGAGACATTACCTTAATGTTCAATTTCCTATCGTATGGATGTGGATCCCAGCCTGTGTTCCTGCAGGCTGGTGCAGCACAGGCTCATTTCCAAGAGAAGCTCTGAGCAGAGCATCTCATTCAGACGTGGAGCTGCCGGGAGGAGCTCGACTCCCTCAGGAGCTGGTAGAAATCACAGTGAGGATGAGAACTGATGGATGCTGGCCTTGTTACCAGGAGTGTTCGCCACCCTGCTGCCCCCATGGCCACGTTCTCAGGGACGGGTCTGTTCTCCGCGTGGGACATGGTGCTCATTCACTCATCCTCTGCTGGGTGAGAGGCATTACCCCTGGGATCGGGACATTTAAATAAGTAGATAAAATCATTTCATGTGATGCATATGATGCATGACACATGCGTATGCGCCTTCTGTCCCCGGAAGAAGCTAGCTAGGGCGAAAGGAGAGGATTTGCAGGAGACTGACCTTGTGATCACTAATGTCCCGACTCGGCTGTCCCCAGCTGGGAGAGGATTCGTGATATAAACCCCTGCCGAAAGCATGCATAACCCACAATAGAGGGTTCCATGCCGAATTTCGAGTTGTCCAAAGAATCACGGGGTGAAAGACATTTTGTCTTTTGACAGGGTTTGGAAAGCTGCTGAAAACAAGGCGGGCAAGTCTCCGCTCCTGCAACATGACTGATTTTGGGGTCAAGGCACAGAGACCAGACGTGTAGCTCCGTATGCTGAATGTCTCCCCCAAACGCCAACCTCCTCATTCAGCCATCTAATTTAATTAATTAGAGGACTTACGAAGGAGACATATTTTCATTGTGTGATATAATTATTTCATGTAGAATCAGAGGTGCACGGCCCCTGCTCTGGCCAGCGATGTCCTAACGTTCCCTCCAGGGTTTGGAGAGAGAGGGAGGTACTTGGAAGGCGCCTTCCCAAAGTGAAGCCCTTTGGGGTGACCACCAGTGGTCACCAAGGCGAAGAGGCCACAAGAACTGCTGGGGCAGTGATGCCGGGGGCAGGGGTCTCTGTGGCTGCAGCAGAGCTGGGCTGGCCAGCGGCTTGGTGATCAGCCCGGGTGGGCGGTCGGGCCGGCTCTCACTTGGACACTGCCTCTTTCTCCCAGCCCTTCCTGCCCGCGCTCGGGGCCCTGCCGTCTTCTTCTCCCTGGGCTCTCAGCAGACACTCACGACAGCATTTTGTCCCCCTCACCTCCACCTTCCCCTGTCCACAGCCCCCTGACGGCTGTGGAAGGGAGCCTCCCTCTGAGCGACTCCATGAACACCAGGAGCAGGGCGGATGCTGTCTGTCAGCGGCTCGTCCCAGGGCCTCCCCAGCGAGTCCACAGCAGGAGGGCGGGCCTGGGGGGAATGTGGACGGCGGGGGAAGCCATGCACGTCTCACCGGGCTTTCCTGGGGGCAAGGAGAAAAAGGCCCTGGAGATTTCTCCGGCTTACCCCTTGGGGTCGGTCTGCTCTACAACACTAGATAAAACGAGGGCTGAGCTTTTCTTCTTGGACTGTGTTAGGAGCGACCTTTCACTGCTTTGCACCAGAGAGCAGATATCCAGAAATAACAAACATCTTTCAACCATTTTCTCGTTTATGTATTTTTTTAAAGATTTATTTATTTATTTGTTTATTTATTTATTTATTTGAGAGAGAGCGAGTGAGAGAGAGAGAGAGAGCAAGAGCACAGATGGAGAGGGAGAAGCAGGCTTCCCACTGAGCAGGGAGCGCGACCTGGGGCTCCATCCCAGGACCCTGGGACCATGACCTGAGCCGAAGGCAGACTCAAAACTGACTGAGCCACCCAGGTGCCCCCACTTACGTATTTTTAAATACTGTGTGGAGGGTGGGGGGATGGGTTAGCCTGGTGATGGGTATTAACAAGGGCACGTTCTGTGTGGAGCACTGGGTGTTATGCACAAACAATGAATCATGGAACACTACATCAGAAACTAATGATGTAATGTATGGTGATTAGCATAACAATAAAAATTTTTTTTAAAAAGTTGGAAGAAAGACACTTAAAAACATATATAAAAAAAGAAAAAAGACAATGTTGATATAATAAATGAGCTTTTTATTTCCAAAAATAAATAAATAAATAAATAAATACTGTGTGACTCCCTCCCTGAGTGTGGGTGGGACCTGTGCATGTTTATAGCATAGAGTACGGTAACAGCCGCCTTGTTAGGATCGATGATGGTTGGCTCGATGAAGCAAGTGGCAACTTGGGGCACCCAAGGCAGGGGCAGAGTGCAGCCTGAGGAATTTCTGCCAACGGCCAGAGTGGGCGTGGACCCCGACCCTTCCCCAGCCAAGCCCTCAGATGAGACGTTATCCCCAGGATCACACTTCCCACACCCATGTCCTCAATCAGAAACTTCGAAGTAATAAAAGGGTGCTGTTTTGTTACAAAGTAATTGATTTACCCACTTTGCATCTTTTATAAGAGGAAACTCCGTGGCCCCTGGCATGTTTTTGGTGACTGTGTATCCCACGTGGCCTTTCTCTGCCACCGTGGCCCCGCTGCCTCCCTCGGCGCTCCCCTCACCCATCAGAGTGCTGCCTTCCCGCTGTAGCCTCCTTCCTGCTGACACTGCATTCCTCATGAATGATTTGTTTCAGACGAAACCGAGTGATGACTTGTAGGCCACCTTCACTTTAAAGAGTGTTCCAAGTGGCTTCTGTCATCTGTGAAATAAGTTTGGTTTTTATAAATGAACTGTATTATAAATCCATGAACCCGACTCTTAAGTACGCTGGGATAATTTACAGGTGTTATGTAAGGTAGCACTACCTTCCCTGCAGCTTAGGATTAAATATGATTCCACCTGTAAGTAGAAAGCCCATCCCTCAGATGACGTTGTGCACACACTCTCTGATGGCATTTGGTGGTGGCTGCCCATTTGCCATCACTGAAGGCAGCAACCACTATCCCCAAGTTGATGTTTCTCCTACACAGTTATTGTGCATCGGCCAACTGCACCTGGTGGGAGCCAGGGGAGGCACAGAGGTTGGGTCCCTTAGCCTGTGCCCTTGAATAGACGTCTAGGTTACAGGAAGCATGACAAAATACCTTCCCTGCAGAGAAGACCCCAGGGTTTGTCATTTCAGATCTGAGCAGAAGCTTCTGAACCAGACATGTCCCATTGGGCCCTCTGCATTCCTCTCTCTTGCTCTATGCCTCAGGGGCTAATTTTGTGAACGGTACCGATCGTTTAATTGTCCTATGGTTGGATTTGGCCAATGGGGCACTATGGCCAAAGACAGGGCAGGGGAGAGAGGTCGGGTGTATATCCCACTGGCTCCTTCCATGCAGGGTCACTGCTGGTGGGCTGAACCCTCCGTGCACGGCCGGCCCTGGCTGACACATGCCGATCCTGACAGCGTAGCCTATACCCATGCACATTGCACGGGATAATCATTCTGTGTCATCTTTTCCTTCTCCTTCTTCCTTGAGCAGAGGCAGCTCTGCATTCAATGCCTCTGGACACAACGGAGGAAAGAGAAGTAATCGCCTGGAAATCTTTGGCTTTTCTCCAAAATGAATGCCCCAAGGAGGGGATATGGGGAACGATACCATCTAATTCAGAAGTAGGACGGATCATGCAGGGGCTTCTCCACAGGCCAACGGGCTGTATGGGTTCCTGGCACTGGTGTGAAGGTCCAGAACCCAGAGAAGGACAGTGCAGGGTACACATAGGAAGAAGATATCATGGCAGACTCCTGGGAAAACAGTCAAGTGCCAAGGATGGATTGGGAGGGAGAGGCCCACCACTCAGTGGGCAGCCTTTGTGAGCAATCCGCCTGGGCCCTGTATCCTACTGCGCAACTTCCCCAGGGAACCTCGACAGCGTGTGGGATCCTCTGGGGTGAGGATAGGCAGCATATACCGTGAGTCAGACATCAGGTGCCTTGTGGGAGCTTACCCTCCCCAAATGTATGCGGACTTTACGGATGGGGAGACTGAGGTACAGAACAGTCAAGGATCTCCTCCTAGGTCACATGACTAGTAAACGTCAGAGCCAGGGTTCAAACCCAGCACGGCCCGCTGTCTCTACCGTCACTTGTAAAGATCCTTACCTAACTGGAAATACCTGGTAAAACACAGAAAACTGTGTCTTTTGTGCATGAGCTTCCAGTGAGGTCTGCACTCGGGGCTAAGCTGGTGATGCCCAGCAATGCTCCCTCTAATCCGCACTGAGAGCTGCCCATGTCATTCCTGTCCTGGACTCCTGGGTCTGCAGAAAGGTTAAGATTTAAGATTGGCTCGTACTCTGGAAAGCTGTAAAATCCAAATCTGGAAGGGGTGCTGAGAAGTCATTCTGTCCAGCTCCCTGCTTTTAGGTAAGGGTTGATGATCCTCTCTTTCCCCAAAGATGGCCAAGCAAAAAGCCTTAACACCACCCTTGGACCTCATCCCAGGTCTTTCTAAATGAGTCTGTCGTCACTAGCTGAGCCCGAGCGCCCTTCCTTGATGGTGCAATGTAAACTCCCACACCAGCCCATCTCCATCATGACAACCTATGTATTTCTTCCGAAATTCTTCTGAAGTTATCTCAGATGTGCATTATCTGGACGACTGCCTGTTCTTCTGTCTAGGATGGAAGCTACTTGAGAGCAGGTGCCATGTCTGTCCCGTTCTCTGCTCCATTCCCGACACCCACGGCAGCACTAGGCAGACCGCAGGAGATAAATAAGAATGTGTCCAACAACTGAGTCATCCTCATGGTTGAGAGTCACCAGATGAATCACGGACACACAAGTTCTCCAAGTTGGAAAGGATTTTAAACTTCTTCCGGTCCAATTTTCTATACAACGCGTGAATCCAGAGCTCCATCTATTACAGAATCATGTCCATGAATGTTTTTCTGACTTTAATTTAAGGCTCTTTAAAAAAAAAAAATACTGTTCTTTTGTTGGCCAAGAAGCAGCTGCTATTCCATCACGCAGATAAAGTGAGTTCTTAATGACATCTCATTTGGAATCTAAGTGTTTATCATTTGGTAACAACTTACAAACACTGCCAATTTTACAAATAACTATTGGAAAGAGTGAATGGCTAAAATCCTGCAAATAGTCGGTCATTTGATTTTAAAAGTCAGCTTTTGTTAATGAAATGCTGTGCTTTGCTCCAACACTCTTCATGTCTTGCAAACGCCCATCAGCTGCCTGCAAGGCACAGACCCAGTGTGCGCGGATCACATCTCAGTTTCTGAAACTGCCACTTGAGAAAATGATAATAAAACGGTAAAAGGATTGTCAATATCAAGTGTTGACGAGTGTATTGGAAACACGTATCACTTCGCTGTGCTGGTAGGAGCATCAGATGGAATTTTAAAAGCATATACCGGGGGCGCCTGGGTGGCTCAGTCGGTTAAGTGCCTACCTTCAGCTCAGGTCATGATCCTGGAGTCCCGGGATCGAGTCCTGCGTCGGGTTCCCCGCTCGGCGAGGAGCCTGCTTCTCCCTCTGACCCTCCCCCCTCTCATGTGCTCTCTCTCTCTCTCATTCTCACTCTCTCAAAATAAATAAATAAATCTTTAAAAAAATAAATAAAAGCATATACCAATTCCATGTCTTGGAAATCCCCACAGGAGAAATGCTCCCCTCCACACACAAGGACGTTTATTTCAGCACAGCTAATAGAGGAAGACTGGAAACAACTCTAAATGTCTGTTAGTAGAGAAGTGGGGTTTTCAAAAACGAGGCAGACTTACAAGGAATGATGTTTGAATTATCTCCCTGATGTTCTGTTGAATAAAAAAGCGGCGTGAGTTCATCTATGGTTTTGTTGACTTTTCATGAAAAACCTACACTGATACACACAACAAATAGACCCCTCTCAAATTCCCTGCTCTAACACATGCATGTAAATTCATAGAAAGAAGTCCAAGAAGATATGAAACAAACAGGGACCAATGGTTACTCCTGGGGAAGAGAGAAGGGTCTGCACTCACGGGAGAAGCTGATGAGAGCTTCAGCGTTCTCCTTGAATTTCGTCAGCTCACATGGAGAATATACACATGTGTTCCTGGTGCAATTAACATTTAATTAAAATGCCACTGTTATACATCAGAAAATCAAACGGAAGTGTGAGGTTGGGGGAGACAATGGAGATGTCAGCCTAAGACGTCATGTTCCTATTCTGGCTTTCCACGCGAGATGAAGACTTTTTCCCCAACATGAGAGATGGCCAGGGGCTTTCTGGAAAGGGTTCGGTCACGGCCAGCTGATACCGCGTCTCAGTGGAGGCTGCTCGGTCAGTGCCCTCACTGCCTGGACTCAGCATCCCTGTGGGAACAGCCCGGAGACGAACAGGTATGGGGGGAAGGGCGTCGAAAGAGAGAACGTGGAGAAGACTCTCACCTGGCTTGTCCCACACCTGGGGGTGGTGGGGGCACCTCTGGTTGCCTGGACTGGGATTAACCAGGTCCTTCCGGGACCGGCTGCAGGCCATGGTTCCCAGAGGGGTGGCCATGCTTCCATATTGTCTTCCCTCCATGTCCCCAAGTTTGATTGGTCCATGGTGGCCAGGAAGCCCAGTCGAAGCCCATCAGATAACGTCCCAGGATGTTTGGAGCTGGGATCGTGCAAGGGAGCAGGGTCCCTGATCACAGTGGAAACATTATCCACCCAACCTGGTTGCTGTTGGCAGCCAAGTCTCCTACTCGATGGAGAACTCAGGTCCATGGTCAGGGAGAGTAAACTGATATGCAGAGAGACAGAGGAGAGACGGAACGAGAGTCCAAAAGGCTTTCACATTTACTGCTTTTCCTGACGTTCATGCCTTTCCTGCTGCTCAACAGCCCGCCCCCTCTTTCGAGGCCCTGAGCCAGCACCCTCCCGCCTGCAGAGAGGGGTCCTCACGAACTCAAGGACAGAGGCTCCATCAAGCCCATCCCAGGAGAGGGGACCCAGGCATCAGTCACAAGGGGCTCCCCTCCCACAATGTAGTCCCTGTGCACCCCAGCAGCTTCCACCCCTGCCTCTGGAATCTGTTGGAGCCGAGAAAAAGCAGTCCCTGGTGTCTCTGATAATTCCAGCTTTTTTGGCAAGAAAGGATGTAAGAGAAGCCAGCTCTGACTACTTTCACATTCAAGGTTGCTGCACCCCTACCAAGCACCAACGTTACTTCATATTTATAAAATATGTATGGGATTAGGTATTAAACTCAAGGAGTGTGTAAAGAGAGCTCTGCTTCTACAGTCTGTTGTCCTCTTCACAGAATGTTCTAGAAGGGCCCTTGCCCCAGCAGGGGACTGTGCCCTGCACTTACTTTAGGACTCACAGCATTGCTTCCTGGGGGAAAGGACTCTGCCAAGCCCTGCTTCTCCCATTTTGATAAAAATCAGCTCATCCAGGAGGACCAGGCCATGAGCACGTGACTTCTCAGGCCCAGGCTCCAAAGACATAAGCAAGCACATTTGTGACTTTCTAGAACGTTCTGGAGGCCCCACACCCCTGTCTGCTGCCCCACAGGATAATTCCTCAGCAGACAAGTCGGGTACGTATGGACAGAGAGGGAGGCAGGAGGGTGGATTATCCGGAAGGGTATTTCCTCCAACCTATGAAAGATGCCTGACGGATCACCCCTGTTTTACTATAAAGAACTATTTCTGGTGATCCAGTATTCTTTTCACCTAAGAGAACATAACTGTCCCCTAAACAGGACTAGACAAATGCTCAGATCCTTGACTGCCTATTATCCCTTTATAGTGTGGGATTGTTATGTCTTCAGACAGACCTGGATCTGGTGCTGGCTTAGCAGCTCACAGCCTTGGGAAAGTCTCTTAACTTCCCTGTGCCTTAATTCCTCGTGTTCAGATGGAGATAAGACTCATATCAATCAGAAACATGTTAACTGCTAGTAATTGATGTGAGTGGGCAGTTTTTTCTCACAAATAATAATAGAACCTAAGACATCAGTTCATGGCTCAGTCATGCCCCAGAGCTACATGCTTATGATTTCCCCTAATTCTTTCCTCATAGTTACAGGAAGGCTGCTGTAGCTCCTGCCATCATACCAGTGTTCAAAGCAGGAGCAATTGGGGATGGTGGGAGCCATGCTGGTCCTGTTCTTTCCCTGTCTCCCAGATTTGTTACTTTTTAATAAGAAAACACAAGCTCTGGTGGACTTGCCTCTACCCTTCCCTCCCTGCTACATTTCTGTTTACTCTTTCTTGGCTAGTACTGTGTGCAGGCCTCCCTTTGCTGTAGGGAAGGGGTATTTGGTTTACCAGCCTTAGTTGAGAACAGCAACAAAAGGGGAAGTTGGAGATGGATTTGGGGTTAATTTAATGGCATTAGGAAGATTAAATAAATGATCAATGTGAGGTACCCAACTGCGTCATGATTATGGATGATCATTCCATGTATTGATTCACACTGCGTATAGTGGAATCATCACAATTTTGATTCGGTCCATATCATGCCAGTTTTATGCTTGCTTGATGAAGTCCTGATGCACTTCTCAGTGCCTCAAGTAACTTGTGTCCAAACACCATGACTCTGGGTGGGAGGGAAGGGGTTCTCTTTTTGTCCCTTTTCAAAGCTTTAATCAAGTTTATCATTTATTTTTCCATTACGAAGTAACATGGTGCCAAGAATGTAGTAATTGCTTAATGAAAGTCATTGTAAATCCTTCATCACCAACCTTACAGGAATATATTTTCCCCATATTTGAAAACTTTTTTCTAATAAAGAATCTGGAAAACACAGAAAACCTCAGAGAAAGACACATACAAGTCATTGGGAATCCTGTAACCCATAAGATAAGAAAATGAAAACCCACAGACCTTTGTATGGTAGTTGGCATGTGGACTGGGTTGCTTCTGGCGGGGCCTCCACGTTAATTAAGGTAAGAAACGCTGGCTGGTGTAGCAGATAAACTACGGTGTCCCCGTGTCCATGCCACAAGCCAGTGGGATCGGCAGAGACTTCTCTGGAAGTGACTTGAAGACCCTGTCCCTTCCTCCTCTTGGCTCGCTGCTCCTCTGGATCCTCTTGGGAAGCCAGTGTACTGAGGGAGAGAGAGGGGATGGAAGGGTGTCCTGGGCATGCTGGGGAGTGGTCTCACTGTGTGACCCTCATTTCAGAAAGGAGACTGAAGCCAGCACTGGCCGGGGCTGCCACGGGGAGCATCGTCTTGTGGGTCAGAGGCCACGCAGCCGCCCAGCTGCCCACAGGGGTGCTGCATCCGCACCGAGGCTGGACAGACACGTCTTTCTCACACCATCCCACCAATACCACGTTTGGCATCTTTGCTGCCCATGTGGCTTTTTAATCAAGAGATCCGGTGAATCATTCCATGTCCTCTTAATAGATGTTTTTCTGCTGAAGTTGGCCAGACTCGGGTTCTCTTGGTTACAACTCCAAAACCTAATGGATGCAGCTCAGGGTGTGGATATCGAGGGTTCTCACTGCATGGGAGATAAAGGGCAACTGTGTGAAATAGGAGATGCTAATTAGCGTGATTATGCTGACTATTTCACAACATACCCCAGAATATCATCATGCGCACCCTTAACACATGCAATTTTTATTTGTAGCGCACACCGCAGTAAACCTGGAAAAAAAAATACAATTGCCCTCGGAAAACACGGATAGGGCTGCCTTGCTCATAGTCGACAATTAATATTTGCTGCATCAAATGAAGGATAAATTAGTAAATGCCTCCTGAGTGCTAGGGATTTTGCCAAACATTCATGCATCAGACGCAGAGCCGTAAAGACCCACGCGAGAGCAAGGACCGTGAGGTCCAGGAGGACATCATGTCCGGCACAAAACGTCCCTCCGTTTCTGAGGGGAGAGCTGGGGGCTGGAGACCGTTAGAACAGTGCTTAGGGCAGAATGCAGAATACAGCGGTTGTGGGTTCCAGGGGTGGCTGTGGGTGTGTGGCCGGTGCTCTTTGCTCTTGTTTCCGTAGGGATGTTCCCGGGCTGCTCTCTAGGGCTCCCTCTAACCGGGTCCTGCCGAGAGTCCGGCGTGGACGCTGTTGTTCCAAGCTGGTAACTAACAAACGTGCGGCAGGGAGTGTCATGCACGCTGTTGGCACACGCTTGCATAGACATGTGCCGTTCGGTGTGGTTGAAGCGGCTCCCATCTGGCCTAAATATAGAGACATCGATTTCTTTCTCCAGATGGTGCCACGGCTTTCAGCTGATTGCTCTCTTTTATACTAATAGACACAGAAGTCATCCCGCCTAATGGCAGAACCCGGAATGTGAACATCTGGGGGAGATCAAGGTGTCTTGTTAGTTGGCATGTAGGCTCCCCACAGAGTTCACGGGGTCTTGGCTGGAGACAGATGCTCTGGCCACTGAATGGTGATGGGCCCAGGCCCCGAGCAGAGCCCTGAGACGGTGAATCAGGGCCGGGGGGTGGCCCTGCCCTCACCGTAAGCTCAGGCAGAGCCGCAGGCTACAGCCGGAGAGCATGCCTGGGGCGCCCCCCATCCTGACATCTGCTTGTCGTGGGGCCCTGGGAAAGTTCCTGTGCCTCTCTGTGCTCCAACTTCCCTACCTTCACATGGGAAAGTAGCATTACCCACGCCGTGGGGCTGGGAGAGCTGAATAAAGTCCATCAGTGATGAGAGCGGCACCTGACACTCAGTGTGCATTTGCACCGTTTGCTGTTACGATGTACAACTCGAAAAAAAATATAACTGGGCCTTTATCTTATTATGCTCAGTGTACGATAATATATCAACAGTTATTTAAACAAAACAGAAATACATGACCAACTCAAGACCACTGTACAGTATATTTTGGGACAGGCTGAGGGGATGAACTGTTTCTGCATTAGCTTGAGCAGCAAGGCAGGTAAGTGAGTCACAAAAAGGTCCACGAATGACTCCACCATTAGGTGTAAGGAATTATAGGCCAACAGACGCAGACATGCTTCAGTACGCAGGCTGGGGTCAACCCAAACCCGCCAGGAATCCAAATGAACCATAACGAAGACAAAGCAACGATAATTAGAGATTGCCAAACAAAAATATCAGCGATTGAAAAATACCACCAACTTAATGTAAAACTGAAGATTCACCAATAAGAATGCCCATCCCCCAAACTGTAGAAATTCCAACCATCCGTATTTGTCTTTTACTTATCGATTTGCAAATATTTTTTGTCTATTAAAGATTTAATCCTCTGTCTCATGCAAATATTTTTCCTACTTCCCATCCCCCTTATTCGCGTGTGTGTGTGTGTGTGTGTGTGTGTGTGTGTGTGTGTGTGTGTGAATTCCCACGTGTATCTGTGCGTCTGAGGGCCTTGAAACTAAGGAGAATTTGGTTTTCATTCAATCTCTCCGATCGATGTTTTTTCTTTAGTGGCTCCTCTCTTTGGGGCTTAGTTCACAAAGTTCATTCCTATCAAAGATTTACATATTAAATTTTAACTACATTTGCCAGCAATCTCTTATTACATTCATTTCTACTCCTGAAACATGAACGACAGCCGGAGGAAAAATCCCAGAAAGGCTCTGGGACAGGTCACACTACATTAAAGTTTTAATGGCTTTTTTATTCGTAAAAGTTGTGACCACGGGGTCCCAGGGAATGATTTCTAAATAGATGAATCAGAAGTAAATGGTGTCCCCGCCCAGTGGTTGTCCCCTGCAGAACAGTCACCTTGGGGGCCTAATTAATAACTCCAACGAGACCTCCAACGAGACCTCCAACGAGAAAATAAAATACAAGCGTGACAACTTTGCTGAGGCTACTGCAAAAAAGTCACTTCAAGAACCTTTTGCTGGAAAGAAAGTTCTGCCTTAATTCTGTCTGGCCTTGCCTGATGTGCTGCAATCATGTTGGAGTTAATTAATATCAACAATCTCCCCTGTCAGTTTTTGGGTTCAGCTCAAGTCCTTGATCTGTGTCGGAAATGCCATCAGTGAAATAAGGTAGCATCCCGCTGTGTAGGCTGAGTGATGGCCTGAGGGGCATCCCAGCCCGGATCGCTGGAAGCTACCTCCATGGCAGAAGGAATTTGCACAATTAAATTAGATTATCCTGGATTATTTGAAGGTCTGAAATGTAATTCCAAACTCCTCGTTAAAAGGAGGCAGGCCGATAGCAGAACGGGATGAGGTCTTCGAAGCAAGAGGCAAAGGGGTGGATTGTCCCCCAGGATCTCTAGAAGGAACCCCCTCTGCTTGGTTGACACCTGTTGATACTCAGTGAAGTGGATTTCAAACTTCCGGCCGCCAGGATGGGGGGAATGCATCTGTGATGTTTTAAGCCCCCAAGTTTGTGGTAATTCGTTACAGTAGCCATAGCAAAGTGATACACCAGTCAAATACATTTTGTATGATTTACGTGAGAACCTTCACTGAAAATCCACTCTACAACTGGCAAATTTTAAAAACACTGAGATTGAAACCCTAAAAGCCCCTTTCAGGATCTACTCTAGGTAAACCTGTTAAACAGGAAAATGTCCCATCTTCCTTTTAGGAAGGGCAGGACGGTTTCTTGACACTGCTCTCTCGAACTTTCTTTCTCTGGCTTCAAGAAAACTATGCTACATTCTGTCTTACTCAAGTGTTAAGGAAACAATGTGTTGAGTAATTTGCTACTCAGCTCAGAGTATTTGCATTTTAATAAAAGTCTAGGGAGGAGGCAAGTCCTTATACAAAGGAGAACTTTCGGGGTGGAATTGTAAGCATAAGCCTGGGAGAGGTGTGTGACTCAGAGGTCTGCCCGGGTGTCCTCCAACAATACCATGGGGGTAGCTGCCTGGTGAGCCTAAGAAAGTCCCTGCCTCGGTGAGACGCTGCTCTGAGGTCCTGGGGTATTTATAGGCCAGTGTTTGATAGCAGAGTTGCAGAAGGACAGAAAGCCAGCCGTGTGGGGAGAGAGCTCCCGAGAGGGCGCCGAATGCAGGGTAGCCAGTGTGGATGCAGTGCCGTGAGGAAGGGGCTGGTGGGGAGGTCTTAAAGATGACGGAGCCAGGTTATGCAGGGTGGTGTAGACCACACTAAGGAATCTGGATTTGATGCTGCACTAGAGACATGGAAGCCGCTGGGGCATTTTGAGCAGAGGAGGTGGATCAGGGCTCTCCGGAGAAACAGAACATATATACGTACCAGGATGCCCAGATAAGTGGCTGAACATTATTTCTGGGTGCGTCAGTGGTTGGGATGGATGAAATAGAACCAGGGGGGTCGGGGAGCCCTCCCGGAAGGCTCTGAACAGCTCACCAGGCTGGTCATCGTGACCAGTCTTAAGAAAGACAGGAGTGGTGGGGTCGAGCTTGCAGGTGGACATCCCGGGACAAAGTGACCTTCCCTGGCTGGTCCGGGCCCCGGTGCCAACGTGAGCACCACCGTGTGATTTCTTGTCTTTAAGACTGCAGCTCATTTTTTATCACATTCTCCAAATATCAACAATTTGTTACTCCATAGAGCCTTTAATTAACCACTCCATTTAGTCACTAGAAAGGAGACTAGAAACAATTAATATTACCCAGTTAACCCACCCAACCTGGTAGATGCTAAATAAATACTTGTTGAATTTAGAGAAGCGAAGAAATCTCTCCATTCATTATTAAACGTACTTTTTCCATGGTGGGACTTGGCAAAATCAAAATCATCAATTGCCTTTGATTTCAAATTTAATTATTGAAGGCCAGACCTGCAAGAAATTTTCAAGATAACTGCATAAAAGCCAGTGATATTTGAAGGCGTCCTTTACTTTATCACTCAGAATTTCTACTATAATCCAATCTTTTTTTTTTCTTTCCTTCTTAAAATATAAAAAAAGACATCTCAGACACTGGCCCTAATTATCCAACACTAGAGTCTCCAGGATGAAATGTAAAATATTCACTTATATCAGGATCTGTCACATGTCCTGATATTTGGTTGGGAGCCTTCACATTTGCCTTCGGGTAGCCTTGAGGTTCAAATAGATTCTGTCCACCTTTCTCACGAAGATTGGCAGGTGGGGCTTCCAGTGGCCGGTGTTGGGAGGGATTCTGAAGTCCGCCCTAGGATGGGAGGATGGGAGCAGGGCCATTAGCTGGTGCCGTCCGCCCCGGGTGAGGGAGTGGGACACAGCATCACCCTCTCGCAGATCTGAGGCCTCTGGAACAGCCTGAGGTCACCACAGGTGGTCAGCATTGTTGCCTTCCATTGTTTGTAAACAATGCCTGAAAGGAGCGCTTCTCCTTTATCAGCTCAAAATGCACCCCCTCCTTCCCAGCCAAAGCTCAGACAGCCCCCACGTGCACAGGGGAGCTCCTGTACTGGTACCGCCATTCTGGGCAAAAAGCTCTTTAATTAATTGCTTCTCTGCAATCTCTCTTGAGCCATAATCTCATTTCTTTAAGCCTCAACCTGAGATTTCCCATAAGAATGAACACAGCAGTTCAAGAATCCACAGATACCAGGTCCAAAGGACTGGCTTCTCTTTGTTTAAGGCAGAGAAACAGGAAGACGGGAGGAGAGCAGAAACAAACCCGAAAGATTTGGAATACAATGTATTAAGTCTCCTCTCCTCCTATAAATAAATCCTCGGGGTTCCACTCTCCTTTGGAATCTCGATCCCTGTTAGCTTAATTCACTCCCGAGCGTTTAAATCGACGCCATGGGAGGTGGTCTTCACTTACAAAGAAATGAAACAGCATTAACATGGCTCAGTGTGGCAAAGCATCCAGCCCTGCAGGACAGGATCCGGTCGGACACAACAGGACGCACTGCAGAGAATAAAGGTAGCAGCCTGAGCAGGATTTTCTGAAATCTCGTTTCAGCTGGGATGCGTGCGCCTGCGTCTCTGTGTTTTCGGTTATGTCAAATCTATTTCTTACTGCGTGGACTGCAATCACGAAAGTGTCAAGGACACTGGAGTGAGTGGTCTATGTCATAGGAGAGGACATCTCTCTGTCCTCGCTGCCCCATCCCGGCCCCAGCCGCGCAGCCCCAGCGTCAGCAGCTCCACCGGGGACGGGGACACAGGGCGCGTGCAGCTGTTAGCCTCGTGCTGGCTGCATGTGAGCATCGCGCAAATACTGTTCTGGATTTGACTGTGCCAGAGACTCTCCCTTCGGGATGGACGTGAGAGGAAGGCTCCGTCCACCCACCCTCGGAAGCAGGAGGAACCAAAGAGGGACAGCAGCATATTTTAGACAACCACGTGGCAAGCATGTGAGGCACAATCAGGCCCCAAGAGGCACACGCTGCAGTTCTGGATTCTGCTGAGCCAGATGGAAGACGGTTTCTCAGAAGACACGGAACTTCCAGAAGCACTCAGCTGTGCTTGCGTTTCTGCCTCCACTGCAGGTTTGGAAGAAGAGCACGTTTGCTCACCTTGAGGATATCTTTCCTCCTCTCTTTCTTTCGTTGGTTCTTTCTTTTGCCCACCCTTCGTTCCCTCCCTCCCTCCCTCCCTTCCCAGGATGCCTGTCTTCAAGACACCCCTTCTGCTCCTGACTCCTGCGGACAGTTTCACACGTGTGTGGCTGCAAACGTCCACTTCGAGCGGAGGGATTCCCACCTGTAGACTTTTCATGCGGACTTCAAAGAAAGGCAACCACCACTCACAGGCTTACTTCACGCAAGTATAATTTAAAACCAACTCTCAAGCATAATGGGATGTTACAGCCAATATTTATTTTTTTCCTTTCATTAGATAAATAGTATTAAATTGAGATCCTTGAGAAAATTGTACCAATGGTATCACATTTGAATGTATTTCGAGCTCAAGACTCACTCAGGCAAATTTTTATCATATGCAAATCACCATCATTATGCAAATATGAGCATCCTCATTGCCAAGCAAGTGTGAAATGGATGTTTGTTTTATGGTGATGAATTACCTTTCCCAGTTGCAGTCTGTGGCATATGCAGCGAGGGAATCTGTGTTGGGCTCCTGTTTGTTTTCCAGACATTTTTGTTGGTTCCAACATAAATCTATTGCCAACGTGGGCGATGTGGGGTCTGTCTTTTTTCTTTTTCTTTCCAGGTCTGGGATCTAAGTTTCTTTGTTGAAGCATTACTGGGGTTCTTTATTGAAATCTGGAGTTTATAGGTAACAGTGAGTCCACAGCCAGCTTGAAAAGCTGTCACTCTGTGGTCAGCCTGGGGACTTCCCTGCTTACCTTCAAAATCTCCTGCACCCCTATGAGAGCCACAGGACTTCCTAGAGCCCCTCAAGGAAGACAGCGGTGCAGAGCAGGGGGTACTTTTGTTGTGCTTTGTCCAGGGTAGGCAAACTGGATAATATTAATCATGATAAATCATTAGCCACTAATGCTTCCTGAGTGGACACTGCGTGCTAAGTATTGAACTGTGGTTTCTCATTTAAGCCTCGTGCAGTCCTTTGCGGAAGACGCCATCATCCTCCCGTTTCGTACACGAGGAAACTGAGCTCAGAGAACTTAAATAACCTGCTCACAGTCACACGGCCAGTACATGGTGGAATCCGGGCTCAGACCCAGTTGGCTGCTTCTACAAAGCCCAAGCTCTTAGACACCATGCGTCTCTAAAGGGGGACTTGAACTCAGAAGGTTGGAGCCAGGTGTGCTGAATGAGGCAGGAGCCGGCCCAGGAGAAGGCAGTTCAAGGGACATGCCGGTGGACGTATGTGTGGGGCAGCATCCATTCGGACCACTGGGGCCCCATCTTGCCTGAGAGGAGACAGGGACTGGGGGTGGCCTGAATGGGCTGAAGTTATGGGAGGATGGACGGCGCGGCAGGCCCAGCCAGGGAGGAGCCCTGCCCTCGGTCTGAGTGCCTGTTGTCTGTGAGGGAGACAGAGCGAAGACTCGGGTCCCCAGGAAGATGGCGGACAGGTAAGCGGTCCATTAAGACTCCCATCACCTGACTTAGCCCTGACGGGCTCTTTCCCCTCTTCCCATCTACTCCAATATCCCCTCCACCTGCAGATGTGAATTCCAGGATTAAGAGGGATAAGGCTGTGCGTGAGAATCCCAAGTATTCTAGAACATTCCTTCTCAGACTCTGGAGTTTATTCCCCTTGCAGTATCTTACCGCAGGAGATGCACACGCCCACAGGGATAGGACAGGCAAACGCACACGTTCCAGCTCCTAATATTCCATTTTTCCCCGCAGAAATGCACAGGGCAGGGGGCAGGTCGACCAGTCCACTGCTCAGGAGCCCCGCACAGAAGGCTCCTGATTGTTCTGTTTGCTTGTCATTGGTCTCAGGAGATGGGGAGAGAAGAAAGGCAAGGATCTCTCGAGGAGGGCTCCGAGAGCAGACGGCTGGGCCGGGAGCGTGGACGTGCGTGGGAGTCCGGCTGGTCCAGGGAGGCCTGAGCCCCCGATGCATCTCCTTCCAGAAAACCTCAGTGCGCTGCCTGCACCAGTCTGGCTGGGAGGGCGGTGACGCCCATGAGGCCTGGCACTCCAGGCCTTAGAAGGGCCCACGATCTGGCCTGAGTGGTCACAGGTAGGACTTCTTCTGCAGCCAGTGTCCTGGGGCTTCCTGGTCTGAAGGCGCACAGGGATGCTTTCAGTTCTGCCCCTCAGGGGTGAAAACCAGACTCGCTTCCTGGCTCCTTCCCCGGGGTCTCTGCTGTGAAATGCCCCGAGGCGGTTCCGGAGCACGGGTACACCACTGGGTTGGCGTGTGTGTGGACGGTGCCCTGCAGGCGATCAGAAGAGCTGTTCACAAGTCAGGGAGCATGAGTCCGAAAGGACAGAGGTGCACAGACCACCATCTGTCCCCTCAGCATGGCTCCACCCCGACCATCTCCCACCTCCTCACCGAGCTCGAGAGACTGGTCCCTGGGAGACGACTTGATGCCCTTGGCCTGGTCACATGCCTACCGAGGCCAAGGCCGCTGGAGGCCCTTCTGGGGAAACGGGGACAGGGGGCAGGTCCCAGAGGGACAGGAGGGGGCTGGCGGGCCGCACCCAACAGCTGTGCACCAGGGCCTTCCCCTCGGGTCCCCAGCACGGCCAGAGGTGACATACTTCTGAAAATGAATCTCCCGTGCCCCTTGCAATCCTCCTTGGGGAGAAGGTGGTTACAACATGTTCACACTTTAAAGGCGAAAGTAATACTATGCAACTAGAGGATTTTTAAATCCTCACGAAGCCCCCTTTTCATTTCTACAGTAAGTTACCGTTCTTCACAGTAACGGCAGTCCGTCCCTGGTAGGGGCTGAGGTGTGCACGCCCCTCATTTCACATGTTAGGGTCCTAAGCCCTGGACCTCAGTATATGCGGCTGTATTCGGAAGTAAGGTCTTTTAAAAGGTAATTAAGGAAAAATGAGGTCATTAAGGTGGGCCCCGATCCAATATGACCGGTGTCCTGAGAAGAGGGAATGTGGACACAGACCCGCACAGATGACACCACGTGAGGACGCAGGGAAAGGCGGTATCTGCGCACCCAGGCGAGGGGCCCCGGGAAGGAACAACCCTGTGGAGACCCTGATCTCAGACTTCTAGCCTCTAGAACTGTGAGAGAATAAAATTTCTGATTTTTAAGCAACCCCCCATCTGTATTACTATGTTATGGCATTCCGAGCACACTAACAGTTCTCCCTAAATTCCTTATCCTTAGGAATATACTGACAGTGTAACCTACCACAGAAATTTGGGGGAATATCCTGAAGGTTATTTTTTGTTTTTCAAAAGTTCTCTTGTTTTCCTCCTGCAAGCAGACAGACTTTGAACCTTTCTGTAAGATTAGTTGTCTGGAAAACTGTGTGGATTAATTGCTTACATCATTAAAAGGTCAGTAGGAAATGGATGAGCCTTTTCCGAGATGTGGGTTGCTGTGTGGGTTTTCCTGGCTGCTGGGAGGCTTCCCTGAGCTCAGAGCTGCCCAAGTGCATAGGGCTGTCTCTCTGGACAAAAGCTCAGTGGCTGCCAGAGCTCCGGCACAAGGAGGCGGGAGGGAGCAGGTGATGAATATGCAAGACCTTCCCCGTGAACCTGCGACTTAGTTTTTAGAGGTCAAGAGCTTCACAGGAGCAATGGCAAAAAATGTCCACGTTCGGGTTTTTTGTTTGTTCGTTTTGAGATCTAGGAGGTGATTTTGGTTTGGCTTCCCAGTATCCAGACCCCTGACAGGCAGCAATGGTACCCTGATTTGCCTTAGAGTAGCCCCAGTGGTCCAGGGGCCAAGTGCCCGGCTGGACCAAGCACAGCATCCTCCTGGTGGCCACACTGCCTGGCTCAGCCGTGGGCGCGTGACCAAAGCAGGTCCAATCAGAATGAGGCTCAGGGCTCTGTAAGCGCCAACAGAGAAGACTCTGAGCATCCTACACCTGAATCTGGGGGGACATGAGCCTAAGGTGCTCCCAGGAGAGGGCCAGGCTGCGGATGGAGTCTGCACCCAAGCACAATGGAGAGGGGGAGAGAGAGAAATCAGATTCCCATGACATCATCTGACTTGACCTTGAGCCCCCTGGAAAGCCAGCTCTGAGCCTTTCCAGTTATACTGTCCAATAGGTTACGGTGTTCTTCACCTCAGCTTGGGTTGGGGGGTGAAAGTATCATCTCTAAGTGAGAGATCAAATGGCCAAAAGTTCTTGTTTGATGGGTAGCTTGAGTTATTTGCCTCGTACAAAGGAGGAAAGACGGCCCATTTACTTCTACGTGATTCTTGCGCTAAGGGTTAGGAGAGAGTCTTGCCACCTGCCATTTGCAATCTTGCCCCTTGAGTTCACTGAGAGACCTAAGCATGGATGTCAATGTCCTTCTGGTGTTGTTTGGACAACACCAAGACGCAGCCATCAGGCAACAATACCCAAATCTAAGTTTGCTTTCTCTGTAACTAGTAGGTGACATTAAGCTCTAGTTTCTCAAGACATGAGGGAGAAGATAGTGGCTTCAGAAGGAAAAAAGTGGTCATCTTCCTTCCTCCCTCTGTGATACGTTCTCATATTTCTCCCTTATATATATTAATAATATTAATTAATTATGATTAATTATATAATAATAATTACAATACACAATAATAATTACAATACACAGTAATAATTACATCATTGACGGCATTGTAAGTATAATTAATTTTCATGATTTCTCTCCTCTGCTAGAATATTGACTGCATAAAGACACAGTTATGTAATATTGGTTGATGCTTTTTCCCTTGTCCAGCGTAGGACCTCAGGAATAATTTGGTGCAGGAATGAGGAGACTAGGCTCGGAGATGCTAAGGAACTTGCTCAAGATCGCACCCTCAGCGAATAGTGGAGCTGGGCTGGAATTTCCCCTTCATAACCCCTGTGGAGTGAGGGTGTAAAGGACAAGGGACAGAACATCACATGAGGTAGAAGTTGACCCCAAGCAGTGGTGGAAATTATGGTAGAGGAGAAAGGCGCTGCACCAGATTCTCCATAAAACTGATGGAGTGTCTTAAAGGTCAACACTTAAGAGACACCAGGATGGGTGGGGAATTTGCTGGTGTGAGCTTTAGCAGGGAGAAGTTTTCTGTCTGAGCACAGGAGAGTAAGGGTCCAGAGGAGACAACCATTAACCAGGTGATGCAGGACACCCGTGGAGGGTCCCGGATGGGGGTGGGAGATCAGCGCCCTTCCGGAAGGAGTGAGGGCCCAGGGCAGAAGAAGCCTTAACAAGGCATTAGGAAGTACAAGGGAGTAAGTTCCCACAGGAAGAGACAGGTGAGTCTGTACAGTAGGCAGAGTCTGCTCAGGAAAACCGTCTACACCCAGTACTTGAAAGGAGGACGTCACTTGGGGCAGCAGTTAAAATTGTTGCAGAGGCAGAAACACCAATGGGAGAGTGGCGAGGAACCCAGAGGAACAGCTAACATTCTAGAGCAGGGGACACGGAGTGAGGTGACGGTCCTGAGGCCACCTGGTGAGAACAGGTGCCATGGGGACACCTTTCCTGCCACCCGCGGCCCCTATGGGCTGACCCCGTCAGAAACCAGGTGGCTAGGGGTCTTGAGAAAAGTAAACTTCAAGGGACAAGCCTCACTGATACAAGAGAGCAGGGGAGGAGCTGAGACTGGATGGGAGGCAGGGAGGAGGGATGGAGGGCAGCAGGGAGGGGGAGAGACCACAGCAGTGCCTGGAAAGGCTTGAAATCAGTCCTCTGCTTGAAAATAAGGGGCGTGGATGAAATGGATGCAATTAAAGATAAATTACTTTTGAAATTTTCATTATTCCAAATGTTTTGTTCTTAGATATTAATTACATAAAAAAAGAAAATGTAGTGTTATGATCATACATTATTAAAATATAAACAATGCCCCCAGGAATCTGAATTTCCTTCTTTTCTTACTTAGCTGAGAGCCCCTAAGCTTTTGGGATGCAAATGTTGTTTATCCAACACATTAGGCAAAGCAATTCAAATTATTTATTAATGGTGCTTATTTAATTTGATATCTTGGGTGTTTTCTGTGCATGTCTGATGTCATTTGGGAAACAGATCTTTGTTTATCATTTTTATTCCTATAAAACAGATTTGAGAGTGAATTATCCATGGAATTGCTTAATTCTATGGGAGTTTGATGATGCTGGGGCCGTGTCATTCCCCCCCCCTTATTGGCCAGAAGTCAATTAGCCATCCCTAAATGAAATACAACAGATATCTCATTACCAGTCAGATTAATATTTGGTTTTTTTCTAGATTCCTTTTCATTTATGGTAATAGCTTTTGTTAAGATAAATGATCTTACAGATGCTTTGAAATCCATATGTGGCTTTTTTTAAAGCAAATGAAAGATGACCATAAAATTGTTTCATATAAAAAACTTTTCCTGATGGTAAGCTGTTTGAGTGCAGGAAGCATGTTGTAACCCTCTTTTTAGGAACTGGTTTTAGAAACTGGTTAACATTTACGGGGTATAGACTATGTGTAAGAGACTGTGTATGAGGGTTATAAATATGACCTGATCAAATTCTCTCAATAGCATTGTGATTTAGGGGTTGAGAAAGAGGTCCAAGCTCACCATTGGCCCTGGCCATTGCAAATCCTTTTATTTTAACCATTGATAATCTCCCCTGAATCTACCATAGCGACTAACAAACCGTAAGTACCAGGTAAAACTTATTTTGTGAGTGAATGAAAAAATACAGCAGTAGAGAAGCTGTTTCAGAGCTACTCCTGAAGAAAGGTACAATGTCACCTGGTGATCATATAATCCGTTTTGTTTTTAATGTCCACGGGCAATTTGGTGGTTTGTTAGGACTCTTGGTTGCAAATGACAGCATCCCAACTCAAACTTACTCAAGCAAAAAAAAAAAAAAAAAAAGAATCTGGTTCCTGTCACCATAGAGGGGAGGGGAAGTGTCCGCTTCAGGCACAGCTGGATTCAGGTACTCACACGATCGCCTGATCGCCTTTCATCACTAAGCTCTCCATTCTTCTGCGCTGTTTCCATTCATGGGCAACATGTCCCCATGTGGTGCTGAGACACAGATAGCTCGAATCCACCTCCTAATCTCTTGGTGCCTCTTCTGGGGGCTCCAGCAAAAGACCCAGGAGGAGTTTTGGTCCACTGTGACCATGTCGTGTACGAGGAGCATGATGCTCTGACTGTCCACCCCCCAGGGCCATTTGCCCATCTGAGGACCAGGGCTGAGGTCAGCACCCCCCACACTGCTTGGCCTGCCTGGGGGGAGGTGTGCAGTCCACAAAGACTCCAAAGATTTTCATTCCTGAAGACAGGAGAACGGAGGGCAGGCAAAACACATAAATGTTCACTTGTTGAACTTTGAGAAAGGTGTTTAAGATGCTTGTCACTTCTGATTATATCTTCTGCTCTCAATGTCTGAGTCACTCTTCCAGAAGATTCCGGCATTCTCCATTGTCTTTGTGTCAAGCTCCAGGTAGGAGGCCTGGGGTGTGGGCAAGGAACTGTCTTACTTCTCTTTGGTTTCATGTGCTCGGCATGTGATTCACCGCAGCTGATGTTCTTCAAACAGGTGAACGGGAGCCATGACGAAATCCCGGACTTGAGGTGTTTTTTTTTTTCTTTCTTGTCATTTCTGCAACTATCACCGAAAGACTTGAAGACATCTTCGGGGAGAGAAGGAGCTGTAGCTACACAGCAGAGAGCCTTTCTTCTTCCCCACCTGCTTCTCGGGGGCAAGATGCTACTATCACCCCATTTCTGAGCCGGTTGATGACAGCACACAGAAATACCTTTACCACAGGTGTTCAGGTTGACAAAGAAACATAATATGTACAGGTAAACAGGCAGCCCAGAGAATCTGCCTTTTCCTTTGGATTCACCCCCTTTTACCACGAAACCTGAATCTGTTCTTTCTCTGCAGTGGGCCTTCCTTTGCTGCTCAGTTCATGGGGCAGGTGGAAGATGCATGTCCACCTCATGATTCAGTTTCCGACCCCACGGAAAGCTCTCTGACCGGTCTGGCTTGTGACGGTCTCCTCCCCACCGTCCAGCCAGCAGTGGCCACGAGAAGGTCTCCTGTCGTACCCACAGAACTGCCAGGAGCCCCCACCGTAGGGAGAAGCAAAAGCAATCTTTGGGCCATTGCTGATACTCGTGCACGGGAGGGAGCGGGGTGAGGAGGAACGGTGGAGGGAGAGGAAGCAAGAAGGAGGAACCGAGTGTGTTCGGGACTGAAGGTCTCCAGGGGAGCCTTGTCCCCAGCTGACGGGGTAGCAGGAGAACCTGCTGGGCCCTGAGACAGGGCAGTGAGTGAGAAAGTGGCCCGCCTTATTCACGAGGCTCCCTGGGCTAGCCTGCAGGTGCTCACTGCTCTCATAAACCACCATTTCCACAAAGCCATTCTTCACACGGATTAAGAGCTCCCAGGATAGAAGGCTACTTTCCTCTGAAGCAAATATCACCTCAACCCTATTTGCCAGGGAATGAGGAATAAATAACTGCACTTGGAAACGTAAATGCATAATAAATGAAATAAAAACGGCAATAGGACTCAGCTTACCTTCTGAGCTACCTCTTTATTTTAATGAAAGCTTTTCTATCGCACCATTTACCAGCCATGTGTCCAATCACTATGGAACCTTAATAATGTAACAAGATCCCACAGTGCTCTCTGATGACACTTGTAAATTTGGGGGGGGTTTTACTTCTTGTTAGACTAAGATTAAATATGGCTCTGAGAATTCTGCAAGAGGGATCTAGAAGGAAAAGCTTTATTTCTGCCATGGCACAAGAAATGGCTCTAAGTCTCAGCAACACACAAAACGCCTCCATTGTGATGAGCCCCTGCTGCACCGCAGTGGAGTGCATGACTTGGAACAGAGCACTTGCTTTTAATGAGTAACCTTATACATCTAAGGGTAGTGGACTCCGAAGAGCAAAATGCTTGCTGTTTGACTGGCTTGCCAAATATTAAACAATTGCAAATGGGGCACCTGGGTGGCTCAGTTTGTTAAGCAACTGCCTTTGGCTCGGGTCATGATCCTGCAGTCCCGGGATCGAGTCCCGCATCGGGCTCCCTGCTCAGCGGGGAGTCTGCTTCTCCCTCTGACCCTCCTCCCTCTCATGCTCGCTCTCTCTATCTCATTCTCTCTCTCAAATAAATAAATAAATAATCTTTAAAAAAAAAACAATTGCAAATAAGATAGACTCAGCATACGTCCATCATTGTGATTCCTCGAGATTACATCGAGGCTGATGCGCAGTGGAAATGGTGACATATGGCCTTATAACCTCTACGATCTCATGAACACGGCTCCACATTTGTAAGTTCCTGTGTGCCATTTGCACTTCCATTCACGGGGAGAACCAGGCAACTCTATCCCTGGCATTGGGATGGAGGAGAAGAGAATTACATCCTCACCCCACCCCACAGAGCACAGTGATTTCCAGGTCGATGAGAGTTTAATTAAGAAAATGAAACCAAGAAAATAGATGTGGTTAGTTTTCAGTTTTGACTAGAAAAACACACCCCCACAGACCATAAATACAGTTAAGAAGCTAGTGAACCACGGGGGGGATTATTTGCTACGAACGACCAAGCTTTCACGTCTTCTAAAGGATGCTTGCCAGCCACCCTGGAAGACTCACACTCGATGAAAGTAATAAGTAGGCAAGTGACACCAAGGACTAGAAAGTGACAAACTTGATGCTTCCTGGTGGCAACAATGACAAATAAAGGCAGAAACAACTTAAAACAATGAGATACAACTTTTCGACTCTAAAATGGCAGATCACTTTAAAAATAGTAGCACCCTGATCTTCTGGTAGACTGCATCCTCCAATGGGGCACTGTTGGTAATTCTGGAGAATTCTTTGTGGACAATGAGTGTCTTGCATCTCAGCCTTCTACCCTCCAGATGTCAGCCACCGTCTCCCTCTGCTAGTGACAGTGAGAAATGTCTCCAGACAGTGCCAAACATGCCCCCTACCCCTGGGTGCCAAAGTTACCCACTGGGTTAGAGTATGAGAAAATTTGTAGTCTCATACATTTCTGGCAGACAGGATAGATTGGTCCCAGGGTCCTGGGATCGAGCCCCGCATCGGACTCCCTGCTCCACGGGAAGCCTTCTTCTCCCTCTCCCCCTCCCCCTGCTTGTGTTCCCTCTCTCGCTGTCTTTCTCTGTCAAATAAATAAATAAAGTCTTAAAAAAAAAATATCTATCCAAAGGCTTAGGACGTACATCCTCTTTTATGTAGCAATAAACTCATAGTATTTATCCTAAGGAAAATATCTGTGCCCTAAGATTTTATCTACTATAATGTTCACAGCCTTGTTTATAATTGCAAACAATTACAAATCATTATCTCCAACAGCAGGGATTGGGTGGTTGTTGAAGAAGGTCATGTCACTTCTGGAATCTCTAGAACTGTGACAACCATGACAAAATGTGCACAAAATGTCCAGCCATAAAACAGTAGTAAGTGTGTGTGGGAGGAGAATGGGGTACAAATGGGCATAGACAAACTCCGCTAGGACAATTAGCAAACCATTTTGCTGGATGGCAGATGATGGCTATATCTAGTGCGGTAACAAGCCCCAGACTTATAGCTGAAAGCAACACTGTTGCTTTCTATGAGTCAGGAATTCGAGAGCAGCTACGCTGGGTGGTTCTGGCTCAGGATATCTCAGGAGGTTGCCATGAAGACATTGGCTGGTGCTGTGTCATCTGAAGGCTCGTCTAGGGCTGGAGGATCCACTCCTAGAATGGCTCACGTGCATCCTTGTTGGAAGGAGGCCTCAGTTCCTAGCCCCCTGGTCCTTTCCATGGGGCTTCTTGAGGATTTGTTCAAAGCAGGTATTCCAAGAAGGTGAGAGCCAGGGGGAGTTGTGATGTCTGTGGAGATCCAGCCAGGGCAGTCACACACCGTAACTTCTGCCCCCTTCCAGTCATTTGAGGTTGTGACTGTGCGCATCCAGCATTTGAGGGGAGGTCAGACAAGGATGGGACAGATGGCATCTAAGTCTTCAAGGGAGAGGTCACCAGGAACACAAAGGAAGAGCCTCTCTGTAGAAAAACGTGGAAGAGTATATGCAAAAGCGTGGGGTTGAAAAGAGCCTGATAAACCCACGGGGCTGTTTTTGGAGCATTTGAAACTCAGAATATGTGGAATAGAGGAGGGGGAGGAGGTGCGGTGCGAGAGGAGGCTCACATGAGGGGTTGGGTGGCGTTGTCCAGAAGCCCTCAGAAAGCAAGAAATGATTTTCAGCAGGAAAAGAACACAGTCAGGTCATACTTTAATAACATGACCCTGCAGACCATGGGGCCAGGGGAGGGAGCAAGGAGCACAATTGAGAGAGCCCTGTGATAGCCCTCAGAGAGAAACAGCGCGGACCCCGGCCTCGGCAGTGGCGTGCAGGGGAGGAGAGAGAACACTTCATGTTCAGCACGAAGGACCAGTGGAGTTCCACGACTGATTCCACGTGGGGCTGAGGGAGGGCTAGCCCTGGGGGAGACTTCCACGTCTGTGAGCAGCTGGGGAATGGTCAAGGCCATTAGTAGAGATGAGAAGGGAAAGAGGAGAGAGGGTGTATGTATCTTGTGACATTACAGAAAAATTAAAGTTTAATTGTCCAAAGAAGATGCCCAACAAGCAGCTGGGAATTCAGTGTGGGTCTCAGGAGTGATTTCTTGGGTGGACATGGTTGCTGGTTGAAGTGGTCGTGTCGCCAAGCTGCCAAGGAGAATACATGGAATTGAAGAAGACTATATTCCTAGAGGATACAGGAAGAGGCGGGAAGAGAAACAGAAACCCACAGATTAATACTGACGGCAAATCACGAAAGGAGAAGAAACCCAAAAATATGGTCACAAAACAACTGGATCACAGGCTCAGGAGGAAGGAAGTGAATGAATTATTTCTCTAATAAGACAGATGAGAAATTCAAGACATCCTTGAGATTTGTAATTAGCAGGCCACTCTCAACGTACTGGAAACGGGTTTCACGGATTGATGGGAAAAAGATACACCACAGCCGGCTGAACAATGGAAAATCTATTTAGGATTGGCAGACAAAGATGTTTTCAACAGAAACCCTGGATCCTAACAATTAAGGATAAATGGTTATTTGTACCCTATGACCCATTAATGAAGGAATTTTCTACTCATCAGAAGATTTAACATTAGACATACGTAGAGATTAATGACAAAATGAACAATCAAACTTTAATACTTGTAGTCGCGACCGTAGCTTTCAAAACCAATGGAATGTCGTTGCTCCTCGAGGGAACTCGAGTATTGATGCAAACTGATGCCACTCACAGATGGGACAAGCACAAGAGGAAAGAGCTAGCATTTATTGAATAATTCTTATGAGCCAGAAATGTTACGTATCTTGTTTCCCTTCACTCATCCTTGTCACTGCAGGCTCCACGGGTTCCTGAGAAAAATAAAACCATGGACATTGATGCTCAAATTTATTGGCTTTGAGCTTTCCTCTTACTTATCATTACCTCTCTGCCTGGGTGTCATCTCTCGGGAAGGCTTGGAGACATCATTCAGTGGAAACCCATCTCCAAACGGCTCAAGCAAAATGGCAACTCACTGGCTCACATTATAAAGCTGCTTGAAGTGTAGGCACGGTTGCCGTGTTGAGACCAGCTGGAACCAGGCTCTCAGATTCGCATGGGGTTCTCTCTTTCACTCTCTAAATGTTGGCTTAATTCTATCAGCTGTTTTCTACTTGAAAATTCTCAGGGAAGTTATCGGCCCCTGAGTTCCACATTCACCCGCTGGACCGGCCACTGCTGCTGAGGGAAGAGCTAGTACGGTGGGTCCAGTATAGACCACAAGCCCAATCCTGTGTCTGGGGGTTTACAGCGAGGTGCTGGGAAGACACATCTATGACCATCCCTGCAAACAACTTCCCAACTCTACCATCAGAGGCTTGCTCAGAAAACCTTCCCGGCCAGTTCTGCCCCCTTCACCACACAAACCAACCTGCGCAAATAGATGCTTGTATCTCAAGCATCCCCTGCCAGTGGTCAAATCTATTCTAAGAGACAGAGGTTTCGGCCATCTGGGGGCACCAGACACTCTGCCCTTTATGTACTGTGCTTTGCAAGACTGGAGCTTTAAACATGTGTGTTTGGTGGGGTGGAAGTCAGGAGGAGGAAACAGAACTTGGTTTATTATCCTGTTCATCTGACGCTGGAATCAATAATCCTGAGCCTAAATCCCTTCAGTTGGGAGAAGTCAAGGCTGTGCCTGATGTATGTGGTTGACGGTCTGTGGTGGAGCAGCAGAACGAGCGGGCACTGGGCTCGTCTTGACGTTGCCACGGTTTCGATGTGCAACTTTGAGTCATGGGAGCATTTGTGTCTTGATTTCTTCATCTGCACAGTGAGGAGGAGGCTCCCAGAATTTTTCAGTGTTTATCTTCTTGGACGTTCTTGACTGCTCTCAGGCACATGGCTGCTCATTCTTCCCTTCAACAGAGCAGGTGCACAGGGCTTGTGCTATGTTTCGATGCCCACAGGACATTCTCTTTCAATGATGTCTCTGTGGTTTTCCTCGGCGAAATAGCACCCCCCCCAGTACATGTGGTTTGGGTGGGTTCAACACCTCCACGCAGCTCAAATCTAATTCAGCTGGACCGTCCCCAAACTCTAGTGACAGGAATTAGCAGAGGGCCTCTGGCCTTATTTGAGATGTCAGTCAGGCCGGGAACCATTGTTGGAACAATCAGAAAAAAGGAGTCAGCAGAGATGTCAACACTCAGGAAAGCCGAGTTGGGAAGACGGAGAGAGGCTAGGGCCATTTGACCACCTGGATCCAGCCATTCCTGAAGGATCTACTTGAAAATTGTCAGTTACTTGGATCCACGAATGACCCAGGAGCTGGGGTGAGTTGGTTTCTTCAACTTGCAAGTTAATGGGTCAAAACTAATACAGGACGGGAACCATTTGTGGCTTCTGAATCCTGCCTGCCTAGGGCCTGGCAGACTATAGGTGTCTAATTAGTGTTTATGGAGCTGAGCTGCAATGAACAAGGGGCTACTTTGCTCCTAGCAAGTGTTCTGGTAACTACTGTTGCTTACCAAACCACCCAAACTTAGTGGCATAAAAGAACAACATTTTTAAGATTTTAGGTCACAGCAGGGTGGGGTTTTCTCTCCTTCGCCCGAACTGGGAACTCCGTTGGGGAGCCTTGAAACAGGGGGTGACCAGTTGGCTGGGGACTGGCGTTTATCCGAAGGCTCCTATACTCAACATGTTTGGGGGGCTCTACTAAGGGCTTGAGACCAGAACTGTTCGCTGGGACACGGACACATGGCCTCTCCGTGTGGCTCTGCGGCCCCCCAGCTGGGGGAGTAAGACTTCTTCCATGCACCCCAAGGCTCTATGAACAAGGGCTCCAGCACCAGGTGACACACCTTCTCTGACCTAGCTCGGAAGGCACAGGGCATCACCTTTCTGTGGGTCCCTTGTGAGGCACAAGTCGGTTTAGATTCTCGGGAAGGGGAGAGAGACGCACCCCCCGGATGGGGCAGTGTTGAGATGGCGTTGGGAAGAGCTCACAGCTGGGAGGCATGGATGCGACCATCTCTGGGAACCACAGTGTGTGCTGCAGTCAGCTCGTGAAAGGACATTGATTTGGTCAGTGGTGAGGAGAGGTTGACGTTACTGGATAAATTAAATTATCGGAATTAACAATGGATTATTTATTACTTATTCGCACTAGTTCACACGGTCTCAGTTTCCCTGCCCAGCCTGAAGGCATAGTGTGGGGAACAAGGGTACCCTGGAGGAGGAAGGGCAAGGGGCACACCTCACTGGTCTCGGAAGGCGATTGGGGGGCACCTGCACTTTCCGCCACAAGGTCAGGTGATTGTAGGCACGGGCTGGGGCTGGACTCCGGGGGGGCCCAGTGCCCCAGCTCAGGTGAGCAGCTCGCCTTCCTGCCACCACGCACAAGTTGTATAAACACCCAGCAACACCATTTTAAAACAGCAAGTCTGACACTCAACTTGAACTCGGAGGTGCAACAGCTCACAAACAGAACCTGAAAATCTGGCACGACTAGTTCATACCCCAGTCAGCACTTTTTGCTAAGTGTGTGCACCAGCACGAAAAATCAACAAACAGAGCTTACACCTGCAGACACCTCATCGTGGAAAATTTGCGATTATATAAGGTGTCTTGTGGGTTTTTTGTTTGTTTGTTTTGGTTTTCCCCCCCAAGACTTGGAATTTTTATGCAGAAAAGAAAAACTTTCAGAACAACAACAACAAAAAAGCAAGTTTTTTTAAACTCCAGGATGAATAACTTTGATTTGTGGGAATTGTTTCTCTGACTTCTGGGTTACTGATGTTCTTAGAGGTCTAATGCGAGCATCATACAAACAAGACTTTCGCTTATGAGTCTGATCCCCATGGAGATCAGTTAGTATCGTGCTAAGAAAATCTGTTTCTGGCCTTGACCCTGCAGAAACACCATAAATTATGTGGATAGTCAAGTAGGGAAAGTGGACAAGGAAAAACACCACATTTTAAGAACACATTTCTGCTCCCGTAGAAAAGAATAACTAATGATTGCTCTCTGCTTGATGCCCTGTGCTAGGATGCTAGGTGCCACGTGGGTGCTGCATGTGGGTATCCTGAATCAATCCTAGGACAGCCCAACACGTTAGGTGATAGCGTCCTCTATGGTTTTGAAGATAAGGAAAAGGAGGCTCAGAGAGGTTAAGTGCCTTGACCAAGGTCACACAGCTGTTGTCCAAATCCAAGCAGAGGCTTCCCTGTAACCCGTTCTACCCTGCTGCCTCAGAACGGCGCTGGCTGGACAGAGGAACTGGGTAATTATCAGTGTGATGAGTTTCCCACTAACGAAGCCCAGTCGGGGAAGAAAAGTGTCCTAGAATGCCCGGTTATCCTGCATTGTTCTGGGCAGTGAGAATACGCAGTGAGCAAAGCGGACAGAACTACTGCTCTCAAGAGAGCTCACTCACACTCCAGGTGGGGGAGAACGCCATTAAACCAACGTAGTATTTAGTGTCTCATGAACAGTATTTTATTTTAGTATTTAGTATAAGGTATTTCATTGTTGACAAGCAACGTGACACCCAACACAGGGTGAGGATAGAAAGCTATTATGTCCAGGGAAGGAATCTGCCGTAGAGTGGTATTGAGCAGAGACCAGAATGAGCCATATAGGTATCCGAAGGAGGGGTGCTCCGGGCGGAGGGAATGGTCTGTGCAAAGGCCCTGTGCCGGGAGCGACGCCGGTGAGCTGGGGGGAGGCCGTGCAGGTGCCTGAAACAGGAGAGGAGCAGGGGCAAGGTGGGCAGCTCACAACACCCTTGCAGAGCATCGTGGGGACCCGGGACTCTCACTGAGCGATGTGGGGCCCAGAGTGTGACAAGAGCTCATTCATGTTTCTCCAATATTTCTCCAACCAGGCTGGACGCAGGAGCCGGCTAGTGGAGCGAGTTAGAGGATGGATGAAAGATGACCCTTTGGGAGGGAGGGACCACCTGGACTATAGCGTAACACCCTGGGGTTCGCGTGGACACTAAGGGTTTTCCTGGAACGTGAGAAATGAGCGGGAGGAACAAGGATGGCAGCCTGACTGTCTCAAGTCTGTTCCCCCGGTGTCGCCTCCTCCAGAGCTCCGGACCATGTCGTGGGCCCCACGGCCAGCAACGTCTACGGTTTGCCATATGTGCTTCAGACAACCAAAGACACATGGCTTTCCCCTCTCGCTTCAGGTGCAAAGGTCCTGGGGCAGGGCTGTGATTGGTCTGGCTTAGGTGCCCCTCTAGACCCGTGGTGGGGGTACTCCCGGGGGGTGCACAGTCTTACAGTGGAAACACAGCAGAGCCAGAGGTGGTAACAAGGGACACAGCTGGAGAATCTGCCAGTTACTAATAAGCATCCGCTCCAGGTGGGCGCATGTGTGACAAACTCCAGTTTTGCTAAGGTGATAATTTTAGCCAAACTGTAATTTTTTGAAGGTCAATGTTGGGGAAAAATTTTTTGAAATAGTTCATAAATATGTGTGCTTAAAATGCAGATTTCTCATGACAGGTTCTCTACAAATTAATTTCCAAAGCGGTCCCAGTACAGAAATGCCAGAATAAAAAAAAAAAGAAGGCAAGAAAAAGAAGCCTCAGTGACTTGAGTTTTAGTTTATTTGAAACATGGAAATGAGTCATTGCTACACGTGGACAGTCCCCGCCTTACACTTGGACTCCCTACGTAATTGAATCTGCACGCCAGGGTCTTTAAAAGGCCACAATCGTTGAGTCTATGACTTCCCCCTTTCTGGCTCTCGTTTTCTCAAATCCAGCCTGAGGGATTGCACTGGCGGCAGGGATGGCTTGATGTCCCCCCCGCCCCCAGACTCTCTGCTTTAACCGGGCACTGCCGTGGTCCGCGGCTCCGGTACGAGCCCATACTTCTTCCAAACTCACTCGTCTTTAAAAGGCACGTAAAATTACCTCCTCCTGGAGCAGGACCCCGGGGCTCCTCTCTCTCGTGCAGCCCTGCAAGAACCCCCCAAGGGAACCAGGGTCATGCCTTTCCTGGAGAGACCACTTGGATAATCAATACGGGCGCATAAGCTCATTTAAAAATATAACTTGACTAATTCAAACGTGACAACTTGTGTCCTTTGGTGACAGTGGGATGCGTCAATCATTGATTCTTCTCTATAGTTTGGGGAAACAGGTGTCTTGCGCTGCCATATTCTTACCACTAGGGGTCACTGCAGGCCCATGGATGCTGCCTTGATGCCCCAGGACCACAGGCCTGCACCAACTGTTCTCCCTGGATGGGAGGGAATGTTCCAGAAAGTCCCGTCTCCAGGTGCCGCTTTCCAGCCTTTTTGATGCCTTGACATCATAATGGAAACACTGATCCAGTGCCACCTATTTTTTACTGTTTGGAAGCAACAATTTTAAAATGATCTTTTCGGGACGCCTGGGTGGCTCAGTGGGCTAAGCATCTTCGTTCGGCTCAGCTCATGATCGCAGGGTCCTGGGATCGAGCCCCGCCCCCCCCCCCCCCCCCCCCCCCCCCGGGGTCAGGCTCCCTGCTCAGCGGGAAGCCTGCTTCTCCCTCTCCCTCTCCCCCTGCTTGTGCTCGCGCTCTCTCGCTCGCTCGCTCTCTGTCAAATGAGTAAATAAAATCTTTAGAAAAATAAATAAAATGATCTTTTCAACCATCCCTCCAGCCATACACCGCCTCCCTGCCCAGTGTATCGACGTTCAGACTCAAAGCTCACTACACGGTCACAGGTCACTACTGTGGAAACAGATTTCTCTCCTGTGATGAGTTAGAACTCGATTTACAATTAATTGACCCTATTTAGTCACATTGGGTTACTGCCTGTGGATCAAGTTAGCACCAAAGACCTTTGATAAAACGAAAAACTGGCATTGAAGAATTGTTAGAAATAATGCTTTCAAAAGACTTTTGGGATGATGTGGAGATGGGGGCCCTCCATTGTGCCTTGGACCAATACATCCGGGGGGGAGAGGAGGGGGCGCAAGGAGGTCTTCCCTCCCCCATCATTAGAATCTATGTTGTCGGGGGAAGTTCGCTTCTGGGAAGAAATTGGAGTGTACACATGGTTTATGCACTGGACGGGGAGGACTTTCATTAGGAGGGAAAACAGAGTTCTCCCCAGCCAGAAGTATTCCCAACCCTATTATTTCCATTTGCTTATTCCCCAAAGCATCCTTAAATCATTTCCAAATTAGGCCATTGAGAATGTCCTCAGATTTCAGCTTTGAAGCTGTTTCGCATTCACATGGTTTACAACAACCCTCTTTGATGTTGGCAAACTCCACAAATTGCCGGCAAAGCCTTTCCCTCAGTGGCAGCTCAGACCCCTCCAGGGCAGGATCAGCTCCCCGGTGTGACCATCAGAAACACTCCTTCTGGGCAGGGCCGGGGGGCCACTTTCTCAGTGATAACACTGGGATGTGCGTGTGTGTGTCTGACTCAGGGCCTTGCTCACTCGTCCCCTGACAGAGGCGTCTGTAAGGTCAGAGCCCAACCCTCCCCGGCCACGAGAAACACCTGCTTTTTTTTTTAAAACAGATTTTTATTTATTTATTTGAGAGAGAGAGAGAGAGAGCACATGAGAGGGGGGAGGGTCCGAGGGAGAAGCAGACTCCCTGCCGCACAGGGAGCCCGATGTGGGACTCGATCCCGGGACTCCAGGATCATGACCTGAGCCGAAGGCAGTCGCTCAACCAACGGAGCCACCCAGGCGCCTGAGAAACACCTGTTTTAAGGGACTCAAGAAAGCAAACCATCTGGGTGCTTTGTTAGAAAAGCGAATGGGTTCTTTCGACACTTCGGTCTTATGGGATGGTGTCTGGGGCCCAGGAAGCTCCAATTTTCTCTCCTTTGTGGTCAGCGCTCTTGAGGACTGAAGCAGGGTTTGGGTCTTTCTCTGGATTGAGACCTTCAGACCGATGCGCGCCCCCCTCCCCCCGCCGCCAGATGTTGATGGCCCAGCCTCAGAAACGGAAGGCCCAGGTCCTGTGAGGTGCTGCTCCCGATCACTGTAGAAGGGCAGACAGCTGGCAAACAGATTTCCCGATCTGGCCTGGACCGCAGTGTCCATCGACCCCACCATCCCGTATCCTCTGCCCTGGAGAAGAGCGCAGCCCAGGGCCCGGCACGCACAGACGCCGCACAAGCCATCACTGTTGGGTGAGTAATGACCGGGGGTGTTTGTGGGCCGGAACAGAGAGGCCCGAAACTAGAGAGGAAGGTGGGAACAGGCCCAGCCCATGGAGGGCCAGGAAGAGCCAGCCCCCCGGGCACCTGGGCTGGGTGACTGTTAGCTCAGCAGCCTCCCAGCTACCCGCATGGCCCCGTGAAGGCAGGACGGAGGGCCCCCTGGAGGGGAGGAGAGCCGGCCATGCCCCTGCCTCTTGGGCACTATAGGACCTTCAGGAATTCTGCTAAAAACATGAATCAGCTCCCAGGACATGACTTCCTACTCTGGCTCCCTGATTCCCTTACCCCCACGCAAACTGGCGCGGCCCTGCCCCTGGGTCTCCGGCCCGTTCCCTTGACCTCACCTCCTCCCACCGGCCCCCTGGCTCCCTCAGCTTCAGCCAAGGCTTCTTTCTGACCCGGCAGCTTTGACACCCCTCGCACGTGCTGTCCCCTCCACCGGCACGTTTATGACCCAGCTGGGCCCAGAGGGTCCTTCTCTTCAGTAAGGTCCTGCTTCTAAGGCCACCTTCTCCGAGAAGCCTTGCTGGATCTCTCTCAAGGTGAACATGACCTTGTCCGAGTTTCTTCTAGGGTCTTTCTAAAAGTATCCTGTTCTTTATTTGCTCGGTCGTCATCTGCCTGTCCCCGTGAGAATATAAGCTCTGTGGTGGCATGTCCCCTTGCTAGGTCTCCGGTGCCCCCCAGTAGCAGGCATGTCATAGATACGCTTTGCGCGCAGAAAGGGATCTCTGTATAGATCCCTCCCCGCTGAGTGCCCAGCCCGCGAGGACCACACTTCTCTCAGGAAGGCCAGGGCCTGTGGTTTGGCTGTGTGTCTCGTAGGGAGAAGGGGGATGCAGCAAACAGCCAGCCGCCCCGTCCCAGGCTCCCGTGAAGGACAAGGGTACACAAAGCCCAGCAGAGCTTTCTGCAGGGGAGGCCTGCAGCTTCTCCCCTCCCGCCATGGAAGGCTCACCCCCAGCTGAGGAAGGCTAGAGGTGGGAATGCAAGGTTCATTCGAGGAGGTAAGGCATAGAGCTTCAAAGAGGACCAGGTAGGCTCTGTTGAACGTCGGTACAGATCCACAAATCAGTACATTAAGGCAAACAGGGTGTGATACTATTGATCCGTTCCTCTCGGTTCGCCGAGGGGCTCACCCGGAGATGCCCTGGGTTACTTGGGAGGCTGACAGGCTGGGTTCTTAGCATCCCTCCGAGCAGAAGGTTTCTTCTATTTTAAAAGCAAGGCACTTGCCACTGCGAACTGTTTGCGGCAAGCTTGAGCTTTCTCCCTGATGTTATGGGAGGAGAAGAGCTAGTCGTAAATACTGCCCCATCTTCCAGCACCTAAACGCCCCTTCTCCAGCACCGATGGTGTCATCCCCTTCCACACTGAGGTCCAGCAGGCTCCTTGCCACCTTGACCAGCTCCCGGACAAAGCCGGCACCCCGGCCCCTTGCTCCAGAGCGACCCCGCACCGCCCTACGTGAAAGCGTAACCCACACAGCACAAACACTCAGTACTATTTAATTACTCTCAAAATTAGGCTTACACATTGATTTCGGGCCCTGCAGATGAAACACATATTCTTGCAGAAAAAGCAGATTTCTTACAATTAATTTGAGAGAAACAAGGCAGGTGCTTTGGATGGGATGTCGTCCCAGAGGCACGGGGTGCAGCTGGGGACCTGGCAGGCCTGAGACGCTTCTCCGGGGCTTCGAAGGCTCGGCTCCCGCCACGATTAGTTGTGCTAATTATCCAAAGAAGATTAGATGTGTTAGCTGGAACAGCGCCCTGGAGAAGCCATTCTTGCATCTTATTTTAGCCACTGATCAGGTTTCTGGAGCTGTAGCTTCCCCAGAAGCTTCCACACCAAATAGCAGAAAAAAACTTTGCCTAGCCAACTATGCATAAGAGGGAAATAGTTGCACATTCTGGGCAGGAGCTAGAAGCTGTCAGCCAACTTTCATCCTAAGGACATAGAGAAATCTTTTGCCATGACACCCCTCCTCCAGCCCCTCCCAAAAAAGGGATATCTGATGATTGCAATTCTGGGGGGAAAAAAAATCTTAATTTGATTTAGGAATATAAAGTGATTGTTTTCAATAAAGAACAGAGACCATGAATTCTAGTCTACAAATTTGGGAAATGCTAAAAAAAAATTTCGACTGTGGCAACCTAGAGTTGGCGTTTAGTACAGACTTCCCCAATTTGGAGGTGAAGGGCATAATGAACTAGGCCAGGGGTCCCAGGACAAGCCACATCAGCTTCACCGGGAGCCTGTTAATGCAGAATCTTAAGGACCATCCAGATCTGCCTCATCAGAGGCTTTGGGGGTGGGCTCTGCGCCCAGCGGGCGGGGGTTTTTAACAAAGCTTCCTGAGTGATGTTAATATTTTCTCAAGTTTCAGAAGTGCTAAAATACATAATCTCTTATGCTCTTTGCTGCATTAACTCTCTATAATTTTATAGGAGACCCAAAGAGAAGAGGCCGAAGTTTAAGAAGTAAACAAAAGGAAAACAGAAAGACGGACATACATTCAGAAAAGTACACGCAGAATAAAGGAGAATTGCACATCTCAAGGAGAGTGGAAGCCAGAGACAGTCTTTTGTAGAACCACACTTGCTTGTCTGATCTTCCTTGAAACTTTGAAAGCTAAAAACTCTTAAAGCTCTGGTATATTTTCGCAACCATGGGCATCTGGAATAAAACATCTGTTGCTCTCTTAGCTGGATGATAATGACCCATTTTTACCTACTGGGTAAATTCACCTCATTTGATTTGGTGGTGGTTGTTTTACAATATTTTTTAAATATTCAGAATGCTTTCGCTCTCTCTGATTTTGATCTGGTTAATTCAAAGGCTCACATGGAGCTGAAGAGTCCTTGGATTAAAATCACAGGACGATGCTTAGTGATCTCCGTTTCTGGGTTGTCTTCATTAGGGATTCAGGAAGGTATAAACCAAGAATCTTTCCTTTTTTCTTCTCAAGGCCACTTGGCCCTCCACCGGCCCATTCCCAGTTCCGGAGGGGCCAGTGGGGGGCAAGATGGAATTCTTTCAAGATCCCTGACTTGGTGGCCATTCCGGGATCGGGCCTGGGGGCCGGGACGGCGTGTCTGAGGCCCTCCTGTTCGGAGCTAGTCCGGGAAGCCCAGGGCGGGCTGAAGGACCCTCCGCGGCGACCTTTGTGTCTACTGGCCGGGGGACTCGCCCTTCGCGGGAGGTCGGGGGAGGAAAGGAAGGCAAATGGCCGGCTCGCCACCTGTTGGGGAGTGGGCACCTAGGTCGCGCCGCTCTGGCCTGCCGGGTTTCCAGCCGCCTCCCGGCAGCCCCTCCCAGCCGCGCCCGCGGGGCCGGGGGCGGAGAGGGGACGGCGAGGGCGGGGCGGGCGGGCTTTACTCCGCGGATTGGGGCTCACGGCTGTCACTCCGAAAGGGTGGGGCTTTTCAAAAAAAGACAAATTCGGAAGGCAAAGCCCCCCAGCCGCGCAGGGCACGGTGGCGCTCGGCTCCGCGCCGGATGCGGTCTCGGCGGAGCGGGGCCACCGCGCGGGTCCCCGAACCGGCGGGCGCTCTTCCGCGCGCCGGGGCCGTGTCTCCCCAGCCGGCCGTGCGCTCAGCGCGCCGGGGCCGCGGGCGGGGGCCGGAGCCGGGCGCGCGGGGGCGGCACCGCCAAACTTCGGGCGCGGGCGGCATGGGGACCGTGCGCCCGCGCGCCCCGCGCCACCCCGCGCGCCCGGTCTGCCCGCCAGGGGCCCCCGCGCCGCCGCCGCCCGCGCCCCGGACGCCGCAGCCCCGCCGCCCCGCCGCCCGCGCGCGCTAGCCGGCTCCCGCGCTCCCGAGGCGCCCCTCGCCCGGCAAGCAGGAGGGCCGACCCCGCGCGGACTCGAGCGAGGCGCCCGGCGGGGGCGAGGGGTGGGGTTTGCGGCGCGCGCCGGCCTCGGGGGAGCGAGTCCGGAGCCGCGCGCGGTCGTCGCCCGGCCGGCCATGGGCTGGCGGGCGGAGGGCGCAGGGCCCCGCGGCTGCTCGCGCCCCTAGCCGCGCTCGCCTCGTGCAGCCCGCTCGGCCCAGGCCTGGCGACCGCTGGTCTGCGCCCCGACGGCGCCGGGAGCAGAGGAGCCGCGCTCGGGTCTCCGGGATGTGCCCGTCTGAGATGGGGACGCCGTGGCACCACTGGTCCCCCGTGCTCATCAGCCTGGCCGCCCTGTTCTCCAAAGGTGAGGGACGCCGCCGCCACCCCTGGCCCGGGACTAACTTTGGCGGGAGTGAGGGTGTGGGGGTGTGCGTGGCTGGGGTGGCTGGGACGGAGGGCGTGGGTGCGGTGTGCGCGTGTGCACGCGCGCGGGCGGCCCCTTTGCAGCAGGTGCCTCCCCGGAGGACTTGGCGGGGAGGCCCTGGGAGACACTGCCAAGGGACACGAGGAAAAATAGCCCTGAATTAGGGGAGGGGGCCGTGGAGAATCTGGGAAGGAGAGGTGGGTTCCGGGAGGGCTGGGTTACAGGTCCGCGGAGGGGACTTGGAAGGGCCTGGAAGGGCCGTGGAGGGTGCGCTCGGCTTTCCCTGCCGGCGCTGATTCTCAGAGCAGTCCCGTGTATGGGAATGGATTCAGTGCCGGGGAGGAGGCTGCCAACAGGGCCCGCCGCTTAGCTCGGAGCCTGACCCCAGGTCCCCGAAGGCAGCCCTGAGGGCTTTTCTGCGCAGGTTCTCCCCTCCCGCCGGCCCTGTCTGCTGGTCGGCCCCTGCTCCCGCACGGTTCCACGCGGAGTTCCAACCCTAACTTGGCACCTGAGTTATGCCAGCAGGGCCCTGACCCGAAGCTGGGAGCAGAGGCATTCCTCATGCGCCCCCTCCCCGTCAGTCGGCACCGCAGCCTGTCACTGGCCCAGCCGGGCTGGAAGCTCAGGACGCTGATTCCTTGAAGAGAGATTATGTGATTCACGAAGGAGATGGTAGAAAGTACCAGCAATTCTTTCTCCTTATTGATCCGGACTCTGTTTGTGTGCGGTTCCCTGTGAGCGCCTCCTTTCCTACAGGGCAATCTGTGAGGAGGAAAGTGGAGATTCTTACCAGGCTCCAGTGTGTGCCCCCAGATCCCTGTAAACAGATTTCTCTGATGAGATTTTTGGGGCTGAGATCTCTCTCAGAAACGTCAAAACCACTTGTCATGCACAACGGAGTCTTTTAATTACAGGAATTTTCTTCTGTGAATTCTTCCAGATTCACGGAGGTTACAGTGCCTGGGATCTGATAGTAGAGATTCACTTGCTGGGGTTTGTGCTGCTGTGGTTTGAGGGAGGGGAAGCTTGCTCACCCTGCCCGCCGCCTTCTGGAGTGCTGGGCTAGTGGGTTCACCTCTCCTAATTAGGAGGAGCAATCCCGAGGCCCAGAGCCTCCGGGATTTATGATGTGCACAAGAAACCAAAGAAAAGGTTGATGAATTCAGTGAATCCGAGCCAGGCAGACGTGAGGTTAAAAAAAAACAAACCCTAATCCTTGGCAACAGCAGTCCAGCAGACTTGCATATCGGCTGCAAGGCATGCTTTTTATTGGTTGTCCCCTGATTTTCTAATAGGAACAGACTTCTCTGTTTTTATGCTGCAATAACAAGGTTTTATTAAGAAAGCTACAGGATGGCTTGGTAAATATGACCTAACTATCGTGTCTCCTTGGGTATGTACATCGTTCTCTTACTGATTTCTTTATTAGGCTGAAGAAAACTGTTATTACTCCTGATGCCTTTGAACTTTTTCAAGTGGAAACCCTGAAAATGTCCTTAAAGTGGGGGCCTCTGTGATGTGGAGGTCTCAGCTCATCTGTGATGCTACCGGCCCGGCATGTGACATATTTTGTGTGTTGAATGTAGACACCCTAACTCAGCCACACTGTTGAGAAGTGACTCGGTTGTGTGTGGCTTTTCGGACAGAGCGAGCGAGCGCAGTGCTGAGCCAGGGTCCGTTCCGAGATCCTTCACGCTATACCCAGGAACAAGAAAAAGTTCGACCCCTCTAATGCGTGCTGTATGGAACCTCCTGGTGCAGATGTGATTTCTAAATGCAGGGATGGTTTGTTCTGTTTCCCCTGTGTTTGCATCACTTTTCTCTCTAAG
This sequence comes from Zalophus californianus, assembly GCF_009762305.2. NCBI lineage: Eukaryota > Metazoa > Chordata > Mammalia > Carnivora > Otariidae > Zalophus > Zalophus californianus. The sequence goes on from NC_045608.1 coordinate 2,368,088, forward strand.
ATTCTCTGACCACCCCCCCCGAAAGTTTTAGACCAGCTTGACATCAAATATGGACTATATTTAAAAGTATTTTAATTGGGAGCCAACATACGCATACACATAATCCAAAGTGCCTAGTTGGTCTGGGGCTGATAGAAAAATGATTTCCAAATATTAAATGTCTGCTTCAGCATCTTACTGTTTTTATTGTATTGCCTTCATTCTTTCCAAATAGGAGACCTTGAATGAACAGAAATGCACATTTTAATTCCAGGCTGATTTCCTTGAACCTCACATATGTTTACATTTCATGAGCAGGAAGTGATTGGTCACAGAGCAAACCCACTCTTATACAGATCTTTTGAAAAACAAATAAAAAGAAATCTTCATTGCTTGTACTTCTACCCGCAGGGACCTAGAGATGATATTATGCAATCAAAAAGTTCCCAGCAACGTTGTCCTATGGTCCCAACCTTTTCTGGAGAATGGCCTTAATGTGGAGCTGCCGGAGAGCTTGTGGCTTGTGTCTCCTGTGTAGGGTCTAGTCTTGTTGGGAACTTTAATTTAAAAAAAAATTTTTTATTTATTGGAGAGAGAGAGAGGAGAGAGAGAGAGCACAAGCAGGGGGAGCAGCAGAGGGAGAAGCAGACCCCCCTGAACAGGGAGCCCAACGCGAGGCTGGAGCCCAACGCGAGGCTGGATCCCAGGACCCCGAGATCATGACCTGAGCCAAAGGCAGACGCTTAACCAACTGAGCCACCCAGGTGCCTCTCTTGTTGGGAACTTGATGTGAACCAGAACTGGCCCAGCCTGCAGATGTGTTTTTATGCATCGCTGTTCATTTTGAGGGAGGGACAAGAGTATGGGAAGTAGGGGCTGACAAGACAAATGGGTAAGAACACTGGACGTGGGCAGAGAGCAGGCAGTTTTCATGCACAAGATTAAGAAGGTTGCCACGCTTAGGCCACTTGTCATGACCTTCACCTGCATCCTGCAGAGTTAGTTTGTTCTCCTACAAAGGCCAGTGAGGAGCGGACCCTCAGAGCCCCAGGGAATCCAGGGAGAGGACCTGTTGCCCCTGTCTCACACCTGTCTCACGGACCCTGTCTCAGGGTTGTGCGGGCCAGGTGCTCTGCCTGCGCCCGGCGGAAGGTGGCGAGCATTCTGAGCAGTGGCTTTTTTAGCACATCTTCCTGCAGAGTGTGTTTCTGTGTGTCTGACTTCCATCTTAGGTCAGAAGGGAAGCATCAGGTGGCAGAGTACCACCTCTGTTGAGGGTATGTCCGGGAAAAGTCCAGTACAGCCCTGAACTGGAAGGAGCTTAGGTTTACGGTGACACCTATTCCAGGCTTTCAGGGGAGGAAGAAATATCTAGGAGGGAGCTTACTGGTGTGTATGTGAGAGACAGAGAGAGACAGTGAGACTTCATTGCTTACATTTAAACAGTGTCACCATTAAAGGCCAGGGAACAGGGGGATCGTTACCTTTCATTTTCTCTGAATAAAGTTAAGTAACAAAAACAATTTCATAAAAAATTCTTATTTTTTTATGAAAGGTAGAATTCCAAGTATGAGGATCTGTTTAATTTAGTTCCATTCTGAAAGCCAAGAAAAAATGAAAAACAAATCAAAACTCCAAAAATACCCTATTGCAGGAGCTTATACTACCTATATTTCTGTCTCGTCTATCCATTTATCTACTCACCCTTTTATTCAACCAGTCATCATCCATCCTTTTGTTCATCAGTCTGTCCACCCATCCATCCACCCATCCCTCCATCCACCCATCCCTCCATCCACCCATCCATCCATCCATCCATCCATCCACTATCCATCCATCCATCCACCCATCCATCCACCCATCCATCCACCCATCCATCCACCCATCCACCCATCCACCCATCCATCCATCCATCCATCCATCCACCTACCCATCCATCCACCCATCCATCCATCCATCCATCCATCCATCCATCCATCCATCCATCCACCCATCCATCCATCCACCCATCCATCCATTCCATCCATCCACCCATCCATCCATCCATCCACCATCCATCCATCCATCCATCCACCCATCCATCCATCCACCCATCCATCCATCCATCCATCCATCCATCCATCCATCCAGCCATCCACCCACCCACCCATCCATCCATCCATCCATCCATCCATCCATCCATCCACCTACCCATCCATCCACCCATCCATCCATCCATCCATCCATCCATCCATCCACCCACCTACCCATCCATCCACCCATCCACCCATCCATCTATCCACCCATCCATCCATCCATCCACCCATCCATCCATCCACCCATCCATCCATCCATCCACCCATCCATCCATCCATCCATCCATCCATCCATCCACCCCCCATCTGCCCATCTACCCATCCATCCATCCTTCTATCCATCCATCCACCCCCCATCTGCCCATCTACCCATCCATCCATCCTTCTATCCATCCATCCACCCCCCATCCATCCATATATCCATCCATCCACAAATTACCACAGACCTGGTAGCTTAAAAACAACAGAAATTTATTCTCACAGTTCTGGAGGCCAGATGTCCAAAATCAGTCTCCCTGGGCCAAAATCAAGTTGTCAGCAGAAGGCTCCAAGGAAGAATCGTGTCTTCCCTCTTCCAGCTTCTGGCGGCTGGCTGCCTGCAGACCTAGCGTCCCGGCAGCATCACTACCAACCTGCAGGCGGGTGGCTTCCCGCCTCTCTCTGCTCTGTCCTCGTATCATCATCTGCTCTCCCACCACCTTCCTTTAGAAGCCTACTCTTGCGCTGCGGGACCACCAGAACAATCCACATTGTCTCCCATCTTACCTCAATCACATCTGCAAAGATCCCTCTCTCCCTTTCCCCCCAAATAAGGTGACATTCAGAGGTTCAAGGGATTTGGACATACGTATGTTTTGTGTGTCCCTTTTCCAACCTTTTATAGGGGTGACATCCTAAAACTATATTCTGTCTCCTCTTCTAAGTTTTAAGTTCCTCTAGGGGCCATGCTGTGTATTTTCCTATCTGGTTTCGATTTCTCTCCAGTACATATAGTATGCTCCTTTGGACATTGCAGAGGCTTAGTCAATTTTCGAGTATGCTTAAGACTGTGGAATACTGCTAAAAGAACCTCTGCCCAATGGTAAAATGACTTGATTCTGTTTTTCCTCCTGGTTAATCAAAGTGCTGTAGGAAATACTTTGGTCAATCATAGTAACAGCTAACTTCTTGAGTAGTTAGTGTATGCAAGCCACTGCGCTGAGTGATTTATGAAAATGATTTTGGGGGGAATTTTCAGATAAACCTAACTGGGTAGGGTTTGTTATTAGGCCCATCTTACAGATGCAGAAAGTGAGGCTCAGAGAGTAAGTAACTTGTCCAAGATCTTACAACCAGAAAGTGGCAGCATCTGAATTCTGATTAGCCCATGCCGCCAGCCCACCTCCGTTCTGCCTGTGGTTCTATGTCGTCCCTAAACACGAATCCATTCCTACATGGTGCCACCCTTGCTGTTGGTTCAATGCACAGAGGCTTCCATTGGAGTTTTTGCTCAGAGCCTAGGGTATGGTTGGCGCTCCACAGAACACAAGGGCTGGGGCGCCGACCCCCACCCTGCAGAGTAAAAAGTCCACTTGTAACTTGACTCCCCAAAACGTCACTACCTACAGCCCACTGTTGACCAATAACATACACGGTTGATGAGCACGTATCGTGCATGTTGTATGTATTACTTACTGTGTTCTCACGTTGCAGTCAGCTGGAGAAAGGAAAATATTATTGAGGAAACCATGAGAAAATACAATTTCAGTACAAGACTGTATTTATCGAAAAAAATCCACACATAAGTTCAAACCTGTGTTGGACAAATGGGTAAAGGAACGTCCCGTTCTTTAATTTCCTCCGCCTTAATTTTTCCAGTCGAAATCAGGAACGGTCCCTAAAAGGGGCTACAATGTAGATTTTTAAAAATGCCTTAAGCAGTTACTTGCTTATTTTATTTTTTAATATTTATTACTGAAGTGTGGTTGCCGCACTGCGTTCTGTTGGTCTCGGGCGTACAGCACGGCCAGCCGAGCCCTCTGCACGCCGCCCAGCGCCCACTCTGACCGAGGCAGTCACGAGACAACGTTGCGCCCATCTAACTGACTGAATTCCCCACGCTGTACTTTTCATGCCCGTGACTTATTTACTTTAAAACTGGAAGTTTGTACCTCCTAAACTCTTAATCCCTTAATCTCTTAAAATACAGATTTTAATTCCCAGACTGTCAGAGAGGGTGAGGGCGGTGATCTGATGGTGTGAAGTGTTAACTAGCATTCTAACGCGCAGAACCAGCCTAACTAACGTGCTCGGGCCCCGGGGGAGGGGAGGGCCAAGGTGTGGCCCCCAGGACTGGATGCAGGGGTGACTCCTCGGAGAAATTGTAAAGAATGAGAGAGAAGCACGTAGAATGAAGGCAGACAGATACATGTTTCTTTGCTTTCAGAGGGAGAAGGATGGGTCCTGTGGACATGTGGACCTGTGAGTTTGACTTTGGTGCAGACCACAAGCTTGAGTGACCTTGAGGGAGGTGGTGGTCACCAGGACCCGCCGTGCACTTGTCCCGGAATGAGACCAAAGGCTCAGGATATACCTATATCACTTTTGTCATTTATTAAAGAAAAACCTGCTTCTAGGAAGGAATAAAGGGAACACCCAACAGCCTGAAGCCAGGTCTTCTTCACTTCTGTTATTGGATGCTGGTTTTAAAGGTTCCTTTTAAATAGAAATACTGCCCAAGACTCCCGCCGCTTCCAGAAATTGTCAGACTTTGCAAAGGTGGAAGGTCCTTGAAAATTTAAAAGTAAACAAACTGCTGACAGTTTGACGCAGGAAAATAGAGACTCAAGTGCATGTTGTCAGAGCAGATAGAACAACAGTGGCCAACGTAAGAAAGTATGTTTGAAAGAGCAGAAAGGATCTGAGCCTCCCTCCCTCCACAGTGAAGTGTGTAAATGGAGATTTGGATACGCCTTTGCAGAGACAGGCAGTTGCAGAATTTTTAGCTCTTGGTGCCATGTTCTTTTGTGCATGTGAGAAACAGGAAGTTCTTTTGTTGATGGGGGCATCGCGGACCAGGTTCACCTAGTGAAGAAGACTACAGTCAGGTTTCATGGGCGTCCTTGTGTTTGTTGATGTTCCTCGTGGGGAGAGCTCTCCTGGCAGGCGGAGGATGCTGTCGTTAGCAGGTACTGGACACACTCTTTTAGGACATGGTGGCAGTGGGAGATTTTGATTCCCTCCCCTCGATTCCCCCACCCGCCGCATCCCTGGTCACCCCGGATGCCTCCCTCCAGGCAGGTGCCACGGGGCAGGCCCCACCCCTCGCCGCAGCAGAAGGCATGCCACTCCGGGAGCTGACGTCCAGCAACAGAGCAAAGACTTGGAAGAACGTATGTCGACAGGCATGTTTTCTTGGCCCCTCTCTCCTTCCTCACCGTAGAAAATATTTTTTTCACGGGGAGGGGGAGGGGAGGAGAGTGTAGAGTGAGCTTAGATGTTGCTGTGCTTTGAGCTGCTCCGAGCCACTTCACTCCAATGTGAAGGAGAGACCATGTGAGATTTTCCCAGATGTACTGGGGGTCTCCTCAGAGGAGCACCTGCCCTGGATCTCCGGGGGAGATGCAGAGGAAACGTCTGTGCGCGGAGACCAGGCAGGATGCTCCCGAGGGCTGCTGGGAGCCACAGAATGTTTCCGTGATCGGCCAGGTGTGGTGCAGATGTGGCTGGGGGGTGGGTGGTATGGGCGACCCCAGGGGGCCCGAGGTTAAGACCGTGGAGGCGTAGCCATGGTCCTTGTGGACGGACCGCAGGACACCAGATGCCATGTGGACACATGACGAACTCCGGTGGAAATGAACCCTTCCAGAACTTAGACATGGTCCCTGGAATCATTGGGGGGGGGGCAGTGTTGACAGAGCCTTTGTTGGAAATGAGGACTCCAAATAGGAATGAGGTCCCATGACGTAAAGATGAAGAAACGTGCATTTCTGGCTCCCTGAGGCTGGGGACTGAGGTCGGCCTTCTCTCAGCCCCCCCCGCCCCCGACACAATGAAGAACACACATGGGCTGCGCTGGGTTTGGTGGGTCTGGGCGCTCGATGGTGGCGGATGACGGGGGGTCAGTCTGCGGGGGCTGGTCCCAGGGCTCCGAGGCTGTCCTTCCCAGGGGAGCTGAGAACGCAGACGGGATGCTCATTCTCACTGGAGAGGGGCAGGTGCACAGCACTGCCGTCTGAACACGTCCCGAGGTGGGCGCCATCTCACATATGGGGTAAGCAGCACGCTGACCCCAGGGCCGGCCGCAGGTGCCAGTCGGCGAACTGCAGTAGACAGGTGCCGGGGAGCGGGGAGGGGGCTCCGGCTTCCTGTGAAGATCAGCTTAATGTGGCCCGGCAGAGTGGAGGGGGGTTTTAAGGATTTTTGTCTGTTAGAACACCATCCTTTCCCTAAGTGTCTTTTCTAGGAACTATTTCTTAGGTCTTAGGACCAGTCAGTGGGGGAGGGGACGGGAGCGGTGTTTATCCTGAGAAATGGTTTGCACTTTATCCTGTGAACACCATAAATTTTGTAAGTGAATTTCTAAGTGTCTCTCTTTACTTTAACTCCTAGGACTCTCTGAGCCAGATTTCCTCTTGTAAGTGTAGGAACTTAAGAGATGCCTCTTACGCATCAGCTTTATCCTTGGCCGTACCTTAGTTTCCTGCCCCTGTTCTCTTCCTGTCTGCCTCCATGCCTGCTTCTCCGGTCCCACAGCATTGCTGTTTGTAACCTACTTCAGATTAATTTTGAAATGCGGGAGAGGTAAAAATAATCTCCCTGCCCAAGGATGACTGTCTCCCATTTTGATGGGTCTCATTCTTACTGTTTTCTGTGGATTGTTTAAATCGTTGTGTTCATACTGTGGATGGTCCACATAATTTGGGTTTTGGACTTTTTGAGTTCATGTGTTTATATAAATATTCATGTTTCAAAAACCTACTATGAACATATTTTTTTAAGCTTTTTTTTTTAAAGATTTTATTTATTTATTTGAGAGAGAGAGAGAATGAGAGGGAAGAGGTTCAGAGGGAGAAGCAGACTCCCTGATCAGCAGGGAGCCTGATGTGGGACTCGATCCTGGGACTCCAGGATCATGACCTGAGCCGAAGGCAGTCGCTTAACCAACTGAGCCACCCAGGCGCCCTATGAACATATTTTTAATGTATGTACCATAGCTTAAAGGTTTTAGCTCTTGTTGGGCATTTCCGTCATTTATTGTTTTCCATTATTATGAGGAAGTAATTACCTTTGTGCATGATGTTTGCTTTGAGTTACATTCTTAGATAGATTCATGGTTATTTAATGACTGGGCCAAAAGAGTATGGGTAGACGTTTTGCTGCCATGCTCTTTCCTAGAAGGGCTGTACCTTTTTGCACAGGTCTGAGCAACATGTGAGAGCATCAGTTCCGTGGAACGTTGACGCCCTTGGTGGCGGCAGGCGTCCACGACCTCTGCTGAGTGTCTCTGTGTCCCTGGAAAGTATTCTCAGTGCGTCATGGAGAACGTCACTCCTCTTGGAGGAGATGACCCGTAATGCCCCGAAGCTCTGTCCGTTTTCCCCAAAGTGTGGTCCAGCGCCCTGAGATTGGGGGCTTTGCCTCTCGGAGGCTGAGGGGTTGCTGTGTGTGAGGTGACAGAGTCTGTGGCCAGAGAAGATCTGGAGTTGTTCACAGCAGCACTCCCCGGGCTGCAAGCGAGGACCTCAGTTGGCAGGTGGCATGGACATGGAGACAACTGTGGTGTCAGGCCACAGGAGGGACAAAGAAGACGTGTCTAAGAATGGGGTGGGGAGGAAGCTGTTTAGTCAGCGGGGGAGAGGAGGTCCCCTCTAGGACGTGCTGTTCGGGAATCAGCACCACAGTGGGGAATAAGAGCAACAGGTGGAGGTTCCAGTTTGGAATTCGTGGTTCTGTCACTGATGACATCTGAGGGACCCCTGCTGCCCACATGCAGCGTGAAATACTCCGGTTCAAACTGCAGTCTACCTAGTTCTGAGTTTTTACGTCCAGCAAGGAATGTCACCGGTCCTGGGCACCGAGGGCCGTTGTTTATCTAACAACGAGATAGGTTCCGAAGGCACAGAAATGAGTATGAGAGATCAACTCTGCCCTCAAGGGGTCGCAGTTCAGTGTGGGAAAGGGTCCCAATCCTGTTCTGGCCCCGTGCCCTCCTTCGGGCACCCGGGGTCCCAGGGGCTGCATGCTGCTGCTGCTCCCCAGGGCTCCCCCGAGAAGCAAACAGCAGCTCCTGAGCCAGCCGCAGAACCCTGACACAGAGAGATGCCTGCCCGGCTGGTTATTAGGACTCTAGCCTCCTCAGCTCGGGAAGGCCCCTCGGAGGGCATCTGGAGCCGCTGATACATGTTCCCGCCCTTGGGATCCAGAGTGATTCTCATCTTGTTGGAATCGATGCGTGACACCCCTGACGTTGCGGGACTCATGTCGGAGCATCTCACCTTTGTTCTGCTTCCCAGGGGGACCCTTCCTGGTGTCTCTGGCATTCCTTGCCACGGTGTTGGTAAAGAAGTGCTCAAGTAATGGCTGATTTGATTTTGGTTTTTCTAGGCAACCCCTTTGCCTTCTAGGGTTTGAAAGTATTCCTGGTGTCTCTTTGAGCAGGAGACCCTCAAGAGGAGCAACCGTTCCTTTTTATCACCCCAAAGGCCTCTGGATTACTGTCCTCAGGCAGCATTTAACAGATGCTGTAAGGGACGAAATGAAAGCAGGTCTTCGGCTGCGAGATCCTCCCTTGGAACATAAAGCACAGTGTGAGACTGTCTCCAGGAAGTTGTGGACTGACTGGACACCTTCCACCCGAGTTTTATTTATTTAAAGAAACACTTTGTAGCAATAAATAATTAGGCACATTTTGGTTGCAGGCTCAAAATGAAAATCGGAGATGGCCCAAGGGGTACCTTAGTGAGGATAGACCAGCTCTGGTGTAGGAATAAGCAAGTGCCTATGTCTCAGGGGCTTCACTTGATTGAGAAAGGTTTATTTCTTATCCACTGAGAGTCTAGCTGACCCACATCCACCTTGTTGTGCCATTTGGGGCACATACACGGCTTCATGGCTTATGCCCACATCCCACTGACCAGCGCTTAGAAACACGTCCCCCATCTAACTGCAGGGAGGACTAGAAAGTATCGAGCAGCATGCGTACATCTGGTAAACGCTCGTGGTCTCTGCCAGAAGGGAGAAGGAAACATGTTGGTTCACATAACTGAAATTCTGTGGGCATATTGGCATCAGGTAAGGCTTGATCCAGGTGCTTAGGGGATGCCAAAAGGACCTGGAGTCTCTCTGCTCCTCTTTAACTGTATTGCTTCTATTCTTAGAGACAGTGCCCTCATTTAGGCAAGACCCTTCCCAGCTCAGAATTACATCTTCTTGAAATCCACTGAAAAGAAAGCATTTCTGTTAACAGTTCCACTAGAGTTCTGGACCTGCTCTGGATAGGCCACATTGCTCCATGAGCCTCCCTGAATCAGTGGCTGTGCCCAGGAGGATGGGATAGGTGTAGGCTGATGGGATCAGGCTGAGGTAGTGAGCTCCCCCTTTGGAGCCTCGAGTGGGAATCCACCCAGATCACCTGTATGAGAAAGGGGAGGGCATGATATATATCATTTTAAATACTGTTACCCAAAAGGGGTCATGGATGCTGGACGTTCGCCATAAGAGCAATATTCCACTCTTAGGGTCGTTGTAATTCTAAACCTACTATGAAAATATTCCCAGGTTCTCTAATATTTAACCCTGAAGAGAATTTTGTTTGCCTGCTCAGGTGACTGCTCTCAGTATAGAATTGTACCCTCTCAGAGAAGTTACTCTATCCTTCCAGTGTTTCAATGTAATGTAAGCTTTTGTTTCCAATGGTTGTAATTTTTCAGAGTCCTTAATTAGATGTAAAAACTATGCACAATGGAAATTACTGCTGTGGTTAAATATTTGCATTGTGTGTTGTTAAAAGCAAGCATCAAAACATGCAATTGCTTGTTTTACAAGCATTCAATATTTTGAAATGTGAGGTCCCTGAAAACCCTGGGAATTCTCTTGGAAGGGAGAGAGCCGCTCAGATCACATCAGTTACATTTTCAGGGGAGCAGTGTCAGCATGGGGAGGGGAACGGGGTTTTGACGCACGGCCAGGTGAGGTGCAGCTCAGCCCGTCCCCGTCCCAACCAGGTGAGCCTTCTGCTTGATTTCTGGGCTTCCGGCTTCACCTTAGGGGGTCAGGTCGTTCAAAGAAGTGTAACTTGCAAATGACGCAGAGAGAGAATTTCCAAGGTGTCCTGAATTATAGGTAGCCCAATATTTACATTTTGCAAAGGAAAAAGGGTTGTAGGGTGCATTTGGGTCAAATATCTCATTTTTACTCTTCTGCGGTAATTTTCCTGGAATCGTTTTAGATGTGGTAAAGAGATTTTTGGTAGGGAAAGGATATGATTACTCTTCTTTTACAAGTTAAATTGAAAAGCAGGCCTCGTGAACCTGAGGTATGTAAAACTGAGAAAGAGGGCGCATTATGTCTTCGACAGATAGAGCAGCCAAAGACTGGCCATCCCTTTCCTTATGTGTTTTATGTCGGGTCGGGTGTGGCTTTCGGCGGACAGGTGTCAGGCGGTGGACTGTGGCTGCCGTAATGGATGTCTTGTCAGGATTTTGAAATTGGAGACTTTCATAAAGATGTGGATTTTCCTGCTCCTGTTGATGGATGCGCAGCACTGGTATTTCCGCGTGGTGACAGGTCGTTCCAGCTAAGCAGTGGCCGCGGCCGCTGGAGGGTGGGGCCCACTCCTGTCACCACTGTCACAGGCTGGAACTGTGTGCCGTGGGGCTGAGCTCCGTGTCGGCCAGAGGTGGCGAAATGAAATGCAGACAGCAGTGCCCGCGTTCCTTGAAGTGTGAAGACGTCCCCTCACTCATATGATCTCCCCGGGCCCTGGCAGCCCGGGGATGTGCGGCTCTTGCCGTGTGATGGTTACCTTGAATCTCTGGGAACTGCAGGGTTTTACGTAATGCAGTGATTTTACCTCGTTTGTTTGAAGCAGTGTCCTGGAAACAGGATGTGTGCGTGGAGGAGTGTGAGGCAGAGACCTCCGGAGATGAATTTCCTGGGGGTGTTTGAGAGCTTATGAGTCTGCAGATCCTTCTGTGTGCGTTCGCTCTTAAACGTAAAAGTTTTTTGAGTATAGTTGACACACGATGTTCTGTTAGTTTAAAGTGTACAATTGAGTCCTTAACTTGATCTCTCTAAATGCATAGTTGGCGCCGCTCATCTTTTTTGTCCGTCTGTCTGCCTCTCTCTGTCTCACCTTTGATTTTGTGGTAGAAAGGTACCCCCCCATCTACTGTCCCACTGTGATCCACTTCCCTCAGGCGTGCAGACCTCCACCGTCCCGCACCTACGGTCAGGCGGTTCCTTTGATCCAGACAGCGGAACGCTCCCACCCCATAGCTCATTAAGAGAAGTACATTTACAAGAAGAGAATTGCTCTTTGTTAAAAGAAACTACGAAAGTGGGGTACATTTATGTTGTTTTGCTTATGCCGCGGTCATAATTGTACTAATGCCAACCTGACAACCTTTCTGAGGACTGCGAATCTTACAGGAAGAAGAAACAAAAAGTTTATGTTCTGCGTGTACCCGCGTGTATTTTTGCTTTAAGAAGGTTTAGTGGGGTAACGGATACGTTACTTTCAAGCTTACGCTCTGTTACGTTAGGATACAATTCTCGGAGAGACCCGGGACGGAAATAGGGAGCTCAGGAGACAGAGGAACAAGGGCACATTTCTGATTGTTAATGGGGACTTTTTCATGGGTTTTATAAACGGATGGTGGTGGGTGTCAAGTCACTCTGTTATTTATATTCCAATGGACATATTTAAGAGAGTGATGTAATGGTTTAATTTTAAATGTCAGGATTTACAGTACACTAGAAACTTTATCCTTAGCAACTGTTGAAACTCTGATGAGAAACAATAAGTATCAATTTTTAAATGTGTAAGTGGGTACATCGTTTTAAAAGGTTTCTCTTAGGAATTTAAGGAGAAATGCTCTTGGAAGACCCTTGTTTGAGAACAGGAGCTGTCAGGCCAGGCTCTGTGTGCAAGTCAGCTGAGCACATCCCACTGCCCAAGTTCCACGGCAGACTAGGGCATCAGACTAGCCTGGGATCAGACTGGGCGCCGGCAGTTTTGGAAGGGTCCCCAGGGGAAGTCAAGTCTGAGTGCCCTGTAGCAAAGCCATCAAAGGAGGGCATCTGTCAGTGTGGGCAAGAGGTAAAGTAATGATTCTGAATCCGGGCTACCCATTAGAATCTCGAGAGAAGGTATTTTGGGAGCATTGTGTGTGTGTCTGGTTAATTGAGGTAAATTTGCGTAGAGTACGAGTCACCTTTTTATGATACAAGTTCTATGAATTTTGGTAAATGCGTATCATCTTGTAGCAATCAAGATATAGAACATTTCCATCATCCCCCTCCCCCAATTTTCTTTTCTCCTTCCTAGCTGGCCCCTCCTTCGGCCCTCATCCCCCGGGAGCCACGGATCTGTAGTTGTGCTTTTTCCAGAATGTTATTTAAATGGTGTCATACACCACGTAGCCTTTTGAGTTAGGCTTCCTTCACGTAGCATAACGCGTTTGATATTCTCCCAGATCGTGGGGATATATCAGGAGTTCACTTCTTTGCATAACTGAGGAGGATACTATAGTATGGCAAACCAGAGTTTGTTTTTCCATTTGCCAGATGAAAGACACCAGATTTGCTAATAGTTTTGGCTGTTATGAATAAATCCACTCTAAGTATTGGTGTGAATGTATGTTTCCATTTCTTTGCAGGTAAATACCTGGGGATAAAACGGCTGGGTCACGTGCTGATTGCATGTTTAACATGATAAACTTTCAGTCTGCTTTGCAAAAACGGTTGAACCTTTGGTATTGGTACCAGGGATGTATAATGTTCCAGATGTTGCACACCCTTGCCAACACTTGATATTTTCACGCTGTAATTTTATTTTAGCTATTCTAATACGTGTGTGATGATACCTCATGGTGGTTTTCATTTGCATTTCCCTAATTATTAATGACGTTGAACAGTATTTAGTGGCTTATTTGCCATCTGTATATCTTCTTTGGTAAAGTATCTTTTCAAATCCTTTGCTGTTTAAAAACGGGCAACTAATGTGGGTTGTCTTATTCCATTTTGGAGATTATTTGTATGGCTTGGGTACACATCTCTTACCGTGTATGTGATTTGAAAATAGTTTTTTTTTTGGTGTGCAGCATGTCATTTCTTCCTTTGAACAGGTCTTTGGCAGAGCAAAATATCGATATATATACATTTATATATATTTATATAGATGAAGTCCAATTTCCCTTTGTCTTTTATGGAATTGCTTTTGTTTTTGTATCTTAGAAATATTTGCCAAACAAGGGGTCACAAAGCATGTTCTTCTAGAAATGTAATAGTTTTGGGTTTTACATTGAGGTCTGTGATCCACTTTGGGGTCAGTTTTTGTGTGTGGTGCAATGTATGGGTGAAGTTTCAGTTTATTGCATAGGAATGTCCAGTTGTTCCAGCACAATGTGTTGTAAAGACTGTTATTTCTTAAGTTGTCTTTCTGTTTTTGTGAAGACTGTTTGACCATAAGTGGAAGGCATATTCTCGACTCTCAGTTTTGTTCCCCTGAACCATGTGTCTATTTCTTCACCAATACCACCCTGTCTTGATGACCGTTCTGTATAATGAATCATGAAATCAGGTAATGTGAATCCTCCAAATGTTTTGACTGTTCTAGTGTCTTTGATTTGCAATATACATTTTGGAACTAACTTGTCCATTTCTTTAAAAAAAAAATTCCTGCTGGGATTTTGATTGGGATTGCATTGAATCAGCAGAAAATATACCTTTGTAATAATGAGAACTGCCATCTTAACCATAATGAGCCCTCTGATCCACGAACATGGTACATTTGACAGTTTATGTAGGTTTTCTTTGATGTTTATCATCACTCTTACCATTTTTAGCGTACAGATGCTGCACATAACTTTTAGATTTATACCAAAGTGTTCCATGTTTTTGGGGTGCTATTGTGAATATTCTTTTTAAGATTTGAATTTACAGTCTTTATGGCAATTATATAGGAACAAAATTGATTTTTGTATATTGACCTTGTATCTTAAACTCATTTATTTTAGTAGCTGTTTTTTTGTTTTTGGTTTTTTAGACTCTTAGGTATATTTTACATGGTCAGTCATGCCATTTGCAAATACAGTTTTAGGATCTCCTTTTCGATCTGTAGGCCTCTCCCCCCTGTTCCTTTGCACAGGCCAGAAGCCCTAGGATGATGCTGAGTAAGAATGGGGATAGCTCCTGTCCTTGCCCAGTTGCCAGTCTTACACCATTAACTATGACATTGTGGGTTTCTTGTAGGTGCTTTTTATGAAGATGAGGGAGTTCTTCTCTATTCCTTATGTGTTGAGATTTTATCATAGATGGATATTGAACTTTGTCCAATCCTTTTATTGTGTTGCTGCCACAATCACGGGATTTTTCTTAGTTAGCCTGTTGGTATTGTAGATTATGTGGCTTTTCAGATATTGAATCACCTGTATTCCTTGCACCTTGGATTTTCTAATACTTTGTTGAGAGTTTGTGTGTCTAAGCTCTTTTCTATATATGTATATATCATTTTATATATATGGATAAAAAAAATATGTATATATATAGTTATACACACACACACACACACACACAATATTGCCTTTAACTAGTTTTGGTGTCAGGGTCATGCTGATGTCATAGAATGAGGTGTGGAGTGTTCTCTCCTGTTCTGTTTTCTGAGAGAGACTGTATAAATTCAATGTTAGCACTTCCTTATGTATTCAGTTTAAATCATCTGGTGAAACCACCTGGGCCTGGAGGGTTTTTTTAAGAAGCTTTTAAATTGCATGTTTTATTGAATGGGTTTAGGACTATTCACATTTATTTTATATGAGGTGAGTTTTGATAGTTTATGTTTTTTTTTGATGAGTTGGTCCATTTTATCTAAATTGTCAGATTTATGGGAATAATGTTCATCGTATCCCTTTATCTGCCTTTTCATGACTGTGAGGTCTATAGTGATGTCCCGTATTTCATTCCTGCAACTAGTGATATGTTTCTCTTATCTCTTTGTTCTTGGTCAGTTTGGGTAGAGATTTATGAATTTTATGTGCTTTTTCAAAGAACCAGCTTTCACTTTTCATTTATTTCTCTTTTTTTCCATTTTAATTGCGTTCTACTCTAATTTTTATTACTTTGTTTTGTGGTTTTGGTTTTAATTTTTTCCCTTCTTAAAAATCTAGTTTCTTCACATGGAGACTTAGATCATTTTGTGAGATATTTCTTCTTTTTCTTTTTTAAAAGATTTTTATTTATTTATATGACAGAGAGCAGGAGAGCGCAGGCCGGGGGAGCCGCAGAGGGAGAGGTAGAAACAGGTCCCCCGTTGAGCAGGGAGCCTGATGCAGGACTCCATCCCAGGACCCTGGGATCATGACCTGAGCTGAAGGCAGTCGCTTAACTGACTGAGCCACCCAGGTGCCCCAAGATATTTCTTCTTTTTCTGATAAAAGCACCTAATGCTATAAATTTTCCTCTAGGCACTGTTTTAGCTCTGTCCCTCAAACTTTTATGGTATATGTTTATTTTCATGTAATTTACAGTTATTTCCCTTAATTTCTCTCGTGATTTCCTTTTTGACCTATATGTTATTTAGATATTTTGTTGTTTACTTTTGAAATATTTCAGAATTTTCCACATATCTTTCTGATACTGATTTCTAGCTTAATACCAATTTGGTCAGAGCACATACATTGTAGGATGACAATTCATTTACATGTTTGAGTATTTTTTATGTTTCAGAGTAAGGTCTGTCTTGCTAAATGCTCCTTAAGTTCTAGAAAAGAATATTATATTGCTTTTGTTGGGTGGAGTGCCCTGTAGCTATCAGTTAGGTTACTTGCTTGATAGTGTTATCCAAATATTCTATATCCTTACTGATTTTCTGTTCCTTCCATAATTAAGAAAGGAGTGTTGACCTCTCCAAATATAATTATGGATTTTTCTGTTTCTCTTCTTAGTTGTGTGAGTTTTTGCTTTATGTATTTTTGAAATTCTTTAGTTTAAGTGCATATACATTTAGGATTGCTATATATTGTAGGTAAATTTGCCCCTTTACAAACATATAATACTTCTTTTTTTCCCCTTTATATTATGGCTTATTTGGAGGTCTTTTTTTTTTTTTCCTCATCTTAATATAGGTACTTCAGTTCTTTTGTCACTGTGCATGGTATATTTTCCCCATATGACTGAGTATTGCTTTTATATGCACCACAACAATCTTTGGTTTTTAATTGGTGTGCTTAGACAATTTATGTGTCCAAAATGATGTAATTTTACATACATTTGCCTTAAAATCTGCCATCTTTTTAGTTATATATTATTCTGTCTGTTTTTTGTGCCCCCCCCACCCCCACCTACTTTTTAGTTAATGGAGTATTGTTTACAATTGTATTTTATCTTGACTGTGGGGTTATTATTTATACTTTTAAAAAATCATGGCAGTAGCTGCCCTAAGGTTTTCAATACGGACCTCTGCTTTATCACAATCTAATTTCCAAGCAATGTTACACCACTTAACATGCAGCGTGAAAAACTCCCAACAGTAAATTTCCAATTTCTGTTACTTTAGTTTTATTAGTGTCATTTATTTTTAAATTTAAGACATGGGATAAACCCACACTATATTGTTATTATTTCTGCTTTATACAGTCAATTATCTTTTAGAGCAATTGAAAACAAGAAAAAATTGTATTCTATATCTACTTTTATTTTAACCATTTCCAGGAGTCTTCATTTCTTTGTGTAGATCCCTGCCTGATATGTTCTGTCTGAAGATCTGCCTTTGCCCTCTCTTGTCTCAGAGGTCTCATGGAAATGCATCCCTCCCTAGCTTTTACTTTTCTGGGGATATATTTATTTTGATTTCTGAAAATATTTTTACCTCTTTAAAGATGTTGCTTTATTGTCTCCTGGCTTCTGACAGGAAGCACATCGAAATCCTTATCTTTGTTTTTCTGTGTGTAATGTATCTTTTTCTTTGGCTACCCTCAAAATTTTCTCTTTATTTTTCTTTTTCCGCTCTTCAGAGATGATGTGTCAATATGTGCTTTTTCTAATTTATTTATCCCATTTGGGATTCTTGGAGCTTGTTGGTCTGTGGTTTGATGACTTTCATTATTTTTGGAAAATTGGCACTCCTAATCTCTTTCCAGATACTCCTCTTCCCATTTTTCACTCTCTCTTTCTCTTGGGATCCCAGTTCAAGTATGGCAGACTCTTCTGTGCTGTCCCACAGTCTGGATGCTCTGCTTCTCACTCTTTATTTTTTTCTTGTAGCTTGTCAGTTCCAGTAATTTCTATTGGCCTGTTTTCCTAACACCAATTCCTCCTTTGGCCCTTTTTAGTCCATGAATAAGCCCACTGAAGATTCTGCTTCTGTGTGAAGTTTTTGTTATTTTCTTACTGCTCCTGTTTCCATGACGTTTTCTTTGTTCTGGGTCAATCACAGTCCCCCATCAGGCCACGAGGCTGTCACCTTTTCCACCAGCATTGACTTGCAGGGCACCTGGAGTCTCTTCCTCAGGCTCTGGCCCAGGTGAGCCAGTGCCCAGGTCCTGTCTTCTTGAAGGACATTTACTTCATGACATGCATGTCTCTAGTGAACTATTTTATGTATCCCCCAGGGTCTAACATGAAAGAAAGCATGTCAAATACTTTCCACAAGGGGACTTCAGTACAAGCCTTGAGGAGAGGCTGACGATCGGCATGGGAAGGGGAGGGAGGCAGATTCCTTGCAGTGGGAGCCCTGTCCTCTCCAGGTGAAGAGACGAGGGGAGGAGGTGATGCTCCCACAGTCTGGTTTCCTGGACAAGTGTTTGCTGCTGGGGCTGCCAAGAACAAAGATACAGCTGATTTCTAGGAAGCACCCCCAGACATACTGTATGGGGGTAGAAGCCGTGGCCCCACTCCGTTCCCCCCTTCAGCCTTCTGCTAGGGGCTTTCCAGCTGACCTGGGAGCCTGGGGATGCAGCCTGCAGGGGTCAGTCCCCCTACGGTGCAGAATAGAACAGGGACTGTCAAGAAGAGCTCGGAGGTGGCAGCCATCCATCTCCCAGAGACCTCTAGTGTAACCACCTAATTAAGCAAAGCTAATTTGATTACCTCCTGCAGTAAGGAAAACACCTGTGGAGAATCTCAGTGGTCTCCCAGAGAAGGGAGGTCAGGAATGGAAGTTTAGAATTTTGGGATCTGAGCCCAGCTGCTTGAAGGTGAGTCTTCCTTGGGGGCGTCAGGTGCACATCAAAGTGAGGGGCTTGAGGAGAATGTGCATGCACAGTTATTTTGTGAGGGAGCTTTGCATCCAGGTGAGCCATCTGTTCTGAAAAGGGGGGCTCTTTGCCCAGATGAGCAATATCTTGTTTATATAAATCAGTTTTCAGGAAATTTCCTGAAGCAAACAGTGAGGTTATTTATTATTTCACAGTCTTATCGTCCCAAGTGGGAATTTCCTCGCACGGATCATAAAGTCGTTCTGACATAGACGCTCTTTGAGTCTTGGTTAAACTTTGTGGCTACAGATGGTCTCGGTTCCGAGGGCACAATTGACAGACACTGGCCTCAGTCTGTAAAATGGATCCCAGCTTCCCTTTGTCGCTCCGTGGTGGAGGATAAATGCGGGCAGCCTCACGCGTGTATTTTCAGTGCGTGGTTAATATGAAGACATTAGAAGAACTTATCTTGGCATGCTTGGAGGAGAAGCAGTTACCTGTGTGCCAATTTACAGACACCCCGGAGTCAGCTTTCTGAACAGGTTGTCATCACTGCCTAACAGCTCTGTGGGGAGGCTGCAAGATGAAGCTTGAGGTGATTGCTGTGTGCATGTGTGTGCCTGTGTATGTGTGTGTTCATGTACGTGTGCCCATGCGTGCCCGTGTATATGCGTGTGTGCCGGTGCGTGTATGTGTGTGCGCATGTGCATGCCTCTGTGCGTGCATGTGCGTGCCTGTGTGCGTGCGTGTGCATGTGCGTGCCTGTGTGTGTGTACGTGTGCGTGCCTGTATGTGTGCATGCCTGTGTGTGCACATATGTGTGGCTAGCAGGTAGCTTAGGCTGCTGTTGTTGAATCACTGTTTAACCCATGTCTATTTGCAGGCTGACTGTAGGAGCTGTGACCTTATTTGTCCTGAGCATTTAAGGATGTTTCTCAGCTAAGCAAATAGGAATGGAAAACTCCCTCTGCTAGCAAGCGTCTCGGAGTGTCAGCTGTTGATCAGCTAGATTTGCGACATGGATTTGGACATGGCTGGGATTTGGGAAAGGGCACAAAAATCTGTGTGTACTTCTCACCCTAGTATGGCTCTCCAGATGTGTCTGTGTTTTAGTCATGGTGAACATTCTTCATTCCATGTCAGCCCTGGAATAATGGCGGTAGTTTGTGTTCCTCTCCTGATGGGGACGGAAGGAGCGTGTTTCTTCATAAAGCTGTGCCTCATCCTGGGGCCAGGGGGAGGATTCAGTGTCATTGTGGTGGGCGCCAACTGTGTTTGCACACTCAGCTTCCATTCCCATGTCTCCTACAGCGTCCTGTTTCCTTTGGGAACCACCCCCTTGTCCGTGTCAGTCCGTATAGTGAGTGTGGGCTGAGCCCACCTCTGAGACGGTTACTGCAGTCCGTCCTCCTGGCTCAGTGACTGGGTCTAAGATTGGTACCTGATTCCCGTTCTAGTAAAAGAGAGGCAGGCTCATGACTTTTGGTGGAAACCACCAAAAAGGTGAGGTCACACTTTGTGGGGATGAAAAGCAGTAAGAATGATGTGTGCTAGAACTGCTGGGACCCACCTCACAGAGTGCGGGAATGCAGCCAACACAGAGGCAGGGAGAAGACAAACATGGCGGTGTCATTTGAGGCTTGATCCAGCTATGCCTGAAACTGTGAGCTTCAGTTACATGAGCCAATAAAGCTTTTTTTTTTTTTAAGCTGTTTTTATCTAGGTTTTTCTCATTCACTGCTGCAAGAATCCTGACTGATGTGCTCATCAAAGGACTAGAGTGATAGCTATTAGGAGGTGCCAGCCAAGCACGTAGTCTCCACTGAACCTCAAAACAACCCTCTCAGTGGAGACCTCTTGCTGGGCTGGCAACAATGATGTGTTTGCTCTTCCCCTGGACTATGCTAGCATCACTAAAACACTGGAAGTCCTGTTCTAAAGGGTAGAATTTAGTGATAGGGACGCTAACAGCTGAGTTTAAATCAGCAAATAGCTGCTTCTCAGCACACTGCCTGCCCTTTGGTCATGAGAATTCACACACATCATGGACCCCACATAAGTTGACTTCCTCGTGCTTTTACTTATTCGTCTACTTTCTGGAGCTCTGTGGTGGGCCATCTGAGGTCAGGGGCTGTGTTTTGGGTCTCTTCATGCTGAGAACGTAGCCTGAGAGAGCCTTCAAAGCTCTCCTAAATAGTGAATGAACGAGTGTGTGAATACGGCCGTGTTGATTCATTTTGAAATCTCCAGGCCAGAGTAACAAAATGGCAGCTGACAGGTCTGACGTAGTCTCTGGACAAGTTGGGTTTGATCAGTAGAATCTTGTTGTTTTCTTAATTGACTAGTCAACATTTCAAATCACAAGAATTAACATGAGCTTGGATTTCTGGTGTCTCTTAAAGGTTGGCACCCCTGGCGGTCTCTTAAAGGGCTGGGATCCCCATGGGCTCTCTTCGGTGGGGCCCAGTGGCTGCTGCGTCCTCTGACGAGGCACATGCCCTTCTGTTTGCCCACCAAGTCTGCCCCCCTCATTCTGATGTTTGTCCCCCACTGAACTGCAGAGCCAGGCCCCAGAGCCGGCAAGACATCAATGACTCTCTTCTGAGCTGTGCCCACTGGACACTGTGTATTGTCTTTTGAACATTTGTCCTAATTTGGATCTACGTTTTCATCACCTGTTGTGTCTGTTATTATGTAGAAGACGAAGAGGGGAGATAAGAAGCAGAAGAAGAAATGCCCAGCAGAGCAACCCAGATTCTTCATCAAATAAAATTAGTGCTTCTGGCACATGTGCACATGTGTACATACACATAACGACCCTTTAAGATCTCCCTCCCTCCCTCCCTCCCTCCCTTCCTCCCTCCCTCCCTCCCTCCACCCTTCCTTCCATCCATCCCTCCATCCCTCCATCCCTCCATCCATCCACCCATCCATCCACCCAAACATCCCTCCCTCCCTCCAACCATGCATCCATCCCTCCACCCTTCCTTCCATTCATCCCTCTATTCATCCATCCATCCCTCCACCCTTCCTTCCATCCATCCCTCCATCCATTCATCCACCCCTGCATCCACACACCCAAACATCCATCCATCCATCCACCCATCCATCCATCCATCCATTCATTCATCCATTCCTCCATCCACCCATCCATCCATCCACACACCCTAACATCCATCCATCCCATATTTGGGAGCACCTACGGTGTGCAGGGCATTGTACCAAACAGGAGGACAGGGGTGTCCGCCCACATGGGGCTTATGTGGGGAGGTAGATAACAGAAAACTGATAAGTGGAATAACCTCAGAAATGCTGAGTGCCAGGAAGGAAATACTACTGTGTGTCCAGAGTGAGGGGTGGTGTTTGGATGATGAGGTGGGGAAGCCATCCCAGTGGAGGAGGTATTTAAGTAGTAGACACGTGTTACATGTGTGTTGGGGTTCCTAGGTTGAAACCTCACCCCTAGTGTGACAGTATCAGGAGGTGGGGCCTTTGGAGGTGATGGGGATTAGGTGAGGTCATGAGGGCTGGGCCCACGTGAATGGGATCTGGAGGGCTTGCTTCCTCCCTGTGCTTTCTGCCCAGTGGGGACACAGGGAGAATATGGTGGTGGCAGTCAGGAGGTGGGGCCCTGCCACAGCCCATCCACACCAGTACCCGGATTCTGCAGCCTCCAGAAGTGTAAGAAGTACAATTTATGTTGTTTATAAGCCCCCAGTCCGTGGTACTGTGTTAGAGTGGCCCAAACAGATTGACCCTGAGGCAGTTGTTAGGATTATCTGGGACCAGAACTTTCTAGGGTCTGAGTGAGGGCGCTGAGCATAAGGGCACCAAGAGCCTTGGTGTTCTAAGCCATGGTTCTGCAAACGCGCGCATTCGTCAGACTTTGTGGTCCTTCTAGTCACTGTCACAACCGATCACCTCTGTCCTTGTGCCAAATCAGCCAGTGTGTATGCACAGTGTCCCCGCCTCTCTCCAATAAAACTTATTTATAAATGTCAACAGTGGCATTTCATATGCTTCTCACATGTCATGAAATACTATTCTTTTATTGATTTGGGGGAGCCATTTAAAGATGTGAAGCCATATTCACTTTGTGGGCTGTAGGGAAGCAGGTGGCCGTCTGGGTTCGGCCCGGGAGCCATTGTTTCCTGACTTCTGTGTGCAGGGCGCTGGCGCTGGGGAGTCGCAGATGAGGAGGGTGGTCCGCAGTGGGATCTGGGATGTAGATAGGAAGCAGGCCACATAGGACACATCAGGGGGAAGCCCTTGGCAGGTTTTACAAAGCAGAGTAACATGATCCAATTTGCATGTAAAAAACATAATCATCTCGTCAACCCTCAGTGCAGGGTGGAATGCTTTTCTTTTGCAAATTCTATGAAATTCTTCCTCAAAAAGAGCCCCCCCCCCTTTTTCTCACCCATGAAGAGGAAGACAAAGGGTACATTTCTGCTTTTGTGAAGTCGGGTCTGTGTGAGTTTTATTTCTGGCAGATTTGCCTCTGCCTGGTTTACCTGCTTCTTTGGTCGGCGGGTAGCAGAGGCGGTTGGGACACGGTAGCAAAGTCTCCACGAGATGCACGGACCTTTGTGCGGGGCTCCCGCCGGGCTCGGCGTCCAGCCGTGGTTGCAGAGCCGGGATTTAAGCAATTCTGTTGCTGACATTTCCTGCTGCTTTGGACAAGTCAGCTTAAATTCCTATTTGTTTTTATACCAATGTAAGCGACAGCAGTCTGGTTCTCTCTTAATTGTCTTCGTTCCTGCCCGCACTTGAGTTGCTGCGAATCGGGGAAACAGTGGGATCCTGACAATCAGAGTGACCTCTTCCCTCCTGCCGAGCGGTTTTCCTTCCCCGGGTTCATCACATCAGAGTCCTGCATCTGCCGCGAGCCCCTCTCCCGTCAGACGCTGGGTCAGGAGACAAAGAGATCGGGAAAACAGTCTTTGCTGCCTGGGTCTGATGCGGAGCATTCAAGGCGGCGTAACCCTCTGAGCCCCTTGGCTAGACGGCGGTGTTCTAGGCTCCTGCGTGGCACCAGGATCCCTAGCACGTGCCCCCCCCGGTCTGCTGGGGAGCTGTCAAGGCCGGCTTGCTCGGGGTCTTTGCAGGAGAAGGCATTTAGGTTTTCCGAGGAGAGCTGGCTGCCTCTCTGTGCCGGGAGGAGCGTCTGCAGCACGCTTTCTGATGCTCTCTGTCCTCACCTGCACGTGTGAAGGAGGGTCTACACGACGGCCAGTGCATATGCGGCTCGAGCTCACGCGAATTTGCACAAAGCACACCTTGTAGTAATGAATTTGTTGACATGATAGAAGTGACCTCACCCATCCAAGCATGCACAGTCGGCATCCTGCTCAGCATTTAACCCAGAAACTTCCCTTTGAGATTAGTCCCGGCAGATGCTGAGGCTGTCCTCTGGCTTCTGCCCTGCAGCTGTAGTGGGTCTGGCTCCGCGGTGGACACACAGCACCAGCCGCAGGCTTCCAAACGACATCCCTGTATTTGTTTTCTTCCCTGGGGGGGGGGGGGGGCAGATTTGACCCTTGAAGCTTTCAGACCGAGAGGGAGATAAGTTTGTAAGTTACTCTGCAGTCAGATGAAAAGTCTTTTTTGAACAGCTGATCCTGAGGAGATAACACCGCGGTTGCCGCACCCCCCCAGCCGGGGGTGCATCACAGTGGAGCCTGATGCTCACGCTGGACATCAAGACGGCCCTTTGATCAGAAAGTTCACATGCCTCGTGCTATAAATGGCTCCCTTCTTTCCACTTCCTGTATAAACTGGATTAGGAATTCTGTGCCTCTGAACTTAAGCTTTTGTTTGGGGAGATTTCCTTGTCTCAGGGAAAGGAGGCGGGGTATTAAAACGGGCCCTCAGCTCGGGAGGGATTTAATCCTATCTGTGTAGGCGCTGTCGCCACCGAGAAGTTGCCGTTTAGAAGGTGATGGTCGTTGACTGAAGCTGCTGGAAGGAGCTTGCAGGACGCACGCAGGCAGCATTGAAGGGTTTGATAACCTTCCGGAGCCCGGATCTTTGTCTGAGTCAAGACTGTGAAGTAAGGGGGCGCCTGGGTGGCTCAGATGGTTAAGCGTCTGCCTTCGGCTCAGGTCATGATCCCAGGGTCCTGGGATCGAGTCCCGCTTCGGGCTCCCTGCTCGGAAGGGGGCCTGCTTCTCCCTCTGCCTCTGCTGCTCCCCCGGCTTGTGCTCTTTCACTCTCTCTGTCAAATAAATAAATAAATAAATAAAATCTTTAAAAAAAAAAAAAGACTGAATTAAGGAAGGCAGCTCCTTGGTGAACGTAGACACACACCGATGTGGATGGGGAAGCAGCATCACCAGCCCATCCCGGCCCCTCTGCTTGCTGGGCATGGCCTGTAGAGGCTGGGAACAGAAGGCACCCCACAGCAAAGGGCCCGGGTGTTAGTGGGGACTCGGAGTCCGGCGGCTTCTGAAGATCGTTTTTTGGTCCAAGAGCTAGAACCAGAGATTAGCTGCCAATGTTTAACAACTGGTTCTCACACCTGCACGGCTAATTTCAAGCTGCTAAGAGTTTACCAACCGACATGCAAAACCTCTGAAGATTTAACAGTCGGCTCCTGAAAATGGGTGTGAGTGCATGGACGCCGGTTAGACCCAGTGTTCGGGGTTCCTGAGTCGCCTCCGTTTGTGGGGAGAATTCAGGAGGGTTTCAGCCTGGTGTCTTTGCTCAGACTGATTAGCTGAGAAGGGGGCTTGGGACTTTCACCACTGCACGCCGTGCCCTCTGCCTCTGGCCTGGGGGACGGAGAGGGTGCAGATGACACCGCCGGACCCCAGGCTCTCTCTGCGTCTTGGGTCGGCCCCGTTTCACGGAGGACCTGCCCCCCGGAAGCAGAGTGACCACTCACAGCTCCAGGCTTGCTTCCTGTCTGCCCGGCTTCGTCAGCAGAAGAGCAAGAGGGGCCTCTTTGTCCCAAGAGTTCCCGGAAAGTTTAATAAGACTTTGCTCTCCTTGGATTTGCAATGGCTTACGGGCTCATGTCGAACTCATCGTTGGTTAGTTCCGCGAATAACTGATTGTTTTTGGCCTGGGCCACCAGCTCATTCCCAGGGCAGTGCCTGTGTCTCTGGGGTCAAGATTTGGGGGATGCCAACAGCCTTGTGGCAACCAGACAGTTCCCGTCTGCCATCTCCAAGTCTTTACGTAGACAGAGATGCCGGCTTTGTTTCTGACACCAGCTGGGTGTCCTGCAGTTCAGCTCAGTCCCGCCAGTGAGGGCCCCGAACTGGCATCACACCCCACAGGCTAAAGTCCGAGCGCTTTCATTCCCCCACCAGCTGCCCAGGGTCAGCCCAAGACCGCCCTTGTTTCAGACGCCCGCACTTCTGTCCGACCTGTGTACAAATCCAGGGTTCCCAGGACCCCACTTCAGGTATCCTAACTCACCAGAACTCACAGAACTCACTGGAACGCCATGCTTACAATTTTAGCTTCATTATAAAGCGTATGAGTCAGGAGCCGACGAATAGAGGAGATGCACCGGGCACGGTCTGGGGGTGCAGGTGGGATTGGGGGGGTTGGTCCCGATGCGTTCCCTGCATGAAATCCTGAGTGGATGGGGGGCGCCTCCACCACAGGGGCTGGAGGAAGAAGGCTTTGCTCATGCTTGGATCTTCTGGGACGTTCTGCAGGAGGCTCCAACGTTGCTTTTCACTGTGCACACAGGCTGTGTACTTCCGTAAATCCAAATAAGTTACCTCCAGTGAATACATACTCTAAAATCATTCTAAATCCGTTTTCTTGGGGCGTAATTTGCATACAACAAAGTGCACCCCTTTTAAGTGTATAGTTCGTGTTACTTTGACAGATGTAGGCACCACATCAGCATTACCACGGTGGGGATGGAGAACATTTCTGTCTACCTTCTGCCCACTCGACGACGACGCCCCCATCCCTGGACTCACATGACTGCTCTCTGAGACCTTTTAAGACCCAGGCGTGTGAGAGGAAATCGAACCCCACCCCTCCTAATGGGGGCTCGGTTGTGAGGTGCCCCATCTGTCTTTGTGATATCTGGGGTCTTGGCTCAGAGGCTGGAAGGCTGGAGTGTGGACTTGGCTGGACTGGAGAACCATTCCAAGGTGGCTCCCTCCCAAGACTAGCAGGTCGGCTTGGGCTCCTCCCGAGTTGGCCACATGTCAGGGCCGCTAGAGTCTCCTCGCAAGGTGGCACCGGCTCCCCCAGAGTGAGCGATCTGGAGAGGTGGGGGCAGGAGCAGCATGTCCTTGGGGCCTCCTGCCGCCTCCGGGGAGTCACACACATCATCTGTACCACAGGCCGCTCACTGGAAGCTCATGGTGGTTCCAGCGTGCACGGGGAGGGGTGGTGGTTGTGGGTTTCGGCTCATGCTTCCAAGGAATGGGTGGTAGAGAATTCTGAAACCATCGCAGCCCTAAACTAACCTCCCTTGCAGGAGGGAAAAAATCCATTGTTGTCAAGTGGGAAAATTACGCCGTGTAAAAGGATTCTTCAATTTTACAAAGGAACGGACCAACAGGTTGCTTAAAATCCTAGGTTCCCCATTTTAGTGTGAAACGGCACACACTCTGCCCCCAAGTCTCAGCGCGAATGACGATGCAGGAAGGCAGGTGGGTTTCCTCCGGTCCCTGGGGAAGGACGCGGGTTTTGCATCGGGGCACCTGCTGGTTTCTGCTCCCGTGGGCTGGTCCTTCAGTGGGGCTCCCCAGCAGTCCTCACTGTTTTGTAAGGCCAGCATCATCATGTTCCCTGCCAAGCATTCCCATAAAAGAGCCATTTCCTTTTTAACCTGGTTCCTAAGACAGACACAAAGGTCTGTGGTTCTTGCTCTTGCCTGAGAGTGTCCTGCCACACGGCCTGGATTTGTCTGACAGCCAGCCTGCGTCCCTTGCCAAGACCAAGCTCCTGCCCATCTCCCGATGCCTCAGGTCTCTAAGTGAAGTGATGAATGGCCCCGAGTCCCCACTGAAGCCTCTCCTGGAATGCCTCCATCACTGCGGAGGGTGGGTCTGCGGCGGCCAGGCTGGCTCCTAACATCAGGATGCAGCGCGTGTCGCTGCTGTGGGGTTTATATATATATATAAACTACGTTCATCTTGTTGCTGCTTAAAGCCTTTATCATAGGCTGTGTCAACACAGACCATTCACTGATTAGACTTGTGTCCCCTCTTGATGGAATTCAAGTAAACAGTTCTCAGGCATGAACAGCCCTCTATTAGATTTATTTCTAAGTTCTTTTAAGGATGTCAGCGTGGAGCCCCCAGGATGTAACAGGAGAGGCCCATCAACCTGTGTGTCTGCTGTGAATTAGTCTGAATCTCTTGGAGATAAAAAGCTCGAGGGCACAGATGGGATGGATTGAGCCAGCAGCCCTGAGTGCATGGAGAGGGCAGGTGTACTCTCTGCTTTATGGGCCGAGCGACACCTGTACATCCAAGGTGTGGGGTCTCCCACCCCCCCCGCCACGACAGCTGCCAGTCTGTTTCCCACTGCGTCTCGGGCGTGAGGAGCACCCCCTGCCCGGGGAGGACCAACCCTTGCACATCGGCTCCTGCACTTGGAATCCCCACCTGACTTGGGAAACACAGAGATGAGGGCCCCTGCCTTCCATGGCTTCTGGACTCAGGCTCTGAAGAGCAGCTCTGCGGGGCAGAGCATTCCTGGGTTCTGTCCACGGCAGTAAAGGTGTGCCAGAGTGTAATTTACTAAAAATTATGATTCGCAGAAAGCTGAACATTTTTAAAAACTAGCATTTCTCAAAAGACTAAAAACATAGGGTGGCCCATAAGCAAGGGTCAGAGACTTGTTTAATTTATCGATGAGGGAATCAGCGACATGATACAGCCAGACAGAAGGTGGTTGTGAGAAACTCACAGCACACACACGTGCACACATGCATACATATGCACACATACATGTGTAGAAATACGCGTACACGTGTACACACCCACAAGCGCACATGCACACACGATGCCCATGTAGACACATGCAAGCACACAGGCATGCACACACACGCATACAAGCACACACATGCACAGATACATGCACACATACAAGTGTACACATGTATGCACGGACATTATCCATTTACACACATGCACACGCACACATAGATGCACAGACACATGCACACACACACAAGTGTACACATGTATGCACACACAGGCATGCACACACGAACCATGCACACAGGCGCACACACACAGGTGCACACACATGCACAGATGCACAGACACATGCACACACATGTGTACACATGTATGCACCACAGGCATGCACACACGTGCACACATATGCAGGCACACACACATGCACACGTGTTTAGTGGAAAAGAGACGGCTGGGAAAGGCCTGCAGAGTCCGATGCAGGGGAAGGCCCTATGGATGATGCGGCACAAGCACTAAGGTGTCTTTTGCACACGACCCTGGCTGTTTGCCTTTCTCCTGGACACGAGTCACTTGCAGCTTCCCACCTTCTACAAGGTAACATCTACATTTGCAGAGTCTGGACCCTAATCAATAGGAAGTCGAGTGAAGTCCCTTTTCCCTGGCGATCCCGTGACATTTAGGGGCCTTGTTGAGTGTTCTGGTATGGCTTTGAAAGGGCACACAGTAATCTTTCTGCCTGATTTCCAAACTGTGCTTGGTTTTCCTTCACCCATCGCCCTGCTCGAGGCCCACAGAGGCCGGCAGGGTGGGAGCATGCGGGACTCTGTGGCGGGAAGGCCCTGTCGGAGGGCAGCGAGGGCTCGTTCCCAAGTGCCGTGTGAATGCCTTGTGGCCTGAACTTCACATTTTCCATGAGAAACTCTAAATCCAGAGTTTCATGGGAAATTCCCAATTTTAAAATGCTGGCTACTGGTTCCATAGAAATAAAGTAGGTCTGAAGTTTCCGGCCCCGTCCTTCCAAAGAGACGGCACAGACGCGCCCCGGGTGCCGTGCCCGGGGTGGTGAGGAGTTGGGGGCAGAGTGGCTCCGTTCTCGTCCCAGCGCAGGGCTTGCTGGTTGTACCGTCGCCGTGCTCACCGGGCCTCATGGGGGGGATGGCATCACGATGCCCGAGCGTCCCCTCCTGCGCAGCGGTGGGAGAGCCCTGGCCGGCTCTCGTTGGCACGCCGTGCGAGTCTGCTTCCGTCCGGTGCGGAGAAAATATGTCAGTGCTCTCTCTCCTGGTGGACACTTTCCACCGCGATTTTGTTTGTGTTCCATGAGGCTGGTTTTTCTCACACTTTTCGTTCAAGCCTCCAGTTTGGAGGCTTTTCCTGAAGGACTGTAGGGAGGGTCTGAGGATTTTCATGCCGCTGCAGTGATGCTGTCCCCACACTGTTCACTGCACGGGGTGGAACCTGCTTCTGTTGATGGCTGTCTGCAGCCCTGGGCTCTGGGCCACGATTGTCTTCTGAGGGGTGGGGGGCTACCGGGGCAGTGTAGGGAAAGAGCCTGGAACAGCGCCTGGAACAGGGCCACAGCTCCGTGAAGCTGGCTGTTCCGGGTTATCCCAGGACTACCCTGTAGGTATTACCTTTCGTCTCGCTCCATGACTTTGAACGTCGTGTACTCTGAGTGTCGGTGACACATCATGAGAAGTGCAAGCCACGAGGACGTCCATGGGCACGAATGTGCACCACCCTGTCTTCCCTACTTTGCATTACTGTTTGCACGACGTCACCTGCTGCCCTCCTGTTCGGTGTGACCGGACTCTGTCCTGTTGAAATGCTTGTGTGTGTCTTGATTCCTCATGGAGTCAGTCAGATGCTGCTTGGATTGTGGGAGGGAGCTATGCAGTCCGTGCACTGACCCTCAACTTGTGTGCTGAATGGAAAACCATCCCCTCCCCCGGAACACATCTCCAGCCCCACGAGATGCCACTCATAAGGAGACAGAGACCAGTGAACAGGGTGGAAGCATCCGGCTGGTGGTAAAAGCCAGTTGTAAAGGGGTTCTCTTCCACAGCGCTTCCCAGAACAGAAGACCAGTTAGCATGTGGCCCTCTGGAGAGCTCAAATCCAAGACCAGCAGCCCAGTACCTCCTGTGAGCTAAACACGGAGGGAGGGCTGCTTTGAAACCCATGGCCCCTGTGAAGGCTTGCATTACGAAACAGATCCGTTACCATGACCTTCAGTTTTACAGAAGCTTTGGATTAAAGCAGAACCAAGTGGAACTTAGAGGCAAGTGGGGAGACCCGAGTGTTGGTCACCCTCTGTGTTGCCCCAGGTGGAGCGGCTGTGCCGGGCATCTGCGCACAGACCTGTCTTTTCCTCCAGCTCTGTGGTCCCTACGCATTCAAGGCAGAGTTCTGTACCACAACGTGTACCTGAAACCCATGTTATGTGCATCCTCGGAAGCTGAAGGGATGTTTAAACAGAATTTTGACTATACATTTTTACCGTGGGCCCTCACTTTGGATCCCCTTTTCTTTCTTCCACACATTAAGCTTGAGGTGCCCTGGACACACAGACGTCCTGGTAATAAGTAAATGGAATCTGTTCTCTCCTATCCAGTGGCATACATTTTTAGGAACATTGAAAGTCTGGGGTCTCCAAGAAAACCAGAAAAGAACCCAGAAAGATGTACAAAAGCTGCAAAGCAGAAGGTACTCTAGGGATGCCTTGCTTTTGATAATTTTCTTATACTTCTTCCAAACCATTTCACCCACATCCACGCACTGGGTGTTTGGTGGAGTTAACAAATCACTCATTCTGAAAACCTGTAATGAAACATCTACCTTGGGACGTTCGGTCGGTTTTTTTTTTTTTTTTTTTTTGCTGGTTCTTGTAAGTATTTCGTCGAGTGGGGCATGGGAGCTCAGGAGGAGGAAGAAGAGGAGGAGCAAGGGGGGAGGGAAGAGGCAGGTTCACTAAGGAAGAGCCTGAGCACTGAACACGGGCATAGAGAAACAGACGCATACAGATGCACGCGGAGAGCAGGGTCAGAATTGGAAACAGGCTGAAGAGACAGAGGGAGACACTAATCAAAGGTGCAGGGAAGTAGACTCACAGAGAGAAAAACAGAGCGTGTTTGGGGTCCCGTTGATCCTAAACCTACCCCTGAAATGCCCAGAATGTAATAAGCAAGCAGCCACCAGCAACAGAACACTTTATGTCCTTTTTGGAAAGGGATAAGGTAAGTTATATAAACAATTGTAATATAAGATGTAAGTACCAATGAGTCTGGAGTTATTTGTAGAAATGAAGGTAGAGAACGAGATGCATAAGTACATCCAAAGGAAACAGGGCAGGACAGGGGGCGGCTGAGGAGGGGAATCGTGTGGAGCGGGCACTTGGTCCTCTGCCTCCCCTCACGGATGCTCATGACCCTTCTGAAGAGATCACATCAACGAAACACCAGAGATTCTTGCGCTTAGCAGTGATTCCCTGATCAGCCCCAGAGCCGGCCCTGCGGGGGCGAGGCACCATCTGCCAGGGCCTGGGGAGAGCCCACGCTCCCTGGCACCAGCCCAGAGAAGCCTGCAGCAGTCACTGCTTTGGTCGTCCTTGGGGGGTCTCTCCCCGTCTGGAGAGGAGCGGGCCTTGGGGGAAGAGACTTTGCCCATGGGACCCTGGCATGTCCTGCCAGCCGGCCGGTTCTCCCTGTTACCCCTGGCCTACGTTTCTGTCCTTTTCTTCAGGGATTGAGGACACCCCGGCGCTCGTCTGACCACCCTGGGAAGCCCTTATTTCTCATTTAAGAAGAACCCAATTTCCAAAGTTGAAGGTAAACCAGAGTGGATTCTGCACATCAGTGTGTCCCCTTTTGTACTTGCGAACCCGGTGCGCGGTTCGGATGGCGATAGTACCAATGACAAGGAGATGTTCTTACGGAACAAGTTTCCACCAGGCGTTTCTTAAGCTGTGATCGGGTCCCCATCTTTGTGCACGGTTTAGAGTAGAGCATGTTTCCATCGGTCTTTCATCACCCATTTGTGGCAGCCAAGTGGATGAAACAGTGGTATTTTAGATGTGATATTTTATTAGAGCATATTTTATTTTAATCGGTGACGGTCAAACTCAGCCTCCTGACTCAGCTTCAGGGGGGTTTGAAGAGTACATGGAAGAATGAAGATCAGTGTGTCTTCAAAGATGATACACATTCCGGAAAGTCTGTAAGACAGAAGTGGCATTTTAAAGAACCGCTGCAAAGGGCTCCCTGTGTAACAGCCGTTGGAGACAACACGTGAAACCTTGTCACCACCCCATTGTGGTGCTCCCTACTCGAAGCTCCTTCTCCACTGCAGAGCCAGCCGCTTCTACCCAAGCACACGCCCCTCGCAGCGGGCCTGGTGCCTCATTTTCAGTCTTTGAAAAGAAGAGGCTCTGCATGTCTATTGAGAAAAATGTGTACACCCAGCAAAAATAAGGTGCAATGTGAAAACACTTCCTCAGCACCTGCCTGCCACCCCCAATCCCAGAAGGTCCTATAGATAACACCTGTTAGAGCTGTTAGCAGTTTGCTGAGAAATTTTCAGCCCTTATGCATTTATGCTAGGTACCTGTGAGGCAGTGCAGGTTGTCGAGGGCACAACTTTGGTGGGTGACATTCGTATAGATCAGGGTCAGCAATTGGTGGCTTATAGTCAAAAGTCGTTTTTAGCCTGCCCCCTGTTGTTGGGTGGTCTGTGAGCTAAAAGCAGTTTTAACATTTTTAAGTGGTTTAAAGAAGTCGGAAAAATAATACTGCATGACGTGTGAAAATTATATGAGATTCCAATTTCAATCTCCAAATATAAAATGTTGTTGGAACATAGCCATCTGCATTTAGTTGTGTCCTTGGCTGCTTTTTGCTACAGTCTCAGAGGTAAGTAGTTGTGGCAGAGACCCCATGACTCTCAGAGCCTAAAATATTTGCTGTCTGATCCTTTACAGAAACACTTTGCTGGGCCCTGACTTAGACTGATGTGGGCATCCTCCCTAGAGTTGTGCAGTGCACAACATGCATAGCTGTATTGAAGCAGTGTTTCGTACACAAGTGCACATGTATTTTACAAAATAAAACAATGCTATCATGCGGTAATTTATTTTATCACTGCTGACATTTTGTTGCCTATAATTTTTCACTCTTATAAATACTGATGCGGTAAACATCCTTGTACTTTCATCCAGCCTTCTGCATGTTACTAAAGTTACAATTATCTCCAAGTGAGAGCCATGTAAATGCTGGCATGTGTACAATTTAATCAACAATGTGGCAACTTGTGGTAAAGGAACAATTTTTCAATTTAATATTTATGATGGCAGCCTAAGAGATGAAAATCTGTTCTGGTTAAGGAAAAAAAAAAGTCTGTAATGAGTCAGGAGGTTTTAAAATCCTAAATGTGAAAAGCAAGTCAACTAATTTCCAGATAATTGGGAAACTATTCAACATGGAGAAAATATAGCTTTTCACGTGCTTGGATTAGCTATCTCTGCAAATATGATCCTGATTCACTTGGTAGAAGTCTGTTTTCCCTGTGGATAGCAACATCTGCCTTTGTCTGCATCTGTGCGAATATTTGGCCAAAAACATTCAGAATAGAGGCTGTGTTTTCCAAACTGAGCCAATATTTGCATGGATATTGAGATGTTCCCTCCGAAGTAAATATTGACCTCAGTTTTGCTCTGATTTGAGTGCTCATCAACACGCACCAATAACTATTTATGAAATCCGGTTTTCGTCGTGGAATCTGCTAGAACCAATAAAAGTGTCTGGCTACTGCTGTCTCTTGATGTGTTGCTTCTTTTAAAAAAATCGAATGAAGAAAAGTACTTTGGGTCTTTGCATGAAAAAGTCCTCGGTGCATGTGGCATAGTGTGCATATTAATGACTCGTAGTTGGGGTGCCTGGGTGGCCCACTCGTTAAGGGTCTGCCTTCGGCTCAGGTCATGATCCCGGGGTCCTGGGATCGAGCCCCGCGTTGGGTTCCCTGCTCGGCGGGGAGCCTGCTTCTCCCTCTCCCACTCCCCCTGCTCATGCTCTCTCTCTCTCTTTCTCTCTGTCAAATAAATGAATATATTCTTAAAAAAAATCTTCAGCTCTGCTCATATATTTACTGTTCAGTCTGAACATCCTCTGATCTCTTCCCCTATCTGCTTAACGGGTGAACTAATATTATGGTCATAGTAGTGTTGCAAGGTTCAAGTGGGATGATGTGTATGAAATAGCACACATCGTGCCTGGCAAGGAGTTGACTCAATAAATTTCTTCCTGCAGTTTTGTCCCCAGCTTCCCCGATGAATAACATTCACACAGTGACCAGCTGTTTTCTGTATGTGATAAATCTGTATCGTTTTTGCCCATGGTGTTGTAATTTAATAATCTTCTTGTGCATGTATTCATTCTGTGTAGCTTATTAACATAACCCAGGTAGATTCAAATCTAATTATCCTGTAAATAAGGCAATTAGCTGTTTGTAGAATGAAAGTGAACTGCATCCCATGGTTTTGGTTTTGGTTTTAGATTGATGATTCAAACTAAGGGAGAGATTTGTTCCCCCACCCCCCACCCCCTGCCAGAAAAACAGTGTGGTTTTATGCTTGTACTTGTTTGGTGTTGAGTTCCACATTTTAGGAGAGCTCATTGGTATCCTTCAATGTGAGGTTTTAAAAGCTTTATTTTCATATAGAAAAATACCAAAATGGAATTAACTTTGGGTTTAGAAAATGGGATTTGATCCAACAGGGCTGTAGCACCATGTGGCTTGGAGGTGTCCCTTTGCACAGGTGGAAAGTAGGAAACCAGAGGTGCGTGAAGTGTCCTTTGTGGCTTTGTAAGTTGCTGTTCATGAGTGAACGTACATTTCTCTGGAGCATTTCCCTTATAATTACTGAGTCTGCACTCAAGTCTGGGAGTGAATGATTTGCAACGTGAACATAACACTTCGCAGTTAACCGGGGCAGGAAGGGGAAGGACACTGGCCTGGGTGCAACCAGAGGGCATTACCAGGAACAACGGAGTGGAAGTCAGAAAAGCAGAAGCAAGGTGAACCGGAAATGAGAATTCATTTCTTCTTCCTCTTGTCTGACTCCCACCTGGTGAAGGCACCTTGAAACTGGTGGGTCCATTGAGTCTTTGGGAGTAATGACTGAAATGATCCCTCAAAATTATTTTTAATCATCACAATACAAAATGAGAAATGGAAAAAATTGAAGTGACTAATCAAAGGGTTTTCAAACCTAAGAAAATGCCCAAATTTTCCTAAAAGTAAAGTCTTGTGTTTTTCTCTACCCACTGTCTCTATCTAATGCCTGGTAGTTGTTGCTAAGAATAACATAGACTATTTTACCTTCTTAAGATATTTTTCTACGTTCTTCCTCATTGGAAAAGGTGGTGTTTTTGTTTTTGTTTTTTGGTTTTCAAATCTCCATTAATACTAGGACCAACTTAGCAAAACAAGCCGTTTTTGTCTCAAGACTAAGCTCAAGTATTTATGTACTGGGTAACAGTGCTCTTTATGTATCAAGGAACAAAACTGTCATTTCTGTGTCCCAATTCCTCCACCTTTCATTTAAGGGCTGATCCTTAAGGGGCCATTTGCCACAAGTCTTTTTACAAAATTGCTGTGATAATTTTTAAAGGAGCCATTAGGAACTTATCTTTGGGTATTTCAGATGTCGAATACAAAGAAGGTACCCGCAGCTCCCAGGGAAAATCCCCCCGGAATGACTGTAATGCTTACTGTCTGGAGGGTAGTCAGCTCTCCCTTATTTGAGTTAATTGAGTAGATTCATAAGCTACTTATGATGCAGAGTCAGTGCTAAGCTGCAAATTCTATATAGTGCTTCTAATTTGGGGCAGGTGCACCCCCATTTCAGATAATATTCATTCTCTCTTCTTTAAAAACATAATTTGGGTGAATTGAAGGTGAATGGCTTGCCTTGTAGAGAATGTCAAGTTTGGATTATTATTTAGCTATGAACAAAATCTTAATACAGTGAAAGTAAACATGGGGATAAATGATTTTCTGTGCAATTCAGCTCTTGGGCCTAACGGGTGTCATGGAGAGAATGATTCGTGATCGCTAAACCTTAGTTATGTCTTAAATAACATTGGGAAGAGAACTCCTGAGTTTGTTGGCCATGGTCATGTCAGCTCTGCGCGCTAAGGCTCTGGTCCACAGACGTGACAGTATCACAAAACATTCTGCTCAGTGTAGTCAGGATGGGCTGTAATATGCTACGATAACAAATAGCCCCAAATTTCTAGTGTTTAAAGCAGCAAAGAGTTATGTCTCTTCATTCTCTGTGTCCACTGAGTTTCGGCTGCAGGCTCTGCCGGGCACTCCAGGTTCCCATTCTGGGACACAGGCTGGTGGAGGTGCTCTGGCTCACAGAGCTTTGTCACTTTTCACTGGCCAAAGCCAACCGTGTGGTCATGCATGAGCACGTGCTCTGGAAAGGGCAGTGTATTCCTGCACATGCCCAGAAGGAGAAGCTAGCGTTGTGCCTTAAGAGCCTTTAGGGCCATCACACAGCACTTGTGGAAGTTATTGTTGGGGGGACAGAGGCCGGCATATGGCATGGAGTTGTGGTAAACGCCATGGACAGCGGTGAAGATGGTAAGAGGCTCGGAGATGACCGAGGATGTTGTCCAACAGGGCCCGGTTGGGAGGGGGGTCCCTGGTGAGGCAGCACTCCTGCAGAGGTCTGAGTGATGCCACCAGACCAGCCCCCGGGGTCTGCCGTTACTTGGACCCAACGGCACTTGCTGATTGGTGATTTTTAAGGCTTAATGAATGATTTTGTGCTTAGAGTGGGCACAACTTCCATGTCCAGCTCTGATAGGCTCTCTCGGGTTAGACCAGACCTTTTACTCAGACCGAGTAGTGACATGGAGTAGAATTTCATACACATAGACACACACACACAGACAGACACACACAGACATACAGACGCACATGCACAGACATACACAGACTCAGGCACAGACCCCCCCCCCCAACACACACACTGGAGGCTACCAAGCAGCCAAAACTTGAAGAAAGAGGGCGTGGTTATATATTACAGAGAAGCAAACCACCCCAAAGTTAGTGTATTAAACCTATAATTTCTCAGAGTGTCCTTCATGGTTCTTGGAGTTGAAGGGCTCAGCTGAGTTCTTGTTTGGGGCTCCTAATGCTACTGTAGGCAGGCGGTGGCTGAGGCGGGAGCCATCAGAGGCTTCTCCAGGCTCACGTCTGGCCTGGGGGCCGGATGATGCCCTGCAGGCTCTCCAGTTAGCTACCTCGGGCTTCCTCAAAGCTTGGTGGCTTCAGGGTAATCAGACTTCTTAAATGGCACCTCCTTTCCCAGAGCAAGTATTCCAAGGTTCAGGAAGGAGAAGCTGCCATTCTCTTCAGATGGGGGCCTCGCAGAGTGTCCCTTCACGTATTCTGTAGGTCCCAGTGGTCCCAGAACCTGCCCAGATTCAGGGACGGTCCTCCCTTCTCTGTAGGAGGAGAGTCAGAATGTGCAGGTTCCTGTTGTCTCCCAGAGGACACACACCTTGAGTGTTCCTGAACCGCCGTTGACCCAGTGCATTTGCTGGTGTGAAGCCGTGGCTGAGAGGAAACAGAGTGGACCAGAGCCATTGGAAGTCCCTGGGATCTGGGAGGACCAGAGCCGTGGTTCAGGGTGGCACAGCCAGCAGGGCTGATGTAAGGGGCACAGAGAAGGAAGAGCCTCAGGAGTGGGCCCGGCATTCTGCGTCAGGGTTTATCCTGAAGTACTTGCCAGGTAATAGCAGCGTGGGAAAACTTAGGAATTGAGCAGAGGGGCAGCTACGAGGCTACTGAGCTGAGCTAGTGCCCTCAGTGGCCTCGTGGTACAGTTTTGCCAGAGACGAAAATGGGGTTCGGGACCTGCCCATGGGACCTGAGCCCATAAACCCCCAGGCTTCCGGTTGGAGCTCCCCAAGGGCCAAGAGTAGGGGTGAACCAGAACCACAGAAGCTCAACATCAGCTTTGAAATAGCTCAGTGGCAGACTGGATTAAGACAGTTTCCTCTAACTTGAATTGCCCACTGGAAGCAAAATAAATTCTCTCTGGGGAGAAATCAACCTAATCCATAGCATGTACAGTTTTTCATATGTGTTGTCTGACATTCAGTAAGCAATTGCCCAGGCACACCAGGAGCCAGGACTAATGGGAGAGGGGGCAGAAGTCGACCCTGGGGTGATCCAGGTACTGGAATTTCCATAATGGATTTAAAAATGCCTATCCTAGGATGACATGATGGGGAGATTGAGCAGGAAATCAAAAATATGTTCAGTAGGATCAAATGAAAGGGGTAGAGCTGAATGGTTGAGTAACTGAAAATAAACATAATAGTTGGTTTATGAGCAAATTGGGATGAATGAACTGAAATGGAGGTCAGTAGAAAATATTCTGAAGTGCAAAGAGGGGGAGAGAAATGAATGGGAGAACTTCCCCAAATTGGTGAAAACGGTCAAGGCACAGAGTCAGGCAGAAGACCTGTGACCTCAAGCCAGCACAGATGCACAGGGCAGCGCATCCAAGTAAATCATTGTAAAACTGCTCAAAAGAGACAAAGGACATTTTAACTTCAAAGAAGAAACAGTAAGACTGACAATGTACATTTCAGTGGAAGTAATGAAACTCAGAAGACAATGGAATCATATTTAAAATGCAGAAGGAAAAATATCTGTCAAAACCTAGAATTCTGTATATTAAGAAAGCATTGTTCAAAAATGAAGTCTAAATTCTGATATTTTCTTTGTATCTTCACGATATATTTCATACAGAACCGTAGTGAATGTGTCCCAGAATCCCCCCATGGAAGGTGTGACAAAAGGGAAGGAGGCACAGGTGGCAAGGGAGACAGGGTAGTGGTGAATGTGTGGGCAATTGATTGGACACAATAATGATCACATAAGCTATTTAGGATCATTTTATTTGGATTTTAATAGAACCTGTTTATGGACATGATGATTTTATTCTTAGGAATCATTTTAATTTGGGATAAATCTGATATGAACTTGTAGCTAAATTTTGGGACACTTACTGGTGGGGCTGCTGACTGGGCTTTGTGGGATGATGTTGAATGTGGTCGATCCATCTCAAAGTTGAATCTAGTCAGACAGAGGGGGAAATTATAGGGATTATAGGCATGGTGGTTCCAGTCTCAAATTAAACATTTTGCTTTCCCCATAAACGGTTTTGCTGTTGTTGATTTCTGACTCATATAGGACAGGCAACTCTGGATACGTCAGTAACTCTGGAAAAGGGAAAAAATACTCAGGTTTTCTCTGGGTTTTAGAAGATACTCTTACACGAGGCCATTTTCCAGCAATTTGTTCTTCCTCTTATGGGGAAGCAATGTTTTGATTATGAGCCATCCCTGGAATATGAGCCACAAAACAGATTTAATTCACATGCATGTTTAAAAATATATATATATATATATATATATATGTGTATATATATATATATTTCAATTTCATGTTTATTTCCCTTGTGTGGTTTGCATATATTTTCCTTCTAGATATTGAAATATAATGAGCAAGAAAAGTGGCTGATGTCACCCATTCTATGTCCACCAATAGGTAAACTTCTTGATTCAAGAACACAGGGAAAGTTTTTGTCACTAGGTCCCAACCATTCTCCCCGAACTCACATCGGAGGTGAAGGAGGCATATGTGAGCAGACTCTAGAGCATCACAGTGCCCGTCCCATGAATTAGGTGATTCCATCCTTTTTCCAAATGTATAGTGCTTCATGTGGCTTCCAACATGGAAAGCTAAAATAGGAAATGCATTCTAAGTCAACATCCTATTGTTCCTCGTCCTTGGGGGCCAAGAGTCAGCCCCTTGGTGGTGGAGAGGAACGGTAGAGGGGAGAGCATTGGCTGGCTCGGAGTTCCAAGTGTGATTTCACTGCTGTGGCCCAGGACAGCTGCTTATACTCTAGACATTTCCAGTGGTGCAGTAGTGTTCTGTCGTATTTAGACGTACATGAGGGGCTCACGTGCCTTCCTCAGTGAGGCCAGTACAGGAAGGTTGTCTTTCAGAGCTAGGAAAGGTCCCTCTGTCTTCAGTTGAGCATCAGGGAAAATGGCTTGGATCTTTTAATAGGGATAAATGATATTGGGAAACTTTGGGATTACACTCGTCTTATCAAGATACTTGTGTTAGGAGAGGTGTAGGGGATCCAGAGATCTGAAGAGAGTAGGTATGCACCCTGTCCCATGCTCCCTCCAGGTGATAGAATAATTTGCAGACTTAACCTGCATTCTTTAAATTCCTCTCTCTCTCCCTCTCTCTCTTCCCCTGCTGTCCCTTCCTCTCAGTTTTTACAAGCACATAAATTTGACTTGGCTTAAGTTACTGTATTCTGAAAAGATGTCATCTTGCAAGATTAATTCCCTCTTCAGATTTGTTAAACCACGCTTCCTGATACAGACAAGATACAAAGGCTGCCTGTTTCAGGGGACTGATAAGTTCGGAGAGATTCCAGATAAATGTTACTTAGATGGTCCTTAAAGTATCTTTCGATGTCTCTTTTATTAGTTTATCAGTAGTCATTTTTTGTGTATTTGGTCTTGCGCTTCCTCAATTACAAAAGCAATACGTTTGCATCGTAAAAATTGTAATAATGTAATGGCACACAGAAATTGTTGCGTGGGCTCATCCTGCACGCTCACATGGGGCTCAGCGCCTCTTCACGCCCTCTGCCGAGCATCCGCTCACAACTACTCCAGCGTGCACTGGGCTAAATGTGCTGTAAGGAGGGAGAATGCGGGGTCTGAAGCACAGAAGCTGCAGCACCCCCCTCCCCAACTCCATGATGAGCCTCGCCATCCTCCTCCGAGCATCTTGGAAGTGGTGACTCCCCACCCCCCAACCTGCCAGACTGTTCTCTCTTTTTTTGTTTCTTCAGGTAATTTTGATCCTTTTTTCCTTTGTGGTTGTACAAATTGTCACACACTTCAGCCTGTGATGATTCTCAGGGAATAATTTTGGTTTTATTCTGTGTTCATGTATTTGATTTGTATCTTCTGTTTCCAGGGGAATTTTAATGACTTATGAGCTGGAATCGCATCATGATTTTGCATAACCCATAAGAGTGAATATGGCAAAAATTTGAAAAATTCAGCATTGGTGGAATATTTCAATAGTTTGTATTCTTTTTTTAATCAATTCTTTTTTGTTTTTTAAATTTTATTTCATTATGTTATGTTAGTCATCAGACATTACATCATTAGGTTTTGGTGTAGTGTTCCATGATTCATTGTTTGTGTATAACACCCAGTGCTCCATTCAGTATGTGCCCTCTTTAATACCCATCACCAGGCTAACCCATCCCCCCACCCCTCTCCCCTCTAAAAACCTCAGTTTGTTTCTCAGAGTCCATAGTCTCTCATGGTTCGTCTCCCCCTCCAATTTCCCCCCCTTCATTTTTCCCTTCCTACTATCTTCCCTTTTTTTTTTTTTAAACATATAATGTATTATTTGTCTCAGAGGCACAGGTCTGTGATTCATCAGTTTTACACAATTCACAGCGCTCACCATAGCACCTACCCTCCCCAATATCCATCCCCCAGCCACCCCATCCCTCCCACCCCCCACCACTCCAGCAACCCTCAGTTTGTTTCTTGAGATTAAGAATTCCTCATATCAGTGAGGTCATGTGATACTTGTCTTTCTCTGATTGACTTATTTCGCTCAGCATAACACCCTCCAGTTCCATCCACATTGTTGCAACTGGCAAGATGTCATGGGTTTTTTATGGCTGCATAATATTCCATAGTATGTGTGTGTGTGTGTGTGTGTGTGTGTGTGTGTGTGTGTGTGTGTGTGTATACACCACATCTTCTTTATCCATTCATCTGTTGATGGACATTTTGGCTCTTTCCATAGTTTGGCTATTGTGGACATTGCTGCTATAAACATCGGGGTGCATGTACCCCTTCGGATCCCTACATTTGTATCTTTGGGGTAAATACCCAGTAGCGCAATTGCTGGGTCGTATGGTAGCTCTATTTTCAACTTTTTGAAGAACCTCCATACTGTTTTCCAGAGTGGCTGCACCAGCTTGCATTCCCACCAACAGTGTAAGAGGGTTCCCCTTTCTCCGCATCCCCGCCAACATCTGTCATTTCCTGACTTGTTAATTTTAGCCATTCTGACGGGTGTGAGGTGGTATCTCATTGAGGTTTTCATTTGGATTTCCCTGATGCCGAGCGATGTTGAGCACTTTTTCATGTGTCTGTTGGCCATTTGGATGTCATCTTTGGAAAAATGTCTGTTCATGTCTTCTGCCCATTTCTTGATTGGATTATTTGTTCTTTGGGTGTTGAGTTTGATAAGTTCTTTATAGATTTTGGATACTAGCCCTTTATCTGATACGTCATTTGCAAATATCTTCTCCCATTCTGTCCATTGTCTTTTGGTTTTGTTGACTGTTTTCTTTGCTGTGCAAAAGCTTTTTATCTTGATGAGGTCCCAATAGTTCATTTTTGCCCTTGCTTCCCTTGCCTTTGGCGATGTTTCTAGGAAGAAGTTGCTGAGGCTGAGGTCGAAGAGGTTGCTGCCTGTGTTCTCCTCTAGGATTTTGACGGATTCCTGTCTCACATTGAGGTCTTTCAACTATCTTGAGTCTATTTTTGTGTGTGGTGTAAGGAGATGGTCCAGTTTGATTCTTCTGCATGTGGCTGTCCAATTTTCCCAACACCTGAATAGTTGTATTCTTAAGCATCTTTATCATTCAGTCACATTTTAATTAAGATGCATTTTTAATTTTTTCTTATTCTGAGAAAAAGTCTTATGTGGACCAATTAGGGATCCTATTTATACCAATCTTTTTGGCAATTCTTCTTTAAAAATTGGCCCTTGCAGGGGCGACTGGGTGGCTCAGTTGGTTGGGCATCCAAATCTTGGTTTTGGCTCAGGTCGTGATCTCAGGGTCCTGGGATCGAGCCCCGCGTTGGGCTCTGCGCTCAGCATGGAGTCTGCTTAAGGATTCTCTCTCACCTTCTGTCCCTTCCCCAGCTTGTGTGCACACACGCTCTCTCTCTCGTAAATAAATAAAATCTTAAAAAAAAAAGGGCCTTGCATTTAAATACACTGAAGGAATTCGG
Organism: Zalophus californianus; assembly: GCF_009762305.2. Classification (NCBI taxonomy): domain Eukaryota; kingdom Metazoa; phylum Chordata; class Mammalia; order Carnivora; family Otariidae; genus Zalophus; species Zalophus californianus. The sequence goes on from NC_045608.1 coordinate 2,411,602, forward strand.
CCAGGATGAAAACATGTCTGATTTTGTGATGTCACAAGCTAGTGAGCACTGCCAGGATTTCCAAACGCAAGTCATTTATTTGCACTTTACCTTTACAATTGCTGTATCTGCAACCAACCATACTATTATTTGCTTACAATGTTCTTTTTCTGTAAAGGGACACTTTTTAAATAAAAAGGCTTACTTTATTGTAGAATTTTATATTATAAATATAAATAGGAAGCCACAATTATGAATGAAAAGTAGAAGTAACAGTTAAACACAGTGAAAACGAATGCGATGAATATTGTCTCCCTGGATGCTCCGACCTGTTCTGTCACCATCCGGAGGGGAGATCAGTAATGCTGACAAGTAGATAGACCAGCCTAACCTGCACATTTTCCCCTGACGTTATCAGATGGAAAGAGTGAAACTTCCTTATGTATGGTATGACTGTGTCCTTGATCCAGTTTGTGAGCCTCCCAGAATCTCTGAGTGGGCCGGCAGGGTGTCCCTCCGACTCTTTGGGAAAATCGGATGTGGTGATTGTGGCAAGAAACATTCTCAAGTGAGAGCACGATAGTGCCCTTGCTCTTAGTAAGGACAACAAATATTAGCCATTCTGCCCCTCCTTCTCCTTGTTTTTTGTTTTCTTGTATCTGATCTTAATTTTTTATTAAAGGGACCAGATACTTATTTTTCCTGTTGAATATTCCTGAGGTCATTGCCTTGGCACCTTGGGGCAATTCTCATTTAAATACAGTTGATATTTCAGTGTTGATGGACTCGCCTTTGTAGGTCCTGGTCCGCCCACCCTGTTCCATCTTTGTCTCTCCCTCTGGGCATCCTGACTCTGTCTATTAAAGGGAGGGAACTTAGGGCAGAAGTTTAAGAAATAGTTTAAATGGGAATTCCAAACAGCATTAACATTTCAGGGCACCTCATTATTATTATTACAGAGAGCAGGAAACACAAAAGGTAAAATTAACACACTCTTGGCTGAAGTTCATGGCTTTAAGGAGAAGTTCCCTCCAAGGAGCCGTGGGACTTAAGGTTGATTAAACTGGGATTTCACCATCTCTCAGCCCTGAATGCCTTAGATAAAAAGTCATTTGATCTAATTAGAGAATCTTATGCGGGCTCTGAAATACCCACCTATGGTGGTATTTCTTTTCTTAAACTTAGGAATGGATTTTCAAAAGTGCGTGAATCTTTTTCTTTCATGTGAGGTTTGATATTTTCCAAGAAGGAGAAGCCTGATACCTAGCACCCTGAAAAATGTTGGTGACTGCGTTATTGAGACTTTAAAAAAAAAAATCATAATTTTTTCTTAAATATCGTAATTTCATATGTATGCATATAAATGTGTGTGTGCATGTGCATATAGCATATATGCCAGGTAATGTGTGTTAGGTAGGTGTGTATATATGTGCACATTTATTGTTTCCCCAGACCGCACTCTACATTGTGATAAAGTTGGAGAAATCCAACTTGAACTATTCTCTAGGCTCCTGCCACTTTGTAATCTAACAGCACACTCAGCTGATGATTATCTCTCGATTTAGTCACGTGGTCAGCACTAACACGTCTGGGTGGTACTCCTTAGGCGTGTAGCGTGGGTCAGCCGTTGTGCTTGGTATGGCTTTGTCCACTGTCACGGAGGTCCTGGGGGGGGGGGGGGGTGTCTCTGTTGTCCCGTTGCAGGTGAGGGATGGGCACAGAGAGCTTCCGGAGCTGCCCAGGCCCCCAGGCGGTAACAGACAAGCTGGAATCCCCTGGTATTGGCTGGAGAAGGGGTCTCTTTCCTCCCCAGGACTTCAGGGAGGCACAACCCAGTGAACTGAACGTTTTACTTTGAATTGGTGCATTTCAGAAGGTCTGGATTATCCTTCTGCTTTTACTTTTTTTAAGTGGAATTTGCGTCCTAGGTTGAACTCGGCAGGTCTGGCTTTTTGAGTCCCATTTGTATATACCGAGAACTGGATTACATTCAAAGAAAGGATTTCAACCCTAGGCCCCAGAAACCTGACCTGGGCTCTGCGGTTCATCCTCACACCGGGCCTGTGCGGCAGGTGTCCCCAGGGCCCCTGCAGGTGGGGGGCTGAAGCTCTGGGGGTGTCCCTGCCCAAGGTCGCCGAAAGTCAGGTCTGCCTTCCTCCCAGCCGCACCCCGCTTCCTTGCCACCGGGTACATTCCGAAGAGGGAGAGTGGATCCTCTCTGAGCAGGGGTCTCCAAAGAGGGTGGTGCCCCTGGGGGTGTGGACAGAAAATATTGGAGCTTCTCCTTGCATGTTTAATGTAAGTTTTCTCATAAGCCATGCTTAAAGAAAGTGTTGAGATTACATTTTATAATGCACATAATATATTATTAGAGTAGTTTGTGTATATAATTCATACATAAGAAAAAACATGTAAGTGTATATGTTGTAATATTGCACGGTATATGCATATATAAATATATAAATATGTGTGAATTATGTATGCATACTACTGTACTAATATGCTACGGTACTACATGTGTGTTATCTATAATATATAGCATGTCACATTGTCTATGTTCATATGTATTTACTTCTGTGTGGGTATAGTGCACATATGTAGATGGTGGGTCAGCATGTCTGGTCGCATGTGTGTGAGCCCAAGCCCCAGGAAGTCCTTGTGTCTCTTGTGCCTGGCTTGTCTCTCCCCTCCAGGCACTGAGGGCTTTGGGCGGCCTTAGGCTCTTCTGCCACCAGTGTGGTTCATTTGGGTCGGGGTTTTTTTTGATTTTCTTTGATTAAAACTAGGTTAAATCATGTTCTTGTTTGTTTGCCCCATCTTGTCTTTCTTTTTGAGAATCATCTTTGCTTTGTTTTTCCTGTCGTGTGTGTGTGTGTTTTTTTTTTAATGTTGGGGTGTTCATCCTTTTAAAAATTAATTTCTAAGAGCTGTTTCGTATGGGGGGTAACCTTTACCATATGTGACAGGTAATTTTTTTTTACAAAGCTTTAGCAATAGCTCCTATACACAGAGCCACGTCCGTGTTAAGCCAGCCCTATTTCACTTCCCTGCCTTGGAATTCAGTGCGGAGGGGCCCGATTTAAAATTTGAGTGAAGGAGGGGTCAGGCCTGTGCAAGACGGAGAGCCCTTACCTGCTGACCTGTAGACAGGTGCGTGGCCTTCTGCCCTGTACCCGGAAGGGTCCTGGACCTCACTCAGACTGGGTCTGGACAACGTATGCCATCATTCACTTTGGGTTTTTAGGGAGAAGTTTAGAGAGGAGTTTCCATTCTCGAGGTTCCCTCATGGCAGTCTTATTTACTTATTTTTATCTGAGCTGAAGAGAGATCTAGGGAAGATGCCACTGGCATCTCTGAGTTAACAGCAGCTTCACCCACGGCCTTTAATCCTGATTTATGGCCAGGGTTTCAGAGCAGGAATCCATTGCCACACTTTCTGTAATGGGGAGAGCCACTCTTCCCGAAAAGCATGTCGAATGATCCCGTTTTATTGGTTCATGAAAACGTCAGAGGGTTAATATCTTTGTTTGGTGGGACAACTGTTTAGTGTTAAGTCTGGGAAATTGCTTTATTTTTTGTTTGAAGAGAGAAAACATAGATGTTTTGGATTGCATCTTGTGGGCGGTCGTGTAAGAGAGAAGTATTAAATTAGACTTACCAGGGCTTTTGGAGATCTGCCTTCAAACTCTTAAGTTGTACTTGACATTTTCATCTGCAGGTGGCACGACGCCATGTCATGTATATTTCATGGGCTCCCAAGAGTCACGGACGTCTAAGGACCAACGTGAGGCTGGAGCTCATTCATTCGGAAGCATGTGGTGGGGGACCATGTGGTCTACACTGATGTTTTGGGTTAGAGATATGAACAACAAATCAAAACCACAGAAACACTAAAACAGAGCTTTTCGTTTGGTGGGACAATGCCCATTGCTAAGGCCTGAGCAAATGTAGAGTCAGAATATGTTTCTTCTTTCCTTTTCCATAAAAGCATAGACGCTTCTATTTGGAGAACTTGCCTCATTGCGGAAGACAAAATCAAGGTGTGATTTTTTTTTTTTTTACCTGATTCTACTACAGAAAGTTTGAGAAGGGGTTTTGTTTGTAAATCTAGTAATTTAAACAAATCCATTTGCATGTGTGTATTTGGTACAGAACTCTCCCCATCTTGTAAAGAACACTCAGGAGCTGAAGTTAGTTTGCTTGGGTCCAGGTGCATTTCCCATTAAAAAGTAATATCCTTGAGAATAAATTGTTTTTTGGGGCAGATGTCAGATGAAAAAATTATCAGGATTTGCCACAAATGTTCATTTTTCAAAAAAATCTAGCAGCACCTATTAAAAAAATAAAAATTATTAGATTTAGGTAGCACATCTGTTACTGTATAAATGCCGTGATCTTTCCCCTGGAGACGTGGCCTGGCGGCCATCACACACATGGGTGTTTATGGACAGACAAACACCAAAGTCACATTTTCTATTTCCTAGCGAGTGGTCTTGAAACAAATCCCTTTCCCCTGTAGGTAAAGAATAGATTCCCCCCTTTTATCTGCTTTTTCTTCTCTGCTTTGCAAAATTTGGAATCAATTAGAGAATAGATTGGTTAATGGTTGCCTTAATCTGCTAATAACTATAGCTGCAAAGTGATTCTTTACAAACTGCCCAAATCTCTGAAGTCTGTGGAGATAAAAGTGTATCAGTTGTTGCCTCAGACTTCCGTGTTTTACTAACAGTGTGCGTAAACACCAGGAGACAGCGAGGGAGTCATTCTACTGCAGTAATTCATCTCTTTATGGTGTTAGGGAGGAGACCCTTTTTCTGATTTTAATGATTCATGGGAAGCGTATTTTGTGTGCGCAGGAGAACAGTGTCGTTACTTTGTTATGCAAGCCCTACATTTGCTTGGGAAAGAGCTAATACAGATACATCTTTACATTTAAGAAATGCAGAATGTACTTGCGTGGTGTTACATGCTCTCGTGCACAGGCACACACCGTCTCCATCCCTGGAGACGCAGGCCGTCCACTCGATTGTCATAGTCCTTCAGCACACACACAACAGTCCTGCAGATGGATGAAGCCATGCATGGGTATTAAGAGCCAGCAGAAGGAAAACCGTCTCTCTGCTGTCCCCGGAGGACCCCGCGATTGTGCGCCCGCAGAGAGGTGATGGCAGTGAGTTCCCCCAGACCTAGCTCGGTGGTGGCAGCCACGGCCCCTTGGGGGGGCTTCACGGCGTCCCTCCTTTTAGAGGCTCCAGGTAGGTCCTGTCCCGCGCATGAATGTGCTCACTGCACATGAATACGATTAGGTGGTGACAGTGTCGGGGGGCATTGTGTCTGCTGCAGCCTCAGGACAGGTGAGCACTGGGAGGGGGTTTCGGACTCGACTCATGGTTCCACTCCTTGCTCTGTGTTAACGCCCCCTGCGGGACGGCAGAGCCCCCCACACGGGAGCTCAGGCTGGTGGAAACGGCATCAGCGGGCAGCTGTCCACCCCCACCCCCCACCCCAAGCAGGAAGGGACAGCAGGATGACCCCCCGCCCCCCAAGGCAGCGATTCTGAAACCAGGCAGGGCAGCAGAATGTGAAGGATCCTGGGCACCACCTCCCTGTAGCTTGCAAGAGTTGAAAAATATACACATGCCAGAGAGTCACCAGGCCTTATTCAGGTGGCAGGGTTCCTTCTGGGATGTACCCTTCCTGCCTGCCCCCAGGTCACAGCTGAGACCTCCCTCCTCCCTCCTCCCTCCCTCCCTCCCTCCCTCCCTCCCTCCTCCATCCGTCCCTCCTCCCTCCCTCCCTCCCTCCTTTCTATTAGCAGAGAGAGAGGATAAAGGTCTTCACCTAGCTAACCAACCATTGTCTGCCACTGATAACCACTTGGATTTAATTTCCATGCTCACACTGTATCCACCCATAGGTGATAGGTTGTAATTTGGTGGGGCAGCTGGGGTTGGGTTGGGGGGGGTGTAGGCCTGCTGTGAATGCTAATAGATATTTTGAGATTTATGTGCGTGGATAAATTAGAATTGTTAACATTATTTATAAAGATAATTATATAATTTCTAAATTCACAAAAATAGTTTGGCTTAATGATTTCTAAATGCGCACAATAGAACATTAGGCAGTTTTTATTAATTCTATTTATGTATGGAGAAGCAAAGACTAAGAATCCTGAATCTTAAATAGGCCCAAAGAGCATGCTGTAGAATATTCCCTTGCCCTGTGAGATGGATTTCCAAGCTACAGCAACGGGGGCAAGATCATGGCAGGAACCTTTGCCAATAATTCCTGCTTCCAAGGACCCCCACTTTGCCATTATTTGGCTACTCTGGGTACCTTTGCATATAATTTGCATACAGTCATTTTCACTGTGGTAAGAGAATATAGTTATTAATGTGCCCGCTGTAAACTCGGGTGAACATAAGCTTTCATTACAGAGTCTGTCTTCAGGGCACACGTCATTTCACTTAGAATAAATTATCATACATTTATCATTAGTTAGCAAGTTATTAACATTAATATAAACAAATATGTGGCACATTTCTTCAGGAAGATTATGTTTTTAATCACTTAGTGAATGTAGCAGGCAGCTTATACATATTTTATTTTTTAATGGATGTGCTTTTCCCAGTTTCCATGTTCACATTAAGAACACGACTCCAGCACTTTGCATCTGTTAGCTTGGAATGGGCTTCATCCAGGTGAGGGGATTAAAAATTAACTTTTCTTTTCCAGTGACAAAAGAACTTGCCCAGACACATTTTTGCCCTTAGGACTTGCTGTATAATGCTCTGGTTGAGGACAGCTCCTTCTCCAGCAAAGCAGGCTTGAAAACGTACCTTCAGTGAAATGTCAGAACAGGAAATACTGCGTCTTGGATGCCTTGGAGGTGCTTCCTTCAGAACACGGGTTCTAACAGCATGAACTAGAGAGGACAGAAATGACTGTGGGCCATGTCTCATAAGCTCTGAAGCTAAACTAGCATCAGGTGATCTTTTCCAACTTCTGCTCTTTGCTTACATGAGCACCGGGTACAGGAGGAGTGAACCCTTGTTGGTGCAGGTGTTTGCGCCTTCATATCTGCCCCAGGTCTGCGGACTTCTCCATGATCACTGACTTCACAGTGTGAAAACATGCCCTTTGGGCCAAGACGGACTAACAGTGCTCTTCGTTAGCCAGTGGCCAGTGGGCAAGGTCCATACTTTCTTCACCCTTCCGTTTCTTCACCTGAAAATGGGAATGGTAATAATATTTATTTCACAGGTGGGCAGGACTGGTCAAGCTTGCAAAGAGCTCCTGCAAGACCAAACAGAAAGAAGGGCTCAATTATCAATTGCCATTATTAATATTTATTGCTGTGGGATACGTGCTGGCCTTATGAACCGCCAGATCATGATATTGTATTCACTAAAACAGCTTTGCATTTTTCACGTTTTGTCATATCCTCATTTTTAGAATAAACCTGTTAGCAAAGCCCTGTTTGGGTTTTGCATCTCAGTTCTAGACAGAATTCATTTACTCCGCTTTCTGGGAAGAGACACCTTCAAACCGCGTCTGGCTCGTTGTCTTGCACGGAGTTCACAGCCAGGTTTCTGATGTCCTGGGGTCCCTCCAGTCTGGTCTCATTGCTAGCGCAGCGGGGTGGGAGTGGGGTGGGGGATGGGACGGGGAGATGCTGGTCAGAGGCTTCGGGGGAATGCAGGTGGATGCAGGCTCCCGGAATCAGGCGCTGGCCTTTGAAATTCCTACCCGGAAATGACATCCTGCACTTCTGCTGGTTCCACGAGTGAAGCAGGGGACAGGGCCTCTCCCAGCTTTAGGGAGCACGCCTGGAAGGAGACCTCTTTGTGAACAGTCCTGAGGATGACCCCAGGGCCATTCTGTTTGCCCTGTCTGCTCCCAAAGCACCTGCCCCTCCTGGGCCTGCATCTCGTGTCTCTGGGGTCTTGGATCCGCCAACCCAGCAGCACACACAATGCTCCTGGGACATGGGGAAGAAAGGAACCCTGGGCCCCATAGAGGGCTTTCCCGCACCCCATGGTACAGCAGAGATGCTTGCGTCCCCTGCGGGTGAGAGGTCATCCTGGGACACGGCCAGGGTTCAAGCACCTTGCCAGCAATCCACTGACAGAGCAGTCCGTGAGGAGGTGAGGGATCAGCAGCAGCCGGAGGGCACCCTGCCCGGGATGGATGGGGGGCGGGCGTCACCCCTCCAGGAGACTGGGCCAGGTGGGGCGCCCTGGGACACTCTCTGTCCTTGGACACAGGAGACCGGAACTCAGAGTCTACGTTAAAGGAACAAGGTCCACAGTTGTGGAAGACCACGCGGAGAAGGGCGGCTTGGCCGGGGACAGTCCCTCGCAGAGAAGGGGCTCCCTCGCTCGTCCTCCTCTCTGCCCTGACAGTGGCCGGACTGCCCTGCGGTGAGCCAGCAGAGCCCCTGAGCCCATCCAGGCCACCGGACAGCTAGTCGGCCTGAGCCAGCTCGGGCCACTGCGACAAAATGCAGAGACAGCAGACCTTTAGTCTCCAGGCGTGGGGGCTGGAAGTGCAGGGAGGTCAGGGTCCCGCCTTGCAGATGGCCAGTTTGTCCCGTGTCCTCGCATGCTGGACAGAGAGCATGCTGGGGTCTGCCCCTCTTCCAGGGGCGCTGACCCTGCCACGGGGCCACGCTCACTACCTCCTCGAACCCCGATCGAGCACCTGCCACAGCCCCCACCTCCGAGCCAGCATGCTGGGGGTGAGGCTGCATGAATTTTGGGGGACACTAACGGTCCCCGACATAATCTAACCTTCGCTGGGGGCTGACGGGCTAAAACACGATTGAAACCTAAAAAAATGGACGGGATGGAGTATTCGGAGCCACAATGAACGCTTCTTAGAAACAGAAAGCAACTGAAGAATTATGGAGTAGCCCTGAGGCTGTGATGCGGGCCTGGGCTTGCTGCCTGGTAGGGACCCCGTTGACAGAGCAGAGTCCGTGAAAAAATACAACCATCTCACGTCCTTCACTGTGAACTGAAGTGCTTTGATCAACCCTGATGCTTTGGCAGGTCCCGGATTTGAATTCCTGCCAAACCTCTGTGACCTTGGGCAAGGCACTCGATCTCTCTGTGCCTCTATTTTCCGGTCTGTAAAATGAGAGCACGATAGACCGTACGTCGCAGCATTCATTGCGGGAATTAAAGGCGTTAAAAAATGAAAAGCAGTTTTTACAGTCATGCCTAGCTCATTGCAGGGCCACCCGGGATGTCAGTTGTTTGAGGCTAGATTCCCTGCTAATGATGATATAGTCCTTTGCCGTTTTGTTCATAGGTAGGCTGTCTGCCTCTCCCTTGGCATTAAGCCCACAGTTAACAAGCTGAGGTCTAGAGAGGTTTAGTGTGACGTGGTCAGTGAATGCTGGAGCCTGGGATGTGCTCACTCGCCCTCCGGGGATCTTCCAGCCCGGGAAGCTCTGAGCAAACTGGCCTGCTTCTCTTTTCATGAGCCGAGCTGGTTTCCCTTCCCCAGGGCCCTTGCTCGGAGCACCAGGGGCAGGAAGAGACACGTGCAGAACTCAGCTCCCGTGGTGGGACTGGCATGGTGCTCGCTGCTAGAGGGGCCGCTCACAAAGCTGGCCTTGGGTGTGGGGTCTGGGACCTCAGATTGTAGGAGGGTCCTCCCCCCGACTCCCTGATTGATAGGAGGGGCTCGCTGGGCCACACTGTCTGTGTAGATAATGTTTATGCTCTGTCTATGCTCGGGTTTATGCCGAGCACCTGCTCGCCTTCGGGCAGTCAGGACATTGGCAGGTGCCAGGTGGAGGGCGTCTCCGTGACTGGCCCCCAGTCAACGCCCTGGTGCTGAGTCTCTGATGGGTCTCCACACATGTTGTCACAAGTCCTTGCTGGGGGAACTAAACGTCTCTCATGGGACTCCCCCGGAGAGCATTCCGGCAGCTTGAGCGGGGCTCCCCCAGACCTCACCCCCCAAGCCCCTTTTCCCTTTGCAAGTGTTGCCTTGTGTCCCTTCAGTGCGTCAAAGTCATGAGCATGGCTGTGTGCTGAGTGCTGAGTCCTCCTAGCAAGTCCCTGAGCCCGTGGTCGCGACGAGTCCTGACCCATCTCAGCTGCAGCTCCGTGTCCAGTGCGCAGGGACACCACCGGGTATCCTGTCTAGCTGGCCAGCCCACTGCTGTGCTCTGTCCCCTCACACATCCAGCCAGCTTTGGGCTTTTTTTTTTTTTTTTCCAGTTTCCAGCATCTCTCTGACAGGTTGAGTTTCTGTCTCTACAGCAGTTCACTCTGTGAGCACAAAGACCCGTCTTTGGACCCTCCTCCCAGATGGGTTCTCCTTATTCCCTGAGTCTTTGCCGGTCCTAGTTGTGGCCAGTGAGGGCCTCAGGCGTCCTCAGCCCCTGGGAGAGTCTGATACAAATGCAAAATCCTATCCTTCCGCACCTCCCAGACCTGAGTCAACGTCTGCATTTCAGGAAGATCCCAGCCCGTCCATCGACAAGTCCAAGTTTGAGAGGCTTTGTCCAAATGGCCCGCGTGTCTTTTCCTTCACTTTTGTCCCTGACCAACACTGTTCCAGTGGATGTTTTTGCATTTTTTAAAAAGATTTTATTTATTCATTTGACAGAGAGCACAAGCAGGGGGAGGGGCAGAGGCAGAGGGAGAACCAGACTCACCCCCCCCCGCTCCCCCCGCTGAGCAGGGAGCCCCATGCGGGGCTCGATCCCAGGACCCGGAGATCATCACCTGAGCCAAAGGCAGTCGCTTAATCAACCGAGCCACCCAGGTGCCCCGTTTTTACATTTTTCCAGACCAAACAGTTTATTCAGACTTGCTTGCAAACCCGCTTCCCCTCTGAAAAATCCTCCTCTGAACCTTATTTTTGGCAGGGAACGTAGATACCCATATCCTGAAATTAGGGGATGGCAGACTGTCTGCAGGTGCCTTCCAGGTAAATCGGCCCATTTCCTGATGATGGAGGTGCCAGTTCAAGCCCCCTGGAAAACCAACCCTTTGACTTCTTTGATCATTATCGGCCACCCGTTTTACTTGGCACGCATGTTTCCCAGGAAACTGACCCTGCAGAAAAACTTAATTTCGTTTCTCTGGGGTCAGATATGCTCCGGAAGTGCAAACTCACAGCACGCATCCTCATTTAAAGAGTCTAAGGAGTCTCTGGGAAGATCTGTCTCCACTCCTTGAACTCAGTGTTTCCCGAATGACTGACTAGGGACTGTTTTTACTGTAGAACATGTAAGAGAGGATTGGAATCAGAAAATGCCACCTTAGGGTGGTTAATCAATCCACTCTTAAAACCAGCTTAGGTAGGGTGGGAGGGTGGAGGGGCTGAGCAGAGACTGAAGTAATCTGTGCCACTTCTCAGATTCATCAGGGCTTGCTTTGCGCCTTTCCTGAGTCCTTGCTGATTTATTAATTAAAATTTGGGGGACACTTAATCCAGTTCTGTTTTTTCCTCTAGCTTTGGCATGTGCATATGTTGTATCTTTGCAGCCCACATATGAGCCCCTTCATCGGGAGCCCTTACATGTATTTTACAGTTGGTCCTTCCAAAGTGCAACTCAGTGCAGTGGGCAGAACACATAAGCATGTATAGTTGGAATTATATGGGTTTCTGGTCTACCTCCGATGACGTGTGAACACTGCACTCGAAGAACCCTGTGGCTCAATCTGAGTTTGGGAGATTTGGCATGTACGGCTAAGTATTCCTGAATGGAAGCCAGTGCCAGACCCGGGTCGGAAGCCCTGGCTGCGTGCCCCAGCTCCGCCACACCCGTGTAACTCCAAAGCCTCTCTCTGACTCCTTACCTGCGGAAGGCCCCCCCAGTGCGCACTCCCTCCCAGGGCTGTTGGGAAGGGCACATGCATGGTGGTTGGAAAGGGCTTTGTCGGTTCCTAGGATGAGGCGTGCATGCTTTCCTGCAAGTGGCTCCGGAATTCCTGGCACAGGGAGAATGGCCTTTGAAATCAAAGACTTCAGAGAGAAAGGGGGAGGAGAAGGGAGGGGGAGCACAGCCAGGAGAGGGAGGGAAGATGCCCCACAGCGGCATCAGGAAGATCCCAGAGCAGGTGGCCCCAGTAAGTGCCATGACCCTCCTCCTGAGCCCCAGTGAACATGGAGCAGAGTGGGGGACGCACCCCGAGCCAGAGGAGAGCCTGCAGGAGGCAACACCGATGGATTCGCAGCTGGGGCTGTGCTGGGACCAGCAGGAGCCAGGCCAGCAGGTGTGCTAATCGCTGACCATGCTTCACGCTCACTGCGCGCCAGGCACACTGTTGGGACTGACGTGTGCTCACTCTGAAGGATAAGGACCATTCTTCCCATTTCACAGGTGGAGGAGGTGATACAGGGAAAGGTGATGGTCTCTCTGGAGCTTAGGTTCCCCGGACTCTAGAGTTTGCACAGTTAATCAGTGAGCTAAATGCCACAGAAAACCTCTGTACGTGGTGGCCCTGGGGGATTGCACTGGTTTTATCCAGATTTCACCCAGCATCGAACTTAACGTGTGCACGGGGTTACGGTTTCTTAGCGCATTTATTTGTCCAGCAGGATGAATGTAATGGCAGGGACTGTGAGCCCAGAGGCCAGCTCTCCTTCCCAGCCCTGCTTTCAATGCCCTTTCCTGGTGCACTGCGCTGTCGCGTTGGGCACTACTGGGTAGGGTGTGAGGAAGAAGGAAAAACAGGCTCCCTTGTGTTTAAAGAATGTGTGATCAGGAAAGCGTTCTTGCACTTGGTAGCGTGAATCTGTGTTTTTGTCTAGGTTTTCTGCCGCAGTTGGCAGGGGAGGGAGGGGGGCACGGTCTTTACGCAAACGTCAATAGCTCCTGAGGAGGGAGAGTGACCCCACGGGCAGCCTTGTGCGCTGCGGATACGGCGGGGTACCGAGCGCAAGGACATCCATCCGTCAGGATGCTCTTCCCGTGACAGGCAGCCTGCCATCTTGGAAAGACCTAGAAACACACATTCCATCTTATCTTTAATGTTTGACTTGATCCTTCCATTCTTCCTGCTTGCTGACATTTGGCCTCCTTCACTTTCTCTGATGGAGTGAGAACCTTCCAAGGCTTTCCCCACAGAGCCTTCAGAATTACATGTAGCTTGGACGTGGATGTCAAGAGCCAGACTTTATTTCCCCAGGCTCTTAATTGCAGAGACTGAATCTGTGAACTCCTCCTTCTTGTTACCCGTTCTGCTTCCGGATGTTCCCAATGGAGGAGGATTACCCCTTGTCACCTGTGGCTCTCTCTGTGTGCTGGTAAAGCATCCAGTTAATTGTCCCTTGCAGAAACAAAATGTCTGTACAGTTGCAGAGAAACCCAACAGCGTCCCACACCTAGTAGGTCTTCAGTACTTACACGTTGATCGGATGAATGCATCCGGTGTTGGTATAGGAGGTGTTGTCCAGATCTTACTGCCAGGAATTTTAATTGCAAGCGTGGCGTATTTGTAAGAAGTGAATTTCCAGCCACTCCAACTTTGTACAATACCGTACGAGCTTTAACCACTCTTTCAAAGTCGTGAACAACTTTTCCTATAATCCATTTCTATTCTTATTAATGTCAGCTAGTTATTAAACTGACTCCTGTCTAATTAGCCAAGTGCTATTCTTGGATAAAATTGGACAGCTGTAATAAAAGCTGACTCATTATCAGAATAGGGAAATATGGTATCTATTTATGTTCCTGTTTGTGATTATATTCCAGAATTTTCATCTTAGATAAAACTATCTCAGTATTTGAGAAATACTCATTCAGGCCTGAGAATATTATTTGCATTCATTTTAGCAAATGCTGTAATCAGAGTCCTCACGTGGGAGAAGCCGCGTTAGCTCCAGAATAAACAGGCTTAGGGTGAGCTCACAATACGCCTCTGACATATGTCTTCCAGGAAACCTTTTCCCCGGCACTTGGGAGGACGGGTGATTATGAAGTGGGTCTTTCTTCCATCTCCTCGTAATTGTGGTGTTCATCACTTTTATCTGCCATTTATGGGCTCAGAGATAGAATTTGCGTCTCTTTTGTTTTGACTTTTTCTATCTGTGAGTGTTTTATTTTATTTCTATTTTTCCTGTAGTTAATATTTAGTTTTTCCGTGGCACAAGCCACATGGAAGATCGAGGGTGCCTTTTGCAATCAATCGGCCCCACGTTGTCTGAGAAGGGACTGTGGGTTAGGTCATTTGCCTGGTTAGCAACTCAGTATTTCTGTCTGCAGAGGGGAGCTGATGCCCATCCATGTCCCGCTCTGACACAATTTGGGGCGTACAGATGCAGACTTTTTTTTTTAAGACTTATTTATTTGAGAGAGAGAGAGAGAGAGTGTGTGAGGGGAGGAGCAGAAGGAGAGGGAGAGTCTCAAGCAGACTCCCGCTGAGCACAGAGGCCAGCACGGGGCTCGATCCTGCAACCCTGCGATCAGGACCTGAGCCAAAATCAAGAGTCAGATGCTTAACTGGCTGAGCCCTCCAGGTGTCTCAATGGCAGACATTTTAACACTGTTTAAGAAATGCGAGTTGTAAGACAGATGTTTTTATTGGTTCACATATGTGCCGATATTCATATTCTGGCTGATCATTCTTTTTCTGCATTCTCAAAAAAGAGGGCCGTGAAACATATTCTGAGAAAATCCAGAAAACGTATTCTGAGGTGCTGAAGTAGGAGTAGGGTGGTTTTCCAGAAAGTCTCCTCCCGATCAGCTGCCTGGCAGGTGCTGTGGTTTGAGGTCAGTGTTGGGCGAGTGCTCATCCTGGGCAGAGCAGACGCCCCGCACACACTTTTGTTCACCTTCGTATCCCAACAATGCCGATGTAGGGAGGAGGGAGGCAGAGAGCAAACCCCATCGATGGTCGGTTTGCACCTGCCATGTGGTGCTTCCCTGTGGTCAGCAGCCTTCCTTCCCTTTCACTGAATTCATACCACGTCTCGGCCTTGCGTCTGTCTCTGTTTTCCAAAGGAAAACAGCTTTGATTTCTAATTGCAAACAGAATACAAAATAATCGTAGAACCTTCAGACGGTGAAGACAAGCCTAAAGCAGAAAATAAGTAGCCCCTGAAATACCACCACCCAGAGAAAATACCTCCTGTTTGGGGGAACTCTCCTTTCTGATGGTCACACACACACACCCCCCCCTTTATAAACAGAAACTAAGCCATTGCATTTGCGTCTAACTTAAAAAGAAATGCTTGGACTGGTTTGACAAAATATCAGCCATTGGTATATTTTAGAAATGCAGCTGGGCCAGCGCCTGGGACACGTGGATGCTTGCTGCCTGCAGGGGCCACAGGCCCGCACGTCTGGGACTAATGCCCACACGTGCATTTCTGCCCTGGCCTTCCACCCTGAGACGTGGCGGGGACTGACTGATTTATTATGTTGTTTAACGATTCTCACAAGCAGGGCCTGGGAGAATCATATTATTATGCTATTTTAAAACCTGCTATTTTCACCCCACAATATGTCCTGGATTCTGACATGTTTTTATAGAACTAAGAACCACATCGCTCTTTTAATGGCTGCGTATTAATCCGCTGCATGTATGTATTAACCTTTATTTAGCAAATGCCTTTAGGTTCAGTACCACACAGTTAACTTGTATCTTGTGTATGTCTTGAAGTGTTTTTCCAATAAATATCCACGAAGCATCTAATATGTTTCTGGAAAAGTGTCCAGTCTCATGGAGCTCTGAGGCTGGTGGGGGAGACTGGAGACAACAGGTAAGGATGGAATTGCAAATGGAAAGAAACGGAAAAGATAATTTGAAGGAGAACAACGGGGAATGGAGCGGCTTGAGGCAGGCTTGTCTGTGGCAGCCGTTGTCCCATGAGATTTAAGCGGGATCATGAAGGATGCTAAGGTGTCGGTTAAGGGAACAGCAGGAGAAAGGCATCCTGCAGCAGGGGGACAGTGCCCGGTCCTAGGTCAGGAAGAGTGTGGTGTGCAGGGACTGCAAGCCGGCTGGAGCACCCTCTTTCCTGGCTCCACTGGGAGCCCAGCTGGAGTGCCGTTCACATAGGACCCCTGGACCGGGGACTTCAGCTTTCATTCACAGGGAAATGGGAAGTAGGAAGCTGATGAAGGTTTTACGTGGGAAGCGAGTGACCTTATTTCTTGTTTACGTTGTGTTCAAGTTCACACGGACAGGGGGTGGTGCGTGAGTGGGAGGCTGGAGAGCGAAGGAGGGAGGAAGCCAGTGGCCTGGGTTCGCGGGGGTTCACGGAAGAGGTGGGTATGGCTGGGCCTGGGACGGTGGCCGGGCCTGCAGGGACCGGAGAGACCCGGGAGATACGGGTGAGATGAACCAAAGTCACTGAAGGTTTGAGCGGGGGGCGGTGAGGGAGGGAAAGGAATCCAGACTCGAGTATTTCAGGCTTGCACAGCTGTTGAGAGGGTGCCCTCAAGACCAGAAGATGCGGAGAGAACAAGACTGGGAAGAAATGCGTCATCCCGGTGTCCAGCGTTGCGGACGTTGGAGAAGCTTGTATGAGATCGGAGGGGTATGTCCGTTTGTCACTGGATCTGCCGGTCTGGGGTTTAGAGAGGGTCAGGCCTGGACGCGCATGTGGGAGGCGAGAACTTACAGAGGACATCTAGAGCCAAAGGAACAGTGGGGCTGTCCTAGGGGACGAGAGTGGAGGGAAGTGGAAGGGACCAAGGCTGGAGAAATCCCAGCGTTTATGGTTGTGGGCCAAGGATGACCGGGAGAAAAGAGACAGAGCAGCCAGAGAAAGAAGAAAAGTGAGGAGCTGGTCATGTCCCAGAGAAGACAGACCTTGGGACCCAGGGCGAAGAGCCAGCCTGTCGGACGCTGGGGAGAGGTCAGGACGGACGCACAGGGGCTGCCCCTCTGATGTGGAGCCCCGTGATGTGGTCTTGGCCCGGGGCAGCCACGGTGATGTGGGGGGCACGGAACCAGGGTGGACAGCCTTCGCGGCCGAGGTGCAAGACCCGGAGACGTTCCAGAGCTGCTGCTTAGAGAGGTCTGAGCCGGGGGCCGAGATTGGAACGTTGACACCTGTGAAGGGAAAGGGGTCTTTCTCTCGGTGCACGCGGGCGGAGTGCGATTCTCTGTCAGGTCCTCTGGTGCCAACGAGAACACGCGTGCTGGCAGATTTCAGCAGAAGCGTGGCTTCGGAAAAGGACGGTGTGTGGTTCACGGGGACTCTGGGCGGGTGGTGGGGCGGCTGCTGGTACCGCTCGGCTGGGAACTGTGGCCCCGCGATCACACAGAGGCTCCTCCTGGGGACCCGCAGGGGCCGGGGGAGGAGAAGGGGAGGGTGGGGCTTCGTGGTGAGAATGTGGGCACCGGGCGTCGGGTGGTGTAGGGGGAAGACCCAGCCCTGTCCGCACCTGTGGACTGGATGGCGGGGACCTGCCGGTTTTCTCTGGCCTCGTGAGAGCTTGCCACCGACGTCACAGCAGCCGTGGATTAGCTCCGGTCTACACGTCAGATGTCCAGGTGGGCTCCGTTCTCTGCTCAGGGCCTCACTGGGCTGACAGCAGGTGTCAGGGGGCTGGGCTCTTTGCTGCGGGCTTTGGAGGAGACTCTGCTCCCAGGGTCCCCACGCCGTCAGGAGAATCTAGTTCCTGGATGTTTGAGAACTGTGGTCCCCGTCTCCTTGCTGGCTGTCAGCTGGGTCTCCCTCCTCCCATGGCCACCTCCATCCCCAAAGCCGGCTGTACCATGCTGGGCCCTTCTCACTTCTCAGTCTGTCCGGCTTCCTCTCCCAGGTCGCTTTCAAGGGCTCCCATGGCCGCACGCCCCCATGCCCCAGAATGCTAACAGTGTGCGTCCTTTGATACCTGTAATTTTCCCCAACATTGTGTGTTCCTCAGTATAGTGGAAGCATTTTCTTAAGGAGGTCTGACGATTTTCTTGTTAAATCTGCTCGTTGATACTGTATTCTCTATTGAAGGATATAAATGGAAATTTTCTGCCCCTGCATTTGTAACGGGTGATGGTTTCCTGTAAACAGGTTCTTGACTTTGTGCTCTGTGCCGACAGCCTCCTCACTGGATGCTCTTATGATGTGATTGTTTTCTGTGGTTTCGAATGGATTTTCCAGGCACGCACTGTTGTCAGTGTTAGTAAATATCAATATGTTTTTTTTTTTTTCTTTAAGAACACCTATTTCTTTTATTTCGCTTGGCTTAATTTTACTTTAGGGAGAATTATGCCTTTCCTTAAATGGATCTTTTGGGCCTGGCTCAAGATGGTTATAATGCTTTTTTTCTTCATTCTGTTAATGTGGTGAATAATAAGTTAATAAATATTTTAATATTTCCAACTTTGTTCCGAGAGCCCTTCCACTTCGTCATAATGCTGAAGTTTGTTTTCTGTAGATTTTAGAAAGTTTATATGTCTTTGATACATTCCTATATTGCTATTCTTCTGGAAGCACTTCTTTGTGTATGTTAGGGAACAGGGTAAGTAGTGTATATGTGCATATATTTTTCTTGAATATGGGAGGCAGTTTACATATGAAACCACCGAGGTGACCTGATTTCCCACTCTCCCTTTTTTTCCTTATATAAGATTTTATTTATTTATTTGTCAGAGTGAGAGAGAGAGAGAGCACAAGCAGGGGGAGCTGAGCAGGGAGCCCGATGTGGGGCTGGATCCCAGGACCCTGGGATTGTGACCTGAGCCGAAGGCAGACGTTTAACCGACTGAGCCATCCAGGTGCCCCCCAACGGCCCCTTTTTTGGTAAATGTGAAATATGCATGCACACACAGACACACACCCCTGCACACAGGTTTCTGGATACTACCAAAAACAATGTAACCATCGATTACTTATTTACTGAAGAATGAAGAAATGAAGAAATGTTAACATTTTGTGATTTCTTGTTTGATTTTTTGTTTTTTAAGTAGGCTGCATGCTCAGCAAGGAGCCCAACTCAGGGCTTAAACTCACGACCCTGAGATCAAGACCTGAACTGAGATCAAGAGTCAGGTGCTCAACTGCCTGAGCCGCCCACGTGCCCCTCTTTAGATTTTTTTTAAATAAGGAAAAATAGACTTTCAAATTTGTCGGTGGTGTATCTTAGATTTTTTGTAGGTAGACATTCATGTTGTCTACCATAATCAATCTTTCAAATCCATTTGTCTCTTACTTTTTCTTGGTTCCCTTCCTTCACTAGGACCCCTGCTGGTAAGTGGTGATAGATGTATTCTGCTCTTCTTCCTAATAGAAACACTAGTAATATTTTGCCATTAAGTTAATTTTTGTGTTTTGTTCTAAGTTTTTGGTAGGGTCCAGGTTGAGAGTTTCCTTCTACTACTGGTTAGCTAGGTGCCCCTCCCCTCTCCTCTGATCACCAGTCCTTTTCTTTAAGGATAGCTCCTCAATAATTTCTTAAAATTTATTAGATACTTATTTTTCCAATACAGGCTTATGTCTTTTCCAGAGTCCACTTTCACATTTTACGGTTTCCTAGAACATCTTTTCCCCCCAAGATTTTCGAATTTATTAACAGGTTTTTATACAGTATTATGTTTTTAAAATTCCTGAGCATCTGTGTTTATTTACCTTCTCATTTCTAATTTTGATCATTTATAGTTTCTGCTCATAGTTCCTGGATTAGTTAACTGGAGGCTTATCATTTTTTGCTGATTGGTCTTTCTAAAGGGTTCCCTCCCCCCGAAACATGCACATCAGCTAGTATTTTCCCAAGCTACATGAGGTCAGAACATTTTCAAGAACATCTGTTAATACTGGTTTTGTGTTTACTTAGGCAGTGAGTGTTAGAGCAAAACTCTGCCCGACTTCTTCATTCGGGGCTGGCGTCTTTCTGCCTAGACAGGGACCCCCGTTAAGTGACTCCCAGATCTGGCACCCCCGGGGTCGGCTGTGGGTTTCCGCACGCCCCATCTGAGCGCCTTCCCTGCCAGTCTCCACCACTGCTTTGATTTCCAGCTTGAGCCCAGGTTTGCTGGTAGAGTTTATAAATTTGTAAGTAGCTGGCTTGCTGCTGTTATTTTCTTACTATTTTAAAATAACTTACAATATTAGTAGATTGCGTTCTAAAAATTTATTCTGTTTCTTTCTCGGATTTATTGATATTTCTTGTGGACAATGTCTCTAAATGTTTTTGGACGTTGAAAACAGTATAGCTCTTGTGATGCTTTCCTTTCATGTGTACAGAAGGCTACTGTTAACTGAACATTATTGCTTTCATTTGTCATGTTGTCTACAGCTGCTTTCTTTCCTTTCATTTCATGCACATGACCTGTCAGAAGTAAAAGTAGTATGTTAAATATGTCTCCCATTTCTGTTGTGTTCTGTCGAAGCTCTCCTTATTTCTTTGTGTATCACCTTTTGCTTTATGTATCTCAATGTATAATTCTGTTTTTAATATTCCAGTGCTATGCAAGTAAGCCCTTGAGAGTTAATAATTGTGTCTGCGTTGTATGTGTTACTCTTCAGATTCATAAATTTTGTCTCTTGATCTTGAATTTACTTTTTCTCTTTTTACTGTTGCAGCCCTGATTTTTTTTCTTTCTTTTTTTTTTAAGATTTTATTTATTTATTTGAGAGAGAGAGAAGGAGCAGGGGTGAGGGGCAGAGGGAGAGGGAGAAGCAGACTCCTTGGTGAGCAGGGAGCCCGACACGGGGCTCGATCCCAGGACTCTGGGATCATGACCCGAGCTGAAGGCAGACACCTGACCAACTGAGCCGCCCAGGTGCCCTGCAGCCCTGCTTTCTTGATAGACCCGTGTCCAGTCTTTATTTTCACCCTTCCTGCATGTCATGGATGGGTCAATTTTGTTTTGTAAACACCAGTCTGAGAGTATCTTTCTTTTAGTGGGTGAGGTATGGCAACTTGGGGTCCTCGTTTTGATTCTACATCTGTATTTTATTTTATTTTTATTTTTAAAGGATTTTACTTATTTGAGAGAGAGAGAGAGAGAGAGAGAGAGAGAGAGAGGGAGAGAGCACGCACAAGTGGGGAAAGGGGCAGAGGAAGAGGGAGAGACTCTCCAGCAGACTGCACTGAGCGTGGAGCCCGATGTGGGGCTCGAATCTCACAACACTGAGATCATGACCTGAGCTGAAACCAAGAGTTGGATGCTTGCTTAACAGACCCGGTTACCCAGATGCCCTACTACATCTATATTTAGATGGGACATATGGAATTTTGCCCATTCCCATCACTTCAATAAAGAATAGACTTGCTTAGGCAGAAGTGGCAGGAACCCACTGTGTGATGAGTATGAGTAAGCTGGGCTCTGCAATGTTTGTGTGATTTAAATCTCTTTTATCCTTAACAGTACTGTTTGGCAGGCCTGTACCTATTTCCTCTCAGCTGAGACTCTAAATCACTGTTTCCTAAATAGAGTCCTGTATTTGTAATGGCGTGGTGTTCAATCAGAAGCCAAGACCAACAGTAAGAGTTTTGTCAGCAAAAATGATAACATTTTTAGGGTTTTTCTCATGCTAATCCCCAAGACTACCCACCGCTTTGGAGTTCATTGTCCGGTCTAAATCAGCACCTTTAAGTAAACCTCCTGCCTGAGGCTGAATGTTAAACGAGGGCCAAGATAACACAGATTTGCTTCAAAGGAGTGAGGGAGGGCGGCTGCAGGGAAGCGCTTTTTGGTGGTTTATCAGCTACCTTTCACCTCAGTCCGAGGGAGCTGTCTTCATCTCGATGGGTCCAGCCTCCTCAGAATTGGTCCCGCCCGCCCATCTTGCATGGGCAGGAAACG
The DNA here is from genome assembly GCF_009762305.2 of Zalophus californianus. NCBI lineage: Eukaryota > Metazoa > Chordata > Mammalia > Carnivora > Otariidae > Zalophus > Zalophus californianus. The sequence goes on from NC_045608.1 coordinate 2,433,309, forward strand.
CTTTTGGGTAGAAGACCAGGAAAAACCCAAGACAGATGTGAACAACTAGTATTACCTCCTCAACTTTGCAAAAAGAAAATGTGTAAGAGCCAACAGTGGCCGTGCCACATATGAGCACTTTCTAACCCAAGAGCTAGTGGAGGGAAGCGAGGCAGAGGTGGCCAATGAGATTAATGTTCTGGTTTCACTTTTCCATAAAGTGCTGAGGAGACTCTGGGGTGGAGAAGCGTGTCTGTCCATCTGGGAGCTTTGCTGGAACAATGAAAGGGTATCGTGGCTCCTCTGGCAAATGCCACGTTGGGGAGCCGGTTATGGCCTGGTGGGTTCAGAAATGCACAAGAGGAGGGTGCTGGGAGTGGATCAGCCTCCCTTCCCGGGGGGGGGGAGGGGGTTTCTCTCGTCACGGTCACCAGTGAACGGGGGTCCAGCTAGCTCAGGTCTTCCGTTGTTTGCTCAACAGAATCAGAAAATCTGCATTTTTACGTATAGTCTCTTAATTTTTTTCAATGGACAATTATTTTAAACAAAATGAAAAAAAAAAAAAAAAGCCACCATAACCAATACCCTACGTGCTCAGAAACGTCTGTAGGATTCTTGGGCTGTCACCCTGGGTATCAGGCAAGGCGCGTTCTCGCTGTTCCGGAGCACAGTTGCCCAGAGGGGACATGTACCAGTTACCCCTCCCCTGAGCCCCTAGACGCCCAGACCCCTTGCAGCCTTCGGCACAAGGGATGCTGCTTCCTTCGTTGTACCCTTCACGAAGAGCAAATTGTTCAGCATCTGGGTGGGTAACCCACAGCTCCAGGGAGAGAGAGACGAGGGAGGCGTCCCCCAGAGTTCAGCCCAGGGCCTGGCCATGACCGGCTCAATGTATGCTTGGAGAAACACAAACCTTTGTCCTTTGCTGCTTTAACCCCTGCTCTTCTTCCTTCTCACCCTCTGTGAACCACCCCGCCCCCTTATTTAGGAGCTCAGACTTTAGTTTTGGTTCGAAACACACCCCCCTCTTTTACCCACTTACCCCCCCCCCCCATTTAAAATCTTGGAAAGACTACTAGCAAGATGTATCCCCTCGGTTAAGTCCATGTGTTACCATTTCTGGAGGGATTTCTCTCAAGCCACATATTCGGTCCCATGGTAACGGACTGACTTTGTTTGGAGGGGTTCATGAACACACAGTGGGGAGATGTGTGGTGTTGGGCATGAAGTGTGGAGTGCTTCTTTAGAGTTCCAAAATCATCAAGGATGGCTTCAGTTCAAAAGTTGGAATAACAACTAAACATGTATGCCCGGGGCACCATCTCCTGTAGCCACAGTGTTACTGTCCGCTGTCTCAAGGTGGAATGCGTTTTGGCAGAAATATGACAGAGTCCAATGGAAGGCCTCCCAAGGAGGGCACAGTCCGTGTCCCCAGGCTGTGGAACTGTGTGAGCTTAGAGGACCCTCTGAGGCAAATGCAAATGCATCTCTTTCCGTCAACCCCACTGCGTCCGGGTGGAGAGGACTCATTCCCTTCTTGACAGTTCCGTGCCAGCCCCCAACACTCCTCCGTGGCTGTCCGCACTTCTAGATCCTCTAGAGCGGGGCTAGATGGCACACATACTTAGAAGAACTAGCGCATCGTGAGCATGAGCGATGTACGTGGGTGCGAGGCCCCCCACGAGTCAAGTGGGCTGACCACGGAACCACTCCCACGGAGGAGGCTGGCCATGGAGGGCACTGTGCCCCCCGGGGGCTGGCCTTTGTCTCCCCCAGGGTACAGCTGACCTGTGGAATGAGGGCCCAATGTCGCTGGAACTTTCTACATCCAATGGAAGCCTAAAATTTGTATTTTTATGTGAAATCTTCCAATTCTTTAAGGCTCGTAACTAATAATTAAAAAAAAAAAAAAGATTAAACATTGTGTGAGCCAAACAGAACCCATTGGTAGGTTGGATTTGGCCTGCAGGTTACCAGTTTGCAATTTCCTCCCAATCCCGAAGCCAGGAATTCTGGAACCGGCGGTGTTTGGGAAGCCAGGACGTGCCTTCTTAGGTCACTCCCTCTCCCCGGGCGGAGGGCTGGGGCAGGAAGGCCCGCTGAGTCCATGGGGGTACCTCTTCCATGTCCTCCGTATTCTGGGGTGTGCACTCACTGGATGGCGGTGTGGCCAGGAATGGTCCTGCATGATTTAAATTGTCAGTGTTTTTTTTTTTTTTTTTGCTTTGATTTGGCTGATTCTGTGCAGTTAAATTAATAAAAATTAAATGAGTTTCGATGTGTTTCTACTAATTATCTTAGCTCTCTAATTTCCTTTACAGAATTTAAACACAGCTAGCCTGCCTGGCTTTTCCAGAATGTTTATATTAATAAACAAACATCTATTTTACCATTTGCATGTCTTTTGCCAAACTGCAGAGACTTTTGAAAAATGTTGCTCTGTTTTTCTTATGAAGGATCAATTAGTCCAGTGGTAACTCTGAAATCCGACACCCCTACCCTCTTTTATCGCACCAACCGCGCCCTGGGTCTTCTTACCGAGATAGGCATGTGACCCAGAATTCAGAATATCTGCAGTGTCCCAGGGGTCAAGGGAGATGTCTGTGGACAGAGCTCAGAGGAGGCCCTCAGGCACGGTGGCTCCTGGGGGGTCGGGGGGGGGGGTGGCCTGGAAGGAACTCTGCAGGTTTCCATTACTCATTAAAAATGTGTTAATGAATATCCTAGAGGTGTATGGGGGTTTTAATAATAAGTGCCTAGCAGCTACCTCTAGAACCTTCAGAGGCATTTCTCTTGCCCTGCCTTCCCAACTCAGGGCTCTTCAGTTAAACTTGGGATTATAATGAGCAATGTAATGAAGCATCTGTGGAAATGGAGGTAGGGACAGAGTCCCTGGGAGAGAGCAAACCCAGAAGGTCCCTGTGAACAGGATGCTCTGGGTGCTCCTGAGTGGGGAATATGATAGTTACATACCATATGTCATGCTGTTGAGAAATTAAACTCCATTTCCCAAATGCAGGAAGATCAGAGAGTTGTCCTGAAGGGCAATAGATCTGCTCAGCACATGTAACTGAACATTGAAAGTGGGCTAGCCCTTTGGCTGACAATGTATGTGGAGCCAAGAGAATCTTCAGAAGAGAGCCTTGATGTCTCGATGGTACCTGGGCTGGATAGAAGTCTTAAGCACGCTTGAAGCGAAAGGAACAGCAAAACAATGAAATGACTCAGTTCCATGAAAGATGAGAGTGAACGCGAGGTTTCAGAAGACGTGTATAGTTTTGAAAGAAATTGTTGCTAGAAAACCTCTTGATAATGTCCAAGTAAGATGGACTTCATGCAGTGAGGCTGGAAGCTGAGATAAGGTGGTAGGAGAAGATGAAATTGGGGAAAGCAAGAATTAAAAGAGCTACATTTGAAACCCATATGTTTTTAGAAATGAAAACTAGAAGCAGTAAGTGTTATTGCAGGCAAGCTTTTTTTAAACAAAAAACACATTGTAACAAATGAGTATGTAGAAAAAACTTAAAATATTATTAAATTCTTGTCCCGTGGCTTGGGAAAAAAAGGCATTGGACCCAGATGGGTTTATATGACATTTGCCTCTCATTGTTAAAGGAATATTCAATTCCATTGGCTAGGAACATAAATAAATAGAAAGGAAATAGAAATAAGACATAGGTAAAAATAAAGCATTGTCAGTGAATTTTATGAAGCCAACATAACTTCAAGCCAAAATCTAAAAAGATAGTAAAAGAAATTTTAGAGAGAAACCTCATCCACAAAAATAACTCTAAAAGTCTACAATAAAATATTAAGTTAAATGGTGTAATATAATACATGAATAAAACAATTAAAACCTTCAAGAATTGTATAGCATTAAATGATGGGTTATGAAGGGAGACTTCTTGGTGCATATCAACAATAGTTTGGATGAAACCCAACATGCATTCCTGATTTAAAGAAAGAAAAGCAGTAAGATAGGAGAAGAATGACACTTCCCCACACTGTAGATACCTTACGGTATCTCTCCGAGTCCAGTAGCCACCTTACATGTAATGGCAAAATAGAAGGAACACCGAGATGAAGGATGCCAATTACTGGCTCCGTGACTTGGCAATACGTTGGGAAGTGAAGCCGGTAATTCTGGTGCCATGGACCACTGTTTTTCCAGAATCACTTGTGAGGTCACTCAAGACTGACTATTATGGTGTATAATCTTCAGTGTCTATAGGTGGTTTTGTTTAGGGGATACTGTGTAATCTGGTTGACCCTGTAGTTCCCACCTGGGCAGGATCTCGAACACTTGGCAGGTGTGAAGGTGTGGCTCACACCTGGGGAAGTCTGCATTTCGCCTGGTGCACAGTGCATGCCCGGAGATTCTCCGAGCGTGTGAGCATCCTCTGTCATTCGTGCTGAGGTTAAAAACAATTAGGAATCTTTATCATAACAAATGCAATGAGGAAAGGAAAGCATCATGACTAGCTATTGGAAAGGGTGACAGTGGATCATGTTAAGTGATTATTAATGTTTTCACTATACAGAAGTATAAAGAAGGACAGTATAAAATAGGCAATAATTCACTCCCCTCAGATAAACCTCTTTCTTGTTAAAGGACAATAAAGGAAATACATACACAAAGTTAGAATAACCAAATAAATATGTCCAATCTGGTGCCAAATAAGAAACCAAAGCCACTTGCCCTTCCGGCTGCCTACTCACACGTAATACATTTTAATACCATTCTTTAAATTTCTTCCAGAAATGCATATGTGTGTGTGTTCTTTTCCATTTACACGAGGAAAATCATTATTGAGAGATGATACGATTATCTTCTAGAGAGTCAGAGAAACTCAGGCAGGTGCAGTGAACCGCAAGGCATTTTGTCCAATTATAGCAGCACTTGCTTTGTGAATAGTGTGCAGACAGGATCCCACTCACAAATAACAAAAATATAAATGACTTAGGAAGAATTTAATAAAAATGCTCAAAATTGGAGGACCTGTTTAACAAAACTAAAATCTATCAGCCATAAGTGAAGACAAAGAAGGCCACTTGCACAAAATTATGAAAGGCCCTGTATTTTATGGTGTGATTATCCAGAATTCATCTATGATTCTACCTTTTCAATCAAAATAGCAGAGTTTTTCTTAAGGGTAACGTGACAAAATGATACTGAAGTTCACTAAGAAAAATAAATGCCTAAGTGGAACAAGGCAAATATTTAAGGAAGAATAATGTTGAAGACCTGCCCTGTAAGATATACTATACACACTATAAAAAAATAAATAAAATACTACAGTGCAGGTTCAAGAATAAGGATTTTGATGGAACAGAACAGAAAGCCTGGTGATCGTGTGTATGTGTGTTTATATAAAAGAACACCTTTATTTATTTACTTTAAAAGATTTTATTTATTTGTGAGAGAGAAAGAGCAAGAGAGAATGAGTGGGGGAGAGGGCAGAGGGTGAGGGATAAGCAGACTCCCAGATCAGCTCAGTGGGGAACCCAATGCGGGGCTCGATCCCAGGACACTGGGATCATGACCTGAGTGGAGGCAGGTGCTTAACTGACTGAGCCACCCAGGCACCCCTATTTATTTATTTTTTAAATTTAAATTTTAAGTTGAAAATAGAGCCACCATACGATTCAGCCATTGCACTCCTGGGTATTTACCCCAAAGATACAAATGTAGGGATCCGAAGGGGTACATGCACCCCGATGTTTATAGCAGCAATGTCCACAATAGCCAAACTGTGGAAAGAGCCAAGATGTCCATCGACAGACGAGTGGATAAAGAAGATGTGGTATATATACACAATGGAATATTATGCAGCCATCAAAAGGAATGAGATCTTGCCATTTGCAACAACGTGGATGGAACTGGAGGGTGTTATGCTGAGTGAAATAAGTCAATCAGAGAAAGACATGTATCCTATGACCTCACGGATATGAGGAATTCTTAATCTCAAGAAACAAACTGAGGGTTGCTGGAGTGGTCGGGGGTGGGAGGGATGGGGTGGCTGGGTGATGGACATTGGGGAAGATATGTGCTACGGTGAGCGCTGTGAATTGTGCAAGACTGTTGAATCACAGATCTGTACCTCTGAAACAAATAATGCAATATATGTTAAGAAAAAAAAAGAAGAAGATAGCAGGAGGGGAAGAATGAAGGGGAGTAAGTCGGAGGAGGAGACGAACCATGAGAGACGATGGACTCTGAAAAACAAACGGAGGGTTCTAGAGGGGAGGGGGGTGGGGGGATGGGTTAGCCTGGTGATGGGTATTAAAGAGGGCACGTTCTGCGTGGAGCACTGGGTGTTATGCACAAAGAATGAATCATGGAACACTACACCAAAAGCTAATGATGTAATGTATGGTGATTAACATAATAAAAAATTTAAAGTAAAAGTTAAAAAAAATTTAAATTTTATTTAACATACAGTGCGATATTGGCTTCTGGAGTAGAATTCTGTAATTCATCACTTACATACCAGCAAGTGCCCTCCTTAATGCCCGTCACCCATTTAGCCCATTCCCTGCAGCAGCCCTCAGTTTGTTCTCCGTCAAGAGTCTTTATACTGTGCTTCCCTCTCTCCGTTTCTTTTCCCCCTTCCCATATGTTCAGTTGTTTTCTTTCTTAAATTCCACAGATGACTGAGATCGTACGGTGTTTGTCTTTCTCTGGCTGACTTATTTTGCTTAGTGTAATACACTCTAGCTCCATCCATGTCGTTGCAAATGCCAAGATTTCATTATTTTTGATGGCTCTGTAATATTCCATCGTATATACATGCCACATGTTCTTTATCTGTTCATCAGTCGGCGGACATTTGGGCTCTCTCCAGTTTGGCTAATATTAATAATGCTGCTATAAACATCGGGGTGCACGTACCCCTTCAGATCTGTACTTTTCTGTCCTTTGGGTAAGTACCCAGTAGTGCAGTTGCTGGGTCGTAGGGTAGCTCTATTTTCAACTGTTGGAGGAACCTCCACACTGTTTTCCAGAGTGGCTGCACCAGCTTGCCTTCCCACCAACAGTGTAGGAGGGTTCCCCTTTCTCTGCATCCCCGCCAACATCTGTCGTTTCTTGTGTTGTTGATTTTAGCCATTCTGACGGGTGTGAGGTGGTATCTCATTGTGGTTTGGATTTGAGTTTCCCTGATGATGAGTGATGTTGAGCATCTTTTCATGTGTCTGTTGGCCATCTGGATGTCTTCTCTGGAAAAGTGTATAAAAGAACGGCTTTAAAACATCGATAGCTCTGATAACTTACAGACAAAAATGACATTTCTGAATATTTAAAACTGTATCCAAAGTAAAAAAAAAAGTGATTTGCTGTCCTGTGGCACCATTTTCCAAACACCTAACAATATAGAATATGATTTTAAAAAAAATTTTTTTTAAGATTTTATTTATTTGTGAGAGAGAGGATGAGAGACAGCACATGAGAGGGAGGAGGGTCAGAGGGAGAAGCAGACTCCCCGCTGAGCGGGGAGCCCGATGCGGGACTCGATCCCGGGACTCCAGGATCATGACCTGAGCCGAAGGCAGTCGCCTAACCAACTGAGCCACCCAGGCGCCCTATAATATGATTTTAACAAGTAATTGTGGACCAATATAGAACAGATCATATAGAAAAATGAAACAGGACATTGACAAGTCACAAAACAATTTATAATAAAATTTGAAAAATACTGTCATCCTTCTGTAGAGTCAAAGGTGCCATTTTCACTTAACACAGTGGCAGAGGTTTGGGGACCTACCAGGTCGTGGGTGTCAAGGTGTTCCTGGACTCCTGAAGAGAATAGAACCTGCAAAAGGATGTAAAAAAAGTTTTTAAAGGCAGTTTAGCAATACTTATTGGAGTCATTCAGATGTTTCTTCCCTCTTTCCTCCACAACACAGCTGGAGAACTTATCCCGTGGAAAAAAATTGGAGGATATGCAAAGATCCTCTCAAATATATTCTCTGCATCTTATTTCTCACAGAATTCATGAGGGCAGATTTGCTCAGGGTGCAGTATTGAGTAGAATGGTGGTTTCCGTCAACATGTTCACGTAAACATACGTGTTTATGTGTGTGTGTGTATAATGCCATCTAACATACATTGTCCTGGAAAGAAACATGTGGTAGAATGTGCACCAGTTTGCCCCTTGGTGGTGGATTGTGAGTGGCAGAAATGTCCTTCTTTGTATTTTTCTGTATTTTCCATATTATCTCAATGAAAATGCAATAAATTATAGTCAGAGAAAAAGGTCAGATGTGAGACTCCTGGAAGCTTCCCTTTGATAATCTCTGTTCCCCTTGAACTCACTATTTTAAGGTGCATTTCCCCCCCAGAAACCCCCAATCCAAGAAAGGTTTTTCTCTGAATCTCTTAACATTTTTTCCTTACGAACACTTACCATGGAGGGCGCCTGGGTGGCTCAGTTGGTTGGGTCGCTCAGGTCATGATCCTGGAGTCCCGGGATCGAGTCCTGCATCGGGCTCCCTGCTCGGCGGGGAGTCTGCTTCTCCCTCTGACCCTCCCCCCTCTCATGCTCTCTCTCTCTCTCAAGTAAATAAATAAAATCTTTAAAAAAAAAACACTTATCATGGATATTATTTATGTATTTGTTGGTGTATTGTTCCGTAGATGTCCGTCCCTATGTGCTAGACCCTAAGTCCCAAGTTGGCAAAGACCACATGTGGTTTGTTTCTTACTCTGTACTTAACACAATACCTAGTACCCCGCGGGTTCTCAGTCAGTGTTTACTGGATGAATGAATGAATGAACCCTCAGGGATGATACATTCATCAGCTGCTCTTCATGTGCTGTTCATTGAACACATCTTACAACGTGTTTACTTCCCATATCAACCCTGTGCACATTTATCCCATTTTACAGGCAAGGAAACTGAGGCTGAAGAGAGTACAGACCCTATTCAAGATTTCATTAGGGCACCTGGGTGGCTCATTTGGTTGAGTGTCCGGCTCTTGGTTTCGGCTCACGTTATGATCTCAGGGTCGCAAGATCGAGCCCCCCACCCGGCTCCATGCTCAGCAGGGAGTCTGCTTGTGATTCTCTCTCTCTTAAATAAAATACATCTTTCAAACAAAGATTATATAGATGGTGGGAAGGATAGTTGGTGTTTAAGATGAACCCATTGCTGGGGTTATTAGCTCCACGTCCTACAGTATCCGACCCAATAGAAAGGAAAGCTAGCCGTACACATACCTTAAGCGAGGCTGATGTCGAGGGCAGCATCCTTTACACTGAAACGCTCAGTCCATCTAGGAATCAGTGAAACACTTTTGTGTTTTACCCAGAGTAATTTAAACATTTGCTCTGGAGTCTGAATGTCACCCTCAGAGATCAATTGACTTATTCCGTAGCTTAGCACTATAACAAAATCACCTGCAAAAGTAAAAACAGGCCATCTTGCCCTCCTTCAGGAAGAGCATCAGAAGAGGAGGTCCCGTAGCTGCTTCTGTCTTTGCCCTAAAGTGTCGCATACACAGGGGCATTAAGCCCACTCTCTGGGAAGTGGGTCTGTGGATTGTCTTCTGCTGCTGATGGCTCTGAGGCTATTTGCTTTTCAAATTGATTTTTTTTACAGCCAAGATTCCTGGCATTGGTGGCTAAAAAAACCTGAAGCAGGCTGAGATTGAGCGATTCATTTGGTAATTAGATTTAGAAAAATCATAACCTTGGTTTTTGCAAATGTGCGGAGAATCACAGATTGGTTACTGCAGAGGTTAACTCAGGCTGTTCCTTTCAAGAAATAGGATGTTTGGGATTGGAGGGGGCAAGAACCATCTACATTCAAATATTTTTATTTTGTACTTTGAAGCGATCAGAGTTCAAGGCAATGACAGCTTCTTAAACCAAACATTTTTTTTTTTACCACCTCTGATGGCTTGACAGTGAGTCAGAATGAATAACTTATTTTTCTCATCACTTTGGTTGCGAAGCCATGTTTTATTTTCAAAAAAGATGCAACTGTATATAATTTCATATACTATCCTTAATGCTGCACATAATTAATTGTGAAAGGTCAATTTCTCTTTTGTTGGGAGTCTGCAGGTGCATTTCCATAAGGTTTATTCCCATTATATTTTTGATCAATATAAAAAAATGCATGTGTTTGTGATTCTAATGGGATAGGAGCTACTTGTCTGTCCTGATATCTTGGAGCAGACACTAGTAATTTGACTGTGTCTTGCTGCCAGAATCATGCACAGTGTTAAAACTGCAGTAACATAAACAATTTGCATTAAGCTTGCAACACGTCCAGTGGGGAGTGAAGTAGCCAGGTGTCACCAGGATACAGATGTCATAGTGTTAGATTAAAAGTCTCAGTACCGGGGCCCCTGGGTGGTTCGGTTGGGTGAGCATCCAACTCTTGCTTTCAGCTCAGGTTGTGATCTCAGGGTCGTTGTGTCGAGCCCCGCATCGGGCTCGGTGCTCACCGTGGACTCTGCTTTTCTCCTCGAGCGCTCTCTCTTTCTCTCTCTCTCATAAATAAAATGTTAAAAAAAAAATGAAGGTCTCGGTACTTTTGACTCTTCAATGATTGCCAGTTTAGACATGTTTTTCACTGAAAAAAAATTCAGAATTCCATAGGTGGAGGTACTCGGAATGTCTGGGAAGTTCTTCGGATGCAGTTGAACCCAAATCTCTGTTCAGCATCTGTGCTTGCGGTGGCCGGGCGAATGAGATGTTTATTTGTTGAGGGAACGGGATTAGGACTGTGGCACGTGGGCCGGTGCAGACGTTCGCCTGGGTGCTGATTTGTGGGTATAGACAGGTATCATCCTCGTTGGACCACCCCATGATAGAAGATGAATAATCCTTGTTTCTTGGTGGATTGTGATTGTCTGTCAAGAAATTTCCACGGTTACGCGATTCTGTGGCTCCTTGTTTTGTGACTGTAGGGCAGGCGTGCAGAAGGCGCGGTGATCCTACGGGGCATAGCCCCGCCTCCACGGTGCGCCCACCCCGGGTCATCTGTCCCCGCCGGTCTCCTCGTGGTGGCTCTTCCTCTCCCCTAGGCGGTGATCGGAGACGTCTGTCCCAGAGTAAACATCAGGGGGTTGCAGATGCTTGACGAAAACACTGCTCTGGTTTGCAGTCTGATTTAGGACAAAGTCCACGCTTGGCGCTGAGCTCACCATGGCAGCTTGTGTCTTGTCTGGGGTCTGACTTCTGTCCTTCTGTCTCCTCTCACGCCGTCCCAGCCGCACTGACCTCTCTGTGCCCCAAGGACGATAGGCTCCTGTTTGCCTCTTTCTTCCATCCAGCCTGGAATCTCGTCCCTGGGTCCTCGCGTCCATAGCTAGGCTCCTGGTCCTTTATGTCCAACAGCAGCTCCTCAAAGGGCACGTTGGCTCCATGTTCATGGCTGAATCCCCCAAAACCCAGCGCAGCGTCTGGCACAGGAGACATCTCCATCAGTGTTTGTTCGGTGCAGGCATGAGCCCTCCCGGCGTTTCATCCTGTTGTCAAACTCTCTGTGTGGGAAAGCCTTTTCCGTGCCGGAGATGGCCCGTTGGTATCTCTGCTTCGATGCGGTGATGGTCCGTTTCTCCGCCTGTGTGTGTCTGCTTCTGTCCCTGCATCCTGCTGAACGACCATGATTATTTCCTTCGACAGATGGGATGGTCGTAACCTCCCGTGCTTGACCCTCGTGCGCCAATCCTTGGCTCATTCTTTGTGTTTCCGACAGCCGTGCGCCGCTGTGAAGCCCTGTGCTTTGACGAGGCAGGGAGAAAGGAGACAGTCCCTGTTGTCACGGGGTTTCCGACCTAATGTTGGCCGTCGATCGCGGGGCGTTCAGGACAACCCAGGGAACGGTAGTCGAAACCGAGCATTCTGGGGTGCACTGGAGGCCCCCGCCAGAAAATCCAGCTCCGGGATGTGCGTGTGCACAGACGTGAAAGCAGGACTGGCCGCTTCCGGCCGCGCGCCGACGCCCCTGTGCTAGGGCTCGGGGGATTCAGAGGGGGCTCCACGCTAGTGCCGTGGTTCACCGGTCATGCAGCGCCCTGCAGGTTCCCTGTGTCCTGTGGGGCCTTTCTGGAAGTTTAGGACTGAGGTTTTAGGAAAAGTCAGTTAAATGTTATCATTTCCATGTTTGGGTCACTTTGGACAGATAAAACTTCACTTTTTCAGCGGTAAGAGTGAACTACAGAATTTTAGAAACCACCTAGTGCCCTGCCTTCATTTACTGAGAGAAAGCAGAGGCCCAGAGAGGAGACCGATGTCCCCAAGGTCATGACACTCGTCTTTGGCTGAGCTGACCCGGGAAGAGAATTCTAGCACTAGCTGTGAAATGAGGAAGGTTCTTCCTGTGGATGCTCTTCTGTCCCTCCTTCAGCTCTGCCTGCTTCCTGTGGCCCTCCCCCTCCTCCTTCCCTCCTTCCTTCCATCAAATCACCAGGAGCCAGAATGTTAATATCTGCAAATTTGGGATCCAGCCTTAATAAATGAAGGAATTTTGTAGTAATGTGGGAACTTTTTTTTTTTTTTTTTGGTAGTGATGCCGTGACGAAGGGGAGTGGTATTTGTTTGGTTGAATGTCCCTTGATACAGGGAGGCACAGCTTCTCCTAGCCGCCCACTGCTGCGGCACCTGCACATTCCCTTCTTCGATGGGGCCACTTGGAAGCCCGCTGGCCTCTCCAGCGTGTCGGCATATTCTCTGTGCTGCCCGTCCCGTCCGAGTGCACTGTCGGCTCATGCCTTCGCCGTCTTGCCTCCCTCTCTTTTGTGTTATGAGCCAGTCCGAAACCGTCCATTTCATGCCCCTGGAGTGGAGGCAGGAGCATGCCGCTGGGACCCAGCGCCTGGAAGTCTGTCTGCACTGCCGCCAGGGTGCTGATTAATGGCAGGGGCCTTTTCTGTTGGTTCCTGCCCTGCAGACAAGACAGGGCACGTTTGCACAGGACCTGGGCTCCTTTCCAGACTCGGCAGCTCTGACTGACAAACATCAGCCATGAAACCTAAGCCCCACGTGTTTTCTGACGGAATAAGCTGAATTCAGATGCACTGCCAGAGCTATGTGATGAACAGTCAGTAACAGGAAAACCAGGGTAGCTGTCAGGAAACTCAGTGACGATTAACTTCATTTCTGGTTACACTGGATGAAAGGTTTTCCTGTACCTGGGGGACTGTCTGCTTTGCAGACACGGAGTAAAAATCTCTGAGTCTTGTGGCCATTGGGAGCTGTCTGGTAGACAGGAAGTCACGCAGATTGACCGTCAGGCCCCAGATCCCTATTTCTGCTGTTCCCGTCTTCTCTGGGGCGCAGGTGGGAGAGCATGGTGTTACTGACAGCGCAGCCCCATCTCCTGGGTTTTGCGGTCCGCAGAGGAGCTCTGTAAGCTGGGCATCCATCGGCTTGCGCATCTTCGCGCATGGGTTTCCGAGCATCTTGTCTCTTTCATCAAACTCGGCTCAACTTGCTGCAAGACAGTGCTTGTTCATGCTTTATAATGTAAGTGCCAGTTTGTATTGTTTTCCCCTAAAATCTTGCGTGAAGCCCTGATCTACTACAGGAAAAGCGGGTGTGCTCTCGCCCCTGGGGTGAGCTGCCCTAAGAAGGCACCACGGACAGGGCAGCTGAGAGGGCACAGACGGCTTCCCCCCGAGTCTGGAGGCCGGAAGTCCCCGACCTGGGCGCCGGCACAGGAGGGCTCTGGTCACCTTCCCGCTGTGTCCTCACCTGGCAGAGACAGACCCGGGGTCTCCTCCTGCCCTTCTAAGCACACTAATCCCGACACGGGGCCCCACCCTCACCACCCCACCCAACCCTGATTCTCTCCCACAGGCCCCGGGTCATGTGTCCCCCCCGGGAGGCATGGTTAGGGCTTGCGGGGACACAGCTCTGTCCTTGGCGGATGTCAGGGAGAGGACACCTCGTAAGAGTCTCGCACAAGGGGAACTAGACACCTGAACAGCCTCGGCTTCGTGTGGACAGCCTGGGAGTCAAGAAGGAGCGGCGTGTCTTGAGCACGTCTGAATACCGGACAATCTCGTGTGTTACCTTAATCCTTACAGAGTCCCTGGAGGGAGATGGGACTGTCTCCATGTCACCTGTGAGGGCCCTGGAGCCTCCTACCGCTTACCTGTGCCCAGCATCACAGCTGGTGCGCGGCAGCCATTCCCAGAGTCCGACGCTAACCAGACGAGGAAGAGGGGGTAGCGGGTGGAGGGTCAGGATGATTGTGGAATGTTGACAGTGGGCAGCTCGGGGCCCCTGACGGCCAGGACGCTGTCCGTTTGGCTCCTGGCTGCCATCCCCGGCATCGACAGCAGAGCCTGGCGCGCAGCAGGTGCGCACTGCATCGTCCCTGGAGGTGGCCGCGGACGCCAGCCGATGCAGGAGAATTCAGAAATGTGCATTTTCAGGTGAAAGCTCTCGATGTTGAAAGCTCACAGAAAGTTGGTGGCAATAAAAATAAGTTTGCCACTAAGTGGACCAACCGTATGTCATCCAAGCAGAAACAACCGGAGCCCTCATGAAATCCACAGTCTGCCAGTGTTTCACCTACATCTCTGTTATTGGTGCCCTAGAGGCCGGGGAGGATCAGCCGGAAAGCTGCAAGCTGTGGGAATTGCCTGTGTGCACACAGTGTGACATTTAGCCTGGGTGACGTGCTGACTTGTATGGTCTGTGGGATGAAAATGAAAGCCGTCTGCTCTCCGCCCCACAGTGTGTTCTGTGGAATGAGCCTCCTGTCGGAAATTATGTCAAAGGACCAACCTTCACTCAGTTCATTCTGAATTGCTCACTACGCATAGGGAGCTAAATCATACATTCTCCAGCTCAGCTGACCTCACGTTGAGCTATGTGCTTGCAGAAGGAAGGATGGGAGAAAGAGAGAGCGAGAGTGGGCTGTCCTCGCCTGCGCACCTGCTGGACGTGGGCGTGCCTTCGTCCCAGCATAAAAATCACGCCCTTTGCCTTTTATCTGCTCCACTGGGAGCATAAGCAGTTTTGAAAAACATTCATGGTAAATGAAGTGGGTTTTAAAAGAATTTAGGGGCGCCTGGGTGGCTCAGTCGTTAAGCGTCTGCCTTCGGCTCAGGTCATGATCCCAGGGTTCAGGGATCGAGTCCACATCGGGCTCCCTGCTCCATGGGAAGCCTGCTTCTCCCTCTCCCGCTCCCCCTGCTTGTGTTCCCTCTCTCGCTGTCTCTCTGTCAAATAAATAAATAAAATCTTAAATAAAAAGTAAAGAGTTAATTTGAACATTGAAAAAGGTAGAAGAGAAAGCACCAGTGAGGATACTTACAGCTGAATCTTGTGCCCAGAGTGAGCTTCACAAGGAAGACGGGCTTTGCTTGTCTGTTTGATTTTTAAGTTCCTACCTAACATTCTTAGAATGAGCTCCCTGCTACTCAGAGAGCAATTTTAGGATTTCAGGGTGAGCATTTCCTACAAAATGGGCCCTAAGTACCAGCTAGTGACATCCCCTGGGCACGTGTTCTCTCTCTTGATCTTGGAGGAGCGTAGGGGGTTGGAGAGGAGCAAACACAAGACTCTGACTCTTGGAATTACTGAGGATGTTAGGGTCGCCCCGAACTTGTGCCGTGCTGGGATTTCAGAGGTAATTTATGCCCCCCACTTGCCGCCACACAGAACTGACCTCTGCTGACAGGGCAGGGACGGACGCCAGCCCGTGGCCACGGCACCAGTACCATCTTGAACGATCCTGCTACTCGCACACTGGCGTTCTTGCCATCCACTGAATCCAGTTTTCCCATAAATCTCAAATCCCGAGCTTCGGACGCCAACCAGAATATTCAAAATTGAAGACGTTCGAAGCAGTTGGTTCAAATGCAAACAACTCTCAGGACTTGCGTCATTCATACCTGCTTTCCCTGCACATCAGGCCCTACAATGAAAAGAGATGAGCCCGGAATAGGATTCTGCTTTGGCCACACATCAGCCCCCTGATGTCGTGCAGGAAAGAGGTCCTTCCCAGCGCCATGACCCGTCCCTGGGAGTGTTTGTGGGACAACATGGGATGAAGGGGGAGGAAAGCAATTTATTACCCACAGAATTCTTCCAGAGCGAAGATCATATTTATGACCTTGTCATCGACCATTTGCAATTCTGAACATGAGACTTGCCTCGTGTGTTACTAACCCCTCCGAGGCAAGATCAAGGCTCAGTGGTTCTCATCTTTGTGTGAACTCTGAGTTAAGCAAACCTATTTCTGGGCTCTCCAAGTGGTAGTTTCAGGGGCTTTTAGAAAGAGACACATGAATGTAACGTAGCGGGTCTTCCCAGAAAGCCCTTCCGTCATCTCTTCACATCCCCAAACCTCCAGACTCCAGAGTTGCTCCCAGACAAGCAGAACCATGTCCGGTTTCCAAGTAGAAGGTGACACTTACGGGCAGAGATTTCATGTCCCTCCCCAGCACAGCTGATGCCAAGAGCAGAAGCAAACACACAGAGCCCCGCTCAGGAAGCATGATTGGGGGTTAGTATGAACAGGGGTTGAACTGCGTCGTGCAGTGCCCGTCTGTTTGTCAGAGTGTTGAGAGGTAGAAACGTGTTTAGACTCCCTTTCCTGCCTCCCTTGCAGCTTAGGCGCAGACGTGATTTCCGGCCCCTGAGGTGTGAGCAGGAACGATGTGTGCCACCTTGCAGACCTTGATCTGGAAGGGATAAACGTGAGCTTTCCATGGCCTTTCTTCCCGCGCACGCCCCCCCCCCCCCCCCCCCCCCGTTCTGGGGCACAGAAAGGACACAATGCTCTGTGGCTTGGCCAGCATTTATGTCATTAAATTCTCACACTGCCCCACTGAGGTAGGGACTGTTATCCCATTTTTTGCCAATAAAGAACAGCACAGAGAGGTTGCCTAACTGGCCCAAGGTCAAACAGCTAGAAAGAAGTAATAACAGAAATTGGATACAAAGTGTTCAGCCGCAGAGGCTGTGGTCTGAAGTGCCGTGTGACACATTTCCACGGTCCCACCTTGGGGACCCCATGATGCACGGAGTCTTCGTGAACGTCCCTCTGTCTTTCCCAAGAGGTATCATGGCGTTCCGGGTGAGGTTGTATTCAGAAGGGATGTGAACATTTTGAACTTTTCTGTTTTAAGTTCAGGAAGAGCTCTCTCCTCTAGATGTGACTGCTAATTGCCCGCCAGGAACCTTTCCCATCTCCTTCCTTCCTTCCTTTCTTCCTTCCCTCCTTCCTTCCTGAGACTTATTTATTTATTTGCGCAAGAGAGAGTGTGTGTGTGTGAGTGAGCAGGGGGAGGGACGAGGGACAGGGAGAAGGAGAGACTCTTAAGCAGACTCCATACTGAGCATGGAACCCAATGCAGGGCTTGTTCTCATGACCCTGAGATCATGATCTGAGCAGAAATCAACTGATGCTTAACCAACTTAGCTTAACCAGATGCTTAACTGACTGAGCCACCCAGGCACCCCCCCACCTTATTTCTTTAATTAAGTAACTCCCAGTGTTTCCCTGGGCACATGGATGCCCAGACTCCCTTGTAGTTTGGTGAGCCCATGTGACTGACCTCTTGCTAGTGGGTGGTGAGAAATGATTAGGCAACACCAGGGCCTTTCCTTTGAAAAGTGCTTTTTGGATATTTGCTTCCCACTGGCTGGATGTAGATATGAGAGTGAAAGCAATGCAGCTGCTTTGGACGCAGAGGTGGAAGCCACATGTTGAGAGTTTCAGAAGTGCCCTGCTGGTCCAGGACTCCCTACTTGAGAAAAAAGTAAGTTTGTGTCTTGTATAAGCCATTATATTTTGGGGTCACTTTTTATGATTTCCCAACGAAAACACTCAGAAATATGCCTTGTACCTGGCTATCCTCAGAAATTTTCCCAGGCTGCTTTGCAAAGTATGTTGTTGTTTTGTGCTTGGAATTTCTTCTATGACACACGAGTCAGAAATATTGTGAGGTTTGCATGGGTTAAAACAGATGAACCATTTTAACATTTATAGATAAAGGGTCAAGGAAGACCAATGTAGCAGTTTCTGTATTGTTAGTAGTATTTTCTGGGATCCCAGATAAGTTTTAAGAACTTATCTTTCAGAGCCTGCTGTTAGGATGTTATAGATTTTAAAATGTAGATTGCAACAAAGCTTTTGACAAAATGACCTTTAGTCATTCACTTGGCACCCCAAAAATATGTTTTGAGCCCACAAAGCTCAAGCTGCCTTCACCTGTCAAGAGTGAATGGCCTTCGCAACCCAAATGATCCTCTTATTTATGCATTCACAAGCTAGTCAGGAATGCATTTACTGCGAATATTCCTGACAGTAGCTCTTACAGGAATACCATTCATTTTCCCTGCTAATCAGCTCTGTGGTTATTAACCTCCCTTTACTGTAGATCAGAGAGATATTCCAGCCACTGTTTCAATTTTTTCCTTCAATTTAATGATGATACAGGGTTCTGGATTAATGGCCCTGGGGTCCTTTTTGGTTATTTATCTATGGAGCAGGTACAGGGGGCTTCTGGAAGCTTGAAATTCAGTGATTACAGTCTCTGCTTGGAGCTTAGCCCTCTGTATAATTTCCCACTTCCCGCAGGTCATAAACTCACGTGCCCACGGAGCCAGGCAGGTAGAGCAGATTTGAGGGAAGCAGGCCAGGTGGAAGCTGGTCTCCATGGAGATGCATCCTGGCTAAAGGAGACCCCCACTTCTCTGGCCTGATGCTTACCATATGCGAATGTGAGCCCAGGGTTACTGGGTCTTCCTCTTTCTTAAGTGAAGGCAGGTGTCCCGATTTTGGTGAGAAACCTCTGATTTTTAAAGGTTAATCACTAATTTTCACAAAAGATTTCCAAACACTTCGGCTCCCCCCCCCCAAAATGATCTGTGAGCTAAATTGAGACCCCGGCTGCCTCTTGAAGATTTGCTTGCTGGTCTGTGGATGCTGCTGAGGAGAAGGGTTGTAGATCAGCACGGCGCCTTGCACATAGTCAGGCAAACTGCCTGTGGAGCCCTGTCTTTCAAGTGGTGCGTAAACATCAGGAAAGCAGGGCATCCCGGGCCTGGGTGGGCTGGGGGAGACACGTCTCGGCAGGTTTGAAGCCGGGAACCTGAGGACCAGAATTAGCAAGAGGGGGCGCGCCTGTGGGCATCTTGGAGGGCAGTAGGCTGCTCCTGGCACCAGAGCAGGGCAGGGGCTCTTTACGCAGCGCGCCAAGTCACCGCGGGCTGGGCACGCTTCTGGGCCTGGCCGTGCTGTTGAAATGGGCAGAGGATGGTGTAAGGATTTCATGTAAAAGCACGTGGCCCCGCGGCATCCCATAATTAATAAGTAACGATCATCATGATGAGCCATAAGTATATGAGACTTGGCCCGTGAATGGGCCGTGATGGCAAATGGTGGGCTGTTCCTAGGGCAGAGCCTTCAGATGTTCTCTCCCAGTATCTCCTTCCTTAAGAACAGGACCCTTGTTTAAAATGAACACACAACCACATGGAATAAAAGCCACATTTTCTTGTAGCTAGGTGTAGCCATTTGGCTACGAGAGGAAATGTCCAACAGAGCATCTCAGAAATGTCTTAAAGAGCATGTGTCCTTCTGTCCTTCCTCTGGCTGGATTCTGCATGTGATGCCCGGAGCTTCTGCAACCACTGTGTTTCATGAGAACATTAAGGACGTGAGTGTAAAACGATGGCCATGGAGGCAGCATCCCAGTCCTGGAGTGCTTAGCACTGGATGGTGTTTACATGAGAGAGAAATAAACGTACCTGATTGAAGACTCTGGTCTTTCTTGTCCATGGAGGCTTTGTCACAAATCCAGTGTCCAGTGTTCATTGTTGAATGCAACGGTAAGGGGCTATCTAAAGATGCCAGGCAAGTCCAGGTGTGGTTGAAAGAGACACCTCCCTCCCCTCCACCCAATGAAGAAACAAAACGATGTACAACAGCTAGATCTCAGTGTTAGGACTGTAGCTGTTCTTTTAGACAGCATTCCCAAATAAGCCAAAATCAAACCATATCTGGGTCAGAGTTCAAGTCACTCTTTTTACAGTTACCCCTTCCAAACATTTTTTTAGTGTAAGTCTCGGTTGTCTAAAGTCATCCCAGTGCATCAGCAACTTACAAATAATCTCCTGAAGCATCTTCAATGCCTAGGATTATGGTACCCAGTGGTGTGACTGAGTCCTATTAATGTGAACTCGATCGTGCCGAGGGTTCCTGTGAGTCTTCCAGGAATAATAAACAGCAGGAAGTAACTACTGACAAATTCTCCAGATGCTTTTTACCAGTGTTTTGGCAACTGTGTTCATGCTAGATCAATGCAGATTATCCAGACTTTTATAAGATTGTGCTAAACGTCTTCCCCAGGTTGTTTGAGCATCAGGCTTGGGAACAATATAATCGAGGAGGTAGAGCACTTGGGTTTGCACAGTAAATTAGCAAAACTTTTTGAAATGTAAAGAGAGCAATTTCTGATAATAGTTTTCTTTATACTGGGGGAGGAGCAGGAGAAAGTTTTTTGTTGAAAAGATTTTCTAAATCTAGGCAATGTCCTATAGAAAAAAAAAAAAAGAGTGTCTTTTCTGTAATGATGGGCACTGAGCCTTGACTTCCTCCTGAGATAGGGCATGATCTCCCAGCTTCCTGGAGCTCCCGCTCCAGCCCAACTATATTATCGCATTCACAATGTTGGACTAGCCCCAACACTCCGAGGAGTTTGGTTTCCCATTTCTGCTTTAATCAGTGCCACATAAAATAACAGTAAAAAACATCACAAATGACGCTGCCCCGGGGAAGGTTTACAATGTATAGACGCAACCAATAACAAGCCTCAGATTCTCTGCAGCATTATGAGTGAATCGGATACATGGGGCAGATATTTCAAAACACCCTTGTTACTAGACAGGAAGATGCATAGGATCCGATGCTAATTTGAACAGAATCATTCCAGGAAGGTTGGAAAAGGGGAATGTCCTCAATGCCCGACTTTGTTGTTGGAAATGCCACCGTTCAAAGGTATAGATTGATTTTCCTACTCAAGGGGGTAGACATCGATTAGCAACAGAGAAGGAGTGGACTTTTGTGATTAATAAGAGGATGTCTTTTTTTTCCCCTCCCTGGAAAGAAGGAATTTTTTTTGAAGCCTATTATCTAAAAATGTACCTACAGAGCTGACAAGTTGTTCTTGTTACTTTTTCCCTAGTTAAGAAGCAAGAACTTGCTTAAATGATTAAGGAGCACAGTCTTTTGCTTCTTAAGTATCCAATTTAAATATGTTTATCACCAAGTATGCTGCCTTGAAAAAAATGAATTAAGCAGTTTTTACAGAACAGAAGCTAACTGGATGTGAGCAGCATGGCTGGGCTGCCATTTGTCTGTGATGTGTAAGGAGCGCGGGACCAACGTTCCGTGGCTCTGACGAGTAGCTGGACGTATGCACAGCTGGGCTGCACTCACCCCACTGTCAACCGCGAGTCCAGTGGCAGGACTGGAGAAAGACAAGACTTCAGGAAATTGGGGGCTGGGTGGGGCTGAGGGACCTTCAGTGCCTGACAGATAAGGAGAGAACACAATCGTTAAAAGGGGTTGGGCTTTCCCATTTTACCTTCTCGAAGGGCTTCTTAATGGCAGTCCCCAAATCTCAGCTGCCCCAGGAACCCACAGGTTGGATGTGAGCTCTGGGGGCAGTCTATTCCCTCCGGGCTTTGTCATAGGTCCTGGGATTTAAGTCCACCTGGCTGTGGGGTACCTGGCCTCGTGGGGGGGAGTCGGAGCCCAGCCCCGGGGAGCCTTCCTCCCCCTCTGCTTCTCTCCAAGGCTTTACTCTCTTGGAACAAACAAAGGGATTGAAGACATTCCCCTTTTCCAACCTTCCTGGAATGGTTCTGTTCAAATCAGCAGCACAACACAAAATTCATTACAGCTCAATTTCAGGGCTCATTAGTTGCTGGGCCTTGGTTTCTCACCAAGACAGAGGACAATTCTTTTTCTTATTGTTGAAGCGGATAGCATGGAGTACTCAGTATCAAAAAATATATCCCTCCATATACACATCTAGATACATACAGGCGTGCATATATGTGTGTATCTACGTATGCGTGTGTGTCTATAGTTACATATGTTACCGTAATTACAAGTGGTGTGCATTTTTATGCAATAGATTTACAGCCTCCAGGAGCCGGCATATGGAGAGTGAGCACGGGAGGCCAGGATGGAGTCAGAGCACTTCGAATGGATTGCCACGTGATGTTACCTGCGGCAGCATCGTCCTCTCCATTTCCTTGATTCCTTCCCGCGTTTTACTTTTCATTTTTATCTCCCCACATCCCTTTTACAGATGCTGTTGCTTTCCATCCCTTAATTGGCTTCTGCTTCTGCCACAGAAATGCTAACGGTGGCAGAAATGTGACAGCCCCGACAATCCCAGGGCGACAGGAAGCCGTGCACGGGGTGGGGGGGGGGGGGGCTTTGTCCCTCTCCCCGGCAGCCTGGGAGGGATCCCTGTGTGCAGCCTGGTGGCCCTCGGAAACCTGGTTCTTTGGTGAATTAGGGCGCTCTCTTCAGCAGGAGACGTGGCGAGGCTGGTGCCCGTGGGATGCCGCTGGGGCACCTTCAGTTAAGTGCAGTCCAACTGTTTGGAGTTTTGTGTTGTACCAGGCCCTGGGTGCAGCAGAGTGGAGCGCAGAGGTAGGGGAGAGTGTGTGAGAAGACTGGGTTGGCAAATCATTCAATTAAAAAAATGCTTTACGATTTTTCCTACAAAAATTGTACTTTCTTACTGCAAAAACTTCAAATTTTACAAAGTGAATCTTTGTTGCAGATCCTAATCAGTTTAAATGAAATGCATATGAAATTACTCAAATTCTATTACAGTCATACTTTGGAGTATTGTGGCCTTGAATAAATCCAGGGTACTGCTCAAATTTTAGCAACACTCCTAACTCTTCAGCAGCTGCATGTTTTACCAGGGCAGGTCACCCTGAGAGCCATGGGGTGGGCTCACGAAGCAGAGGGAGGTGGGTCTACAGGGGGAGAAAAGCGAAAGACACCTGAGTTCCCAGGAAGCAGTGCTGAAAGACAGGGAATATGTCCCCGTGTGGCCATGGTAAACGGTCTCGTCCCCATGGAAGTCTTTCCCCCTCCCTGATGGGATCAGTCTCCTTATGCCCTTGTGGTGCCCTGTGGTTCTCAGCCACAGGACTTAGGCAGTTTTACATTTATTTGTGTGGTTATTTGATAAATGGTCTTCTCTTGCTTTCTGTTCACTGGGGCATCACCAGCCTACACCTCATAAATAATGGCAAATATTTTTTTAAGTATGTACATGGTTCCCAGCATCATGCACAATTTTTACAAATATTATCCCCTTTAATATGGACAGTAACCCACAGAGCTAGATTTCTTACTGTCCACATTTAATTGCTGAGAAAATGGAGGCTTTAAGAAATTTGCCCAAGTTCCCATAGATCATAAGTGGTGGAGCTAGAATTTCCTTCCCATCCCTCTGACCTTAGAATCCTAGCCAGTGTGCAAATATTCCATCCATTGATGAGCTCTTGTGTATTTAACCGTTCCTACAGTCATAGCATTAGGTCGTTCCCATTATTGCTTAGTCATCCTGCTCTGAGCATCTTTGGAGGTGTACAAAGATACTCAACATACACACTGCGGCCGCTTAAGCCTGCCTTCTGTGCTGGGAGAGGTCACACTCACCACTACCCCAGGGCCTTTGCACTTGCTGTTCTCTTGCTGGCAACATTCTGCTCCTCCCAAATCTCCACTCAGCTAACTCCTTCTTGAGACTCAGCCCTCAGCTCGAATTTTGCCCATCCAGTAGAGGCTTTCTTGAGTCCATCAGAATGACCACCACCACCCTTACCTGCTGCTATTTATCATCTTATAATGTCTTGATAGCACTGCAGCATTTGGATGGCTGTGCCCTGCTCATTTCCCATCTCCCACTGTGCCTGCATCTTGGTTGTCACACCCCAGCGCCCAGAACGGTCATAGCACCCAGTAGGCTTTCCGCGTTGAAAATGTGATGCACGGAATAAGTATACCTTTTCGTTTTATTCAATTATTTCATCTGAAGGAATCCCCCAGGAATGGGATTTATTCTGCCCAAAGAAAGTTTGTATCCAAGATACGCGGGCACCCAGAAGTGGCCAGTGCACAGAAGCAGCCTGTGTTTTCCTGCCGGCTTGCTCTAACAAATCCCCGACTCTTCCCAGGGATTTTTCTGCCCCACAGAGATGAAAAGAGTTCTGTCCTCTCTTGCTTCCTTTGCTCCGTGGTGCAGCAATGAATCTTGTGCGCTTTGTCAGTGTCTGAGTCTCCTCCGTTCCTCAAAGATGCAGAAAGATCAGCGATGCCGGGAAAGTCCCAGCTATGCCTGGCTTAAGTGCACGGTGGCTTCCGTGCCTGTGGGTCCCTTGGACTGGGGCTCAGTCAGCCTTTGGAAATGTCAGCCACGTCGTTATGCAATCCTGGGCCTCTGCTGGCTTAAATGATCTCCTTTCAGACTCTGATAGGACTTCCTGTTATGCTTTTAAAGACATCTAGATTCCGTTATCCCGGGAAATGAAAAAGTGGGGAGAGAATAACTCATTGCTTATTGACGTCTGTGCGGCAGGCAAGCCGCGTTTTCGGGGGTCCGTTGCAGATGGTGTCCCTGGATTCGTGCCCCGCGGGAAGTTGAGTGCAGTGGTTATGTGGGTGTGAATCCCTTTTTGCAGGTTGTCCTCAGGATTTAGGTATCTGAGATGTGGACTGAATGTACACATTTACGTTCTTTAAAACCCCTCTGTTCCCTTCTTCGATCTGTGATTTTCCCCCCAATTAAATGGACCCAGTTACTCACTGTATATGCAATCCACATCGTTAAGGCATTTGGAATTCCACATCCAAATCACTCCAAGTATATGGGATCCAAATCCTTCAATTAAAAAAATGCTTTACAATTTTTCCTACAAAAATTGTACTTTCTTACTGCAAAAACTTCAAATTTTACAAAGTGAATCTTTGGTGCAGATCCTAATCAGT
The DNA here is from genome assembly GCF_009762305.2 of Zalophus californianus. Classification (NCBI taxonomy): domain Eukaryota; kingdom Metazoa; phylum Chordata; class Mammalia; order Carnivora; family Otariidae; genus Zalophus; species Zalophus californianus. Next base: position 2,458,286 of record NC_045608.1, read on the forward strand.
TTATTTTATTCTTTTTTATTATTTTTTGAAGATTTTATTTATTTATTTGAGAGAGAGAGAATGAGAGATAGAGAGCACGAGAGGGAAGAGGGTCAGAGGGAGAAGCAGACGCCCCGCCGAGCAGGGAGCCCAACGCGGGACTCGATCCCTGGACTCCAGGACCATGACCCGAGCCGAAGGCAGTCGCTCAACCGACTGAGCCACCCCGGCGCCCCAGATCCTAATCAGTTTAAATGAAATGCATATGAAATTACTCAAATTCTATTACAGCCATACTTTGGAGTATTGTGACCTACTTTGGAGTATTGTGACCTATTAAAAAGAAGGAGATAGGTCAATAGTTTTTATACTAGAAAAAGTCGTATGCTTCAGTAAGTGAAGAGCGGCACAATCCTGTTCCTGCGTGATCCCACTTGTGAATTACAAATGCATAAGTTGGGTTTTCCCCAGTGCTCCTCAGGGGGAAATCTGGTATTCCACCCTCTTGGATGAGAACCAGGGGTCCATGGCTTATCCGAGCCAGGCAGTTACTTGGGGGAAAACCGAGGTGATGGCACCGGCCTCACAGATTTGTCGTGAACATTTATGAGCTAATATTTGTAAAGCCCTAAGTGTTTTGTTGAACTCTTACGTGTGTGTGAAAGCGATGGATAGATTTGCCCTGATCCTGATCATCAGAGAATCCCACACTCGGTTCCATCAGGAACTAGCGAAGCACCTCGTTGTAAAGGGGATGACTTAGTGGGAAACGGCACAGTGTCTGCACCCAGAAGCCAGAGATCAGGGGCTGAAAAAGGCACTCTTCCTGCTCCTGAGTGCCTTGGTGCGGAGGCCCTCGCTGGCCTTGGCGTCGACACTGAGCATCCTTCTGAAGCACACACAGGGCTTCCCTTGGCAGGTCGGCAAGCCGAGTTGTGCAAGATGAACAGCCGCATCCTTTCAGGCAGCGATTGAGAAATGCTGCTATGTTTTACATCGCTCATCATCATCATCATCGCGCCAAGCCCTGGGGTAAGTCGTGTTCATATTTTGCCTCCCTTAATCATCTCTGAACCCCAGCGAGGCAAGGGCTGTTACTATCCATATATTACAGATGGGGAAACTGAGGCACGGAGCGGTTAAATTACTCAAAACCGTACAGCTGTGAAGCGCTAGAGGGGTTTGAACGGCCATCCCATGCTGCCTCTCGGACAGGGGTGTACAGCACAAGCAGTCCACAGCTTTGGTCCCGGGAAGGCCAAGGGGAGTGAGAGCACCAGTAGTGAGCTTGGCCTAGGTGATTTCGGCGTGTGCTCTGGGGAGAGAGCCACCTTCGCCCTTCCTGCCCCTGGAGCCCCGGGACGCGTGAGAACAGGAAGGCGTTGTGTTCAGGGGCCTGCAGTGCCCTGGGTCTCTCAGATCTCAGGGACGTGCAAGCCCGCAATCCAGCATAAGGCAGCTTCGTTCATTGGGTTGTTGTGGACACGTTCTGGGGGGAGCATTTCTGTCCCCAGCATGGTGCATGCATCTCTAGTGGCGCTCCATCTGTGTGTCCTGGAGGCAAAACCCTAACTCTTACCGAACTATTTATTGGTTGCTCCCGTTGCCGCCTGCATGAGTCCTTTGTAGCCTCTACTGTTTTATTGCCCTGGATAGGTACCCCTCATAGATTCCAGAACTCCTCCTGGACAAGGACTGTGCCCTCTGTCCGTGTATGTGGTCAGCACCCTTCCCAACGGCCCTGCCAGGACGTGGCAGCTCACAGAAAGTCCTTGCAAGGCCTCACCTTCTCTCCCACGTGTCAGGAGGACCGGCCCCCCTTCCTGGTCAAGGCATTTCTGGGAGGGGAGTAGAAGGCGCCTGCCACTCTGATGTGTCCAGGGCTTGGGGGCAGGGGCACCTCTCCCCCTCCCTTCCAACACGCTCTTCTCAGCTGGAGAAGTCTTTGTATCAAACCGCGAGTCTGTAATCTACCCCCCCAGCCCCGACGACGGGGCAGGCTTGCTTGTACACCCACGGGCACTCTATCTTCTGTGTGTTGGGGGAGATTTTGAGGATAGCCTGAAACAAATGTGATTTTCTCCTTGCCGGGTAGCTTTGTACCACATTGGGAACACAAGATGCCATCCCGCTGTATCCGAAAAGTTTAAAGAAAAAAATCTGCCATTGATCTATTATCACCTGATAAATATAAGAATGCTTTGGGCTGAAATAACAGTTTATTGGTGCCTGAAGTAAATGGAAGTGCATTTTCCTAGCTCCACGAGAAGCCTGGAGGGAGGCAGTTGCTAGTTGTAAGTGCAGACTGGGCCATTGGCCCCAAGCTCGGGCCCTGTTTCTGCTCCACCGTCTTTAGCACGTTGACTTCTTCCTCGTCCTTGACACTCTGAGGTCTCGAGGTGACAGATGTCCTCTCAGGCAGAAACAGGGGAACCTGGCCGCAAGGAGATTGTCAGACACCTGTACACCTGTCAGGATGGCCACAATGGAAAAATCAGAAGACAGCAGTCCTGGCAAGAGGCAGAGAAGTGGGAGCCCTCGTGCACTGCTGGTGCGAATGCAGGCTGGGGCAGCTGCTGTGGACAACAGCATGGAGGTGCCTCGGGAAGCTCAACTAGAATTACGACGGGATCCCGTAGTTTCACTTCTGAGTGCACGCCTCAAATAACTGAAATCGGGGGAGAGATATTGGTACACTCGTGTTCCTAGCAGCACTAGGCACAATGGCTAAACTATGGAAGCAACCCAGGTGTCCTTCAGGGGGTCCATCCACACAATGGAAAATGACTCAGCCTTAAAAAGGAAGGGGACTCTGACACCTGGCACAATGTGGATGCACCTGGGGGACGTTACACAAAGTGAAATCCGCAGCACACAAAAGGACAAATACTGTGTGATTGCACTTCCACGAACTCTCCAGGATAGTCAGATTCACAGAAGCATGGAGTCGAAGGGCGGTTGGCGAGGGTGGGGGAGGGGCACGGGGAAGTCAGTGGTAAATGGGCACAGGTCCGTTGCGGGAAGATGCAAAAGTCCTGAGGATGGAGGGTATGATGGTTGCTTAGCACCGTGAGTGTCCTTAACGCTCCTGAACCGTGCGCTTAAAAATGATGAAGAGGGTCCATGTTATGGTGTATGTATTGTATATTTTACCACAATTGAAAATAGAAATAAATGCACAGAAATACACACACACACACACACACACACACACACACACGTGCACGCACACACAGTGTTTTCCTTGAGAGGTTTTGCTGTGTTTTGGGGGAAAGGGAATGGGTGCTAGGCAGTATAAGTTATTACAAACTACAGAGTTATGAAAGAGCTTCCAGATAATCAGATAATCGAGACACTTCTCCACTGATGCACAAATATTTTCTCGTAGCCAGATCCCAGTCACATACCCATGTTTAGACTGGTACAGGCAAAGGAGAATGGGTTCTCCAGGATTGGATTAGGGCAGTCTGGTGCAGGCTGGCTGCAGCCTGAGCTCAGGGGTGCTGGTTTTCAGGCAAGCGGTAGAGGTCGGCTCTTGGAGGCCAGGAGCACAGCCTGCCATGTAACCCGTCACATAAACCCAGTAGCGTCTTTCCTCAAGGGATGTGACCTGATTGTTGTCTGCACATCCATCACCTGTTTCTGTCCAGTGGAAAGACCACCCGGGAGAGAAGCCTGTGATTTGCAAAGCTCTTTTTCAGATTATTTTCCTGTTGCGTGGAAGTAATTTTGCTTTTCCACCTTTATTGACGCTAGTATTTTATTGTGGTTTGAATTTGGTGGGGAGAAGCCTGGGAGAGAGGAGACTTTAGGGCTTCATATTTTTCTCTCCTGCTTTCCGATGCTGATGGGATATCAGCGTGCGCTGGGTTCGCCTATGTTACACACTTTGGATTCTCAAGAGGCTAAAGAAAGGGAAATTAGTACGATGAGATTATCACCGTTTACATTGTGAATGCTGAGGGTTTCTGTTACTCAAAGTAAACACTCTATCCCAGTAAGTTCTAAACACTTACTAGGAAGACTCTCCTGGGAAGTCAGATGTCTGAGAATCTAAAAACAATAGCAAAAACAGGACAGCCTTTCAAAGAAGGTTTTATAAACTCAAGTGACAACGGGCAGTCGGGTGACCCATATGTGTAAAGAGCACGAGACAGTGGGGGTGGATGGAGCTTGTGTCTCATTCCCGATACCATAGACAGCGCTGCTGAGGCTTTGATATTTCAGGGCAAAAAAACCCCAAAAAACAAAAAACAAACAAAAAACCCAACAAAAACAAAAAGAAAAAAAAAAAAAACCCCAATCATGCAGATTCTCCCTTGAAATTTCTCCTTTGAATAGGTGAGTTCTATTTCGATTTAAAACATGCATATCACACAGATCAGGCTTAACCCTGGGAGACTGGTTTACAACCCTTGGTTTAATAACTATCAGAAGTGCTTCTTTGAAATGTAAATGTGAAAAAATGTGCTTTGGAGTTGTGAGTTAGTGGGCTGTTAATTCCATCTGCACAGAATCTATCCTTTTGTACACTTCAGGCAAAGTGTAGGAAAAACAAAACCGCTGCGTTCTGTAGACGGGCCTCCACCCACCCTCGTGCATTTGCATGGGTGGTAGAACACATACCGATGGCTTTTTCAGCGAGTTGATGCGTGAAACGGTGAGAGTGACAATAGTTTTCCATCCATCTCCCCAAACAGGGATAAACCAGTTGATTTGCACCATAAGTGGCTCTGGACTCCAGAAGCAGACTGCCTGCCTCTGCTGCAAGGGCCAGACTTCACATCAGGGCAAGTTATGCGTGACAGGAAGCCCCTGGAGTTTGCAGCTTTGATGAGGCATCTTCATCCATTAGCACTGTGTGTTTCACCTGCTTGCTTATGGAGGCAGAATGCTGATGCTGACTTAGGATGCGGGTAACCCCCTGACACTCAGAAGGGCAGGGAGGGGACAGAGGCAGAGTACCCACCCAGAACCAGCTCCCAGGACATCCCTGGAATGACTGCACTCTGATGGAAGAGTCACTGTCATACAGCATGATTCTGGGATTTAAAAGCAAAGACCAAGAAAACCTTTATGGAGAAGCACTGGCTGCTTTTTTAAAAGAACCCATCTGCCTCTCTTAAGCAGGCAGAGGTTATCTACTGAGGTGATCAGTGGGAATAGAAAATTAGTTTTGAACTGGTTTAGGCAAACGATTCCTTACCCGTCCGTACACTTGGGATGTTTTGTTTGTAAGTAACAGAAAAAACAAACTGGCTTACACCCTAAAAAAGAATTTATTGGCACACATAATTGAAACATCTAGGGGTAGTCAGCATCAGGTACAGATCGATCCAGGGGTTTGCAGTATAGGGGACTCTACCCTCACATCTCTCTGGTTTTCCTAGTTCTTTTTTTTTTTTTTAAGATTTTATTTATTTATTTGACAGAGACAGAGACAGCGAGAGCAGGAACACAAGCAGGGGGAGCCGGAGAGGGAGAAGCAGTCTTCCCGCGGAGCAGGGATCCCGGGACCCTGGGACCATGACCTGAGCCGAAGGCAGACGCCCAACGACTGAGCCCCCCAGGCGCCCTGATTGTCCTAGCTCTGGTCTCTTCCAGAGGCTAGAGGTTCTCATGGCAGAAAGGTCACTGCATGGATTCTGGGCCTGCTGCAAAGTGAGCACTTTGGTCTGGCACTGGAATACCGTATCTTGATGTTCACTGTGGTAGGACTCCTCTGGTTAGGTGCTCATGTGTTCAGCATTCACTGTTGGCCAGTCTGATAATGTAGCCTAGGTCTGCAGCTTCATTTCTGGGGAAGGGATGTGAAGTCAGCTTCCCGGAACCTGTTGTAGCCTCACACAGAAATTGTCGGCCATTGGAAGGGAATCTGGAGGGAAAGGGATGCTCAGGAGTCATCTTAGCCCAGATTCCCCAAAAGCAGACCCTGAAGAGAAACCTGCATGCTTTCACTTTGTGTGTGTGTGTGTGTGTGTGTGTGTGTGTGTGTGGTGGGGGGCACAGTCCCAGAGTGAGCAAAAAGCGTGGGAGACAGGAGGGAAGGGTAGTGAATAGCAGCTGTGGTGAGGTGAGGCTGGTCCCTGGCGTCTCTCCCGAAAACAAGAAAACACAGCAGGTCACTGTTCCCGTGCTTGTGTCCAGAGAGGCCTGAATGCAGTGCAGAACCCTGGAGTGTTGGGCAGTCCAACAGCAGGGATGGAAATGCATTTATTGCCAATCCTTACTGATTCCAATGCAAATTCCAGGCTGTCCTTAGCCCTCTGGGCAGCTGCTTGGGAAGCCAGATCCAGCATGGTGCTCCTCTTGAGTTCAGTGGTGCAGAAGGATGCCACGTCCTCCAGGCTTCTGTGGTCGGTTCAGCCCAGGGACCTATCCTGGGGTCTGAGATGGGGCGGGAGGTGGCCGAGGCTCTGAGCCAAGAGTTAAGGCTTGTGTTTCCAGTCTGAGCTCGAGGAGGAGGGTATAGGAGCGCCAGCTGGGCGCTGGTCCCAGTGAGTGTCAGCTCCTTTCTGCGGACATTATGACGGCTGTGTACAGTGGATAATGCGCTATTTAGAGATTACAGTTGGGTCTTCCAACGCCTCGTCTACTGGGTTATCCTCTTTAAAAGGCATTTGTCTCATAACGGATAGAAAGTGTGAAAATATGTGAACCACACCGCAGTGAGCATGTCCTGTATTCACTGCACCACGTGCTATAATGGAGGCTACTAAGTGCATCCACACTAATGGGCTCACGATGGGTGTATTTATTTTGTTTCTTAAATTCCTATATTTAGAACACAAATTCTTCCCTGGCACGTAATTATAGCCACATACATAATTTCTCTCAATCTGTCTTCACATCATAATGATCAGGTGATTTCAGTTCGAACAGTTTAAGCCCTGGAGTGCATTTTGGCTGAGTTTGATTATATGTCTTTTTTTAAAATTATTTTTAAATGTATCTTTTAAATTAAATGTGATTTGTTTTTGAGGGCTATACATAGCATAGTAGACAGTTATTAGAATATAGAAAAAATAAGAAAGTTCACTTAGTATTTTAATGTTCAGATGCCAACTGTGTTGACATTTGGTGACTATCATTTTGTCTTTTTCTCTATGCACATTCATGGGTCTTTATTTATCTAGGGTCATAAACACCTCTTTACTGCTATTTCATGTGTGCATTTTGACATAACTATTAGGACAGGGCAGGCTCGGCTGTGGTAACAAGTAAGTCCCAAATATTAGTGGATCTGTATGTCTTTGTCATGCCGTGTCCCCTTTCCTTCCAGAGTCCCTGGCTGCCAGCTCTGGCCCAGGTGTCTAGCCACCTGCATCATGCAGGGACCCAGCTGGAGCATTCGGTGTCCCAGGTCCACATGGGCAGGGAGGATAAAGTTGGAGATTCAAAGGCGGATGGTTTTAAGGGCCAGTTTGGAAGTGACCTCCTCACTCTGTTCTCTTGGCCGCACCTTGGTCACACGGCGTCACCGACATCTCAGGACTTCCCACGTGCCCCAGACACATGGACAACCGCCACACCAAGTCCTTAAATGTCTTTTGAGAATCGAACGAATGGTTGATCTTGCATGTTCTCTTGGAGGCAGGAGGGAGGCTGGGGGCATTAAGAAAATAGTAGTAAAATAAGGAAGAACACAGTGGCCGAACAGAGGAGGGAGGCATGTGACGGTCGGGAAGGTCCTGGGTGGACACATCTTGGATGTTTCCCAAGCTATGGCATACCATTGGAGGCTTTTCAGCGAAGATGAGGCATGGTTTAGGCATGCTTAAGGCATGTGTTTGCCTTAAGAAGAATCAAACGGGCACCTGGGTGGCTCAGTCGGTTAAGCAACTGCCTTCGGCTCAGGTCGTGATTTCAGGGTCCTGGGATCAAGCCCCATGTCGGGCTCCCTGCTCGGCGGGAGACCTGCTTCTCCCTCTCCCACTCCCCCTGCTTGTGTTCCTGATCTCTCTCTCTCTCTGTCTCTCTGTCAAATAAATAAATCAATCTTAAAAAAAAAAGAATCAAACAACAGTCTACTCTTGCTGCATTGAGTAGTTTTGAGGACCATGGGGGTGCCCTAGGAGGTGACGCAGACTCGGGTGGTGGCCATGGGGAGGAGCGGACCCATCTAGGAGGACCTGGTAAAGGAAGTGCTAACGAAGTACCCGAGATTTCCCCCACTCTGCGGAGACAGCAGCCTGGGGAGAAGGAGTGGGTGCAGGTGGGGATGACCGGGAGGCTGGCTCAGCACTCCTTGAGTAGGAAGATGCCAGGAGGACGTCCACATGGGGGCTGCTCCGTAGGCAGCTGCTACAAGGGTCTGGAGCTCAGTGGCAGCATTCTGGCTGAGGATAGGAATTTTTGAGTCATTGGCATATAGATGGTATTTGAAACGACAAATACACAGTTGGAGCAGAGTTAAATTGCCAACCTTTAAGCAATGACCCCTCTGAGAAAGCACGAGATTAAAAGGAAAAAAAAAAGAGACAAACTCATAACATTATTTTTTTCCCTTTAAATTTTTTATTGTTATGTTAATCACCATACATTATATCATTAGTTTGTGATGTAGTGTTCCATGATCCATTGCAGATTATTCTTTAATACTGAGTTCCATCATCCCACAAGCACTGTTACTATTTGAAATAATGATAGCGTCTGTGTGCTGGTAAACTGGGGCTGCATTTAAAACCTGCTTTTTATGTTGAAACTTTGAGGTGCATCTTAGAGTTATAAATGGCGAATCCCATAGCGCTGTGGGGTGGTGCTCTCCTCCCGTTTCCCGCAACCCTGACATCAGCTTGGAATCTTTTCCCAGATTACTGCAACAGAGTCCGTTCTGTTTTGTTTTGCGTCCCCTTGTCTGTAATTCTGTGACCTGCTGTCTATTAAGGAGGAGCCGTCAGTTGGAGGAGTGGCGGAGGGGGGCTGGGGGAGAGAAGCACTGGAGGCAGGGAGACAGGCCCCGCTGGGGAAGGAAATGTCAGAGCCAGACCTTTCAGCTCCGAAGGGAGGCGGAGGGTGCAGAATTCCGGGGGGAAGGAGCCCTGCGAACAGTCGAGCTGGTTGGCGAGGCGAGGGACACTGAAGCTCAATTTTAATTATTCCTGTGCTGAATAAAATTACCCCTTAAGGCACTTGCTCTTTTTTGTTTTCTTTTTAAATTTTTATTTTTAATTGTAAAATATGCATAACAGAATTTGCCATCTTAATAATTTTTAAGTGAACAGCTCAGTGGCGTTAAGTAAGCACACTCACAGTGCTATGTGTCCACCACCCCTGCGGTCCCCCTCCAGACTCTGCATTCTGCAACAGCGAGACTCTGTCCCCATGGAACACCAGCACCCCTCCCTGCCCCCAGCCCCGGCGACCACCCCTCTGCTTCCCGTGTCCGTGAACACGATTGCCCTAGGGGTGCTCGTATACGCGCGGACACCCTCTGTCTTTTTGTGACCAGCTTGTTGCACTGGGCGTGTCCCGTCCTTTGGGTTCATCCATCACATGGCAGGTGTCAGAATCCCCTTCTTTTTAATAGCAGAATAATATTCCATCATATGTGCATACCACGTTTTGTTTTTATTGTGGTTAAGAGCACTTCGCATGAGATTGACCCACTGAGCACGTTTTTATGCGCACCGTACATTATCGCTGGAGGCGCTGTGCTGTCCAGCACGTCTCTGGAACGCATTCATCTTGCATGACTGAAACTTCCTACCCGATGAACAGCATCTCCCTGGTTCCCCCCCGCCCCACTCCCGGAAACCACCGTGTACCGTCTGCTTCTGTGACAGTGGCTGTAGTCACGAGTGTCCTTCTCGTCGTGCCATGGAAACACAGATTGAGGACATTTTCTAAATTTTATCCAGATTGGTGTACCAGCCATGTGCACCGCCGTGCGTTGGCATCTTCTGAGAGCAGCTTCTGCTGTCTGCACCATGGATGCTTGGTCCACGTCTCCTACCATGTGGTCCCTCTGTCCAGACCCCACGGTTCCTGCCGAGCGTGAACTCATGAGGAAGGGAACGGCGCTCCTGGCCTTCTTTGGGGCCACAGACCCTTGATGTGTTGCCTCAGCCCCTAGAGTTGCTGACTTAACAGCCAGACCTCAGCTCCCCAGTTCTCTGTCCCTGGTGGAGTGGGGACGGATGCGTTCAACACTCAAGATTCTAGAAGGAAATTTAGGGCACAGATCCCTCTGCTTCACCCGCTCCCAGTGTAGCTGGAGGGGAGGTGCTCCTTCTGTCTGCCCACCCCCAGCTCCCCTCCGAGGTGGTTCTGGGAGCAGGCGGGGTAGAGTTCTCTCCCTCAGAGTCTCCTTTCAGCCTCTACTCTTGTCCGTTTCTTCATCTCTCTCTCTCTCTCTCTCTCTCTCCGGTCCTCAAACCAGAAAATTATCCCCTAAGGGTTTGAATAGTGCACGCATTCTTTGCCATCTCTTGACTACGACTGGGTGGGCCTCAGCTTTTCAAACTCCAAGGCCCAAGAGTTTGCTTCTGTTCTTCACGGTGGTGCTGTCACATAAAGGGGAATTTGAGGCCAGGGAGCATCAGCGTCTCCGGGAGGGATGGCCGGGGAGGGGCGTCTGGAGGAGGAATTAAGTAAGACATTGTAACAAAGATGACGGGACAATCACGTGATAGGTAACACCATTTTCCTACCTTAGCACCTCGTGCGCCCAGAGATTCACGCGTCATTGCTGAGTGCACACATGGGCCTGAAGTAATAGGAAACACACAGGAAATGTGCATTTTAATTTCTTTTTGTTGAAATTGATGGATTTTAAGCGTGTGATTTCCAGGACTTGCTGAATATCGTGTGATTGTGTGTGAGTAGGTCTGCTTTTTTTTTTTTTTTTTTTTCCAATTAACTTGTCAGCCTGCCCTTATTTTTCAGGAAAAGAAAGCATTTCAAATCACTCTAAATTGTTTAAGTAGATGTGGTTACTGATTTGTGAAGGTCCAGGATTTGGTCTGAAATGTTTTTACCGGAATCTCTTTGTGATTTGGAGAACATTTGGAAGGTCTATGAAAAAAAAAAAAAACAATTCTTTCTTTAATCAATGGGATTAAGTTTAGGGAAGACTATTCTTGCTGATCTCTTTCAGATCTGAATAATGCAAGAGCTATTGGTTTTAAAGGGCTTTATGCATTCTATTGTATTTTGTGCATGTTTGGGTATTGCAGCCCTTTGGCACTTTCTGGACAGGGACAATGAAGAACGATGCCCAGGGGCACGTTCAGTCTGAGAGGTTCAGAGGTTAATGTGGGGGCACAGATCAAAGGGAATCTGGAAGAATTTTATCCTAAATTCTGAGGATGGTTCAAGGAAATCTGAGTGATACAGAAGGCTTCATTCAAACAACCATCTCAAGCTTTTTGGGGGATCAGTTTAAGTTGACTTGCCTTAAGCAAATCTTGATCGAACACGGGCAGCGAGGCCCTTTGGTCTGGAAAGCTTATATACCATTCTCCCCCACCTGCCGGTGGGCATCTGTGGTCTCCCTGTCCGGCGTCCACCCTCCCCTTCTAGTTCTGTCCTGTCGGAGTTGCTTTCAGCTGCCCCCCTTCTTCCTCTGGATGAGGTCTTAGTGGGAATGTTAATTAAGATACCTCACTTTTCCTGGCCGAGGAGTTGGGTTCCTGTGAGCCAGACTGGACCAGTCGAGTGCAATTTGCCACTGGAATGACACCCAGAGTCCACAGATGATGAGTTGATCCCACTGGGACATCTTGGAGATGATCTCTCCTGGTTCTTATGCTGGAATTCCCAACACTGCACAGGAATCTGTCTTTTCGTTCAAGTTTGGTTTTGTTTCAGTGACTGCTTTTTCTAGGACATTTCCAGTGTGTGTTGGGGGGTTTCCCGCACCACCACGCGGTGCTCCCACACCAGCTGTCCTCCAGTGGAGCTCAGTCCTGGCCTGGTCCACCCCGGAGAGGGCTTCGGATCCCCCAGGCGAGAGGCTGGGTCCCCAGGACTGCCCCCCTGCTTGCAGGTGACAGTGGCAGGGGCAGGTTGTCACCTGGGCTTCTGACCCACTGGCTGGAGATCGGAGGTTCCCATGCCTCCTTCTTTGGCAGCTCGCAGGACTCAGAGAAACCCTTACTGCCTAGGGTAAAGGATCGAAGTCAGAAGCATCCAGATGGAGGAGTTGCACAGGGTGGGCTGTGGGGAAGGGCGTGGAGCCTTCTTGTCCCCTCTGGGCGCCACTTGCCCTGCATCTCCTTGAACTTCTTGTCGAAAACCAATTTCCATGCTTCGGAGCCAAAATATAAGGTGAAGACAGAGTTGGGGATAAAGTGGAAGAATAGCTTTCTTGCTTTGCGGGGCACAGGAGGCTGCAGCAGGCTGGGGCCTTCAGAACCTGTAAGGCTGCCAAGAGGAGGTGGCTGGGGGATTTTATAGGGAAATACAGGATCTTCCGATTTCTTGACAGGCATGGGGTCCCTGCTACCAGCCTCCTTTGTGTTCAGGGTGGTTCCAGGTTCCTGAAGTAAAAGGCTAAATAACATGGGAGAACGGGAGGTTTGCAGAAGGGAGGGGAAGGTTACTTTACTGTCCAGCCTCCCTGAGGCATTCCTCAGCCATTCCGAGTTTTGTTCAACCTCAGGCTCTCCCATGGCTTCAAGCTTACCCACCTGCGAGCTCCCGGAACCCCGTCCTTCTGGGTTTTTCGGGAGGCTCCACTGCATAGATGGATAAATCACTGGCCATCGAGGATTAAACTCAGTTTCTAGATTCAGTCCGACCCTGGAGGTCCTGGGTGGGGCTGAAATTTCCACCCCTCAGGCCACATGGTTGGCGCCTCTGGCAACCTGCCCCCCTCTGCAGGTGCTTTCCCAAAGTCACCTCATTAACATGTCAAAAGACATCTTTATGACTCTCCTTACAGGAAATTCCAAGGGTTTTAGGAACTCTAAGTCAGAAATGGGGACAAGACCGAACTTATATTTCTTGTTATAAATCACAGTATCTGGCGCCTGGGTGGCTCAGTTGGTTGGGTGTCTGCCTTTGGCTCAGGTCTTTGTCCGGGGTCTTGGGATCCAGCCAGGCGTCGGGGTCCCTGCTCAGCGGGGTCTACTTCTCCCTCTCCCTCTGCTTCCCCTGCATGATCTCTCTCTCTCTCTGTCAAATAAATAAATAAAATCTAAAAAAAAAAAAAAAAAAAAAAATCACCGTATCATGGTGACCGACCTGTAGTGTTCTTCTGTAAACCTGCGTGTGGTCAGGAGTCCGATCCACTAGTAGCGGCCAGTACTTATGGGTAACATTAGAGTCGTCCAGTTTCGGATAGTGTAGAGGGAGAATTTGATCGGCTTTATCTGGGCACAGAAGGCTTAAGGCTTATTTTACCCAAAGTTGCCATGCATGGAAGACTGATTTGCCAACTCTTCCTTCTGGAATTCCTGCGACCAAGGCATTGTCAGAAGGGCGTTTTCCTTCGGGGTGTCAGAGGGGCATATAGGATTTCCAAGGGACTGTTTCACTTAAGGCTCCCTTTCTGGGAGTTTCTTACATTTGGTGCTTCGAATTACCTTCCAGGGATGGCTCACAGATATTGGGGTGAATGTCTATGCCTCTGTGTGTCGGGTGGGGGGAGGGATAGATTGTAAATACAGGCATTGAAAATACTGCACGATTTTAGTTCCTCTTTAACATTTCTTGAGTTTTAAAATATTGAAGTCATCTGGGTTTTCTTCCACTTCTGAAAGGCTGGGGATTTAGAATCCATTAAAAAGAAAAAAGTCTTCACAATAGTGGGGATGGTAGGCCGAGTGCTTGCAAATGGATGTCTCTCACCATCATTCTCAAGCTTTGGGATTTTGTTAAGCAAATAACAGCCCAAGTTTGATTACATATTATACAGGATTAACATAGTATGAATTGAGAGTCTCTGATGAGATTAGTTTTAATTAAGATCACAAGGAAGAGAAAATATTGAGAAGGGAGCATAGTGTAGTGAAGGGAAGGAGTGAAATCATGCTAACATCAGTTTTATGTCCAATAAAGCGCTTTGAAAAGTCTCTGTGCTCTCTTAGGAAAACTCTAAAACAGAAAACAAAATCATCAAGGTGTGAGTAGTGAAGTTGCAAATCCTAGTCGGTATGTGCCTAGTCTCTATGTAACGCACAAAAGCAAACAGGTCCCTGCTGATGGGGTTTTGGAATATAGGTGAGGTTCAGTGGGGGGAGGTCCAGAGCCGAAGACGAAGAAAGAGTTCTTGAGGCGTCTTTGGTGCAAAAAGGTGGTTTTATTAAGTCCCGGGGGCAGGACCCGTGGGCAGAAAGAGCTGCTGCCTGGGGGTTGGGAGCGGGGTTGGGAGCCAAGGTAGGGAAAAGGGAGGTTTCAAAGGGGTTTTCATATGTTAAAGGAGATTCACAGGGTACCTGAGGCCTTGCCATTGTCAGGCCCAGGTTGCCTTTCCCTCTAGCAAGGCATTCACAGGAAGAGGAACTTTACACTCTGCCGGCTTCGAGTGTCTGTCAGCGGGCTGCCCTGTATAAGGACGTTTAATTGTATCTACATTTTCTTCTGGAAGTTAGTTGTTGATAGAAATGCTTTGTTTTTGTAGATTGCTAAGACTTTTGTAAACTGAGGGAGACTCTTGTCTTACAGGATTATGGCCTCTGTAAATTAACTATTTGTTTTTCCTTTCCTCAGCTTGAGGGCAGCCAGGAGTGCCTGAGAAATGTCACATGGATCCCATGGGTGGGGGGTTTTGGGGTGTCAGCTTCTGCTTTGTCCTCAGCTAGCCTTCTGCTCCCTCATCACCTGCCATTTATCATGCAGTGGTAATGGTGCAGTCTCTAACCTGGGCAACCGTCCGGTCTGGGAGCAAATGGCTTGCAAAGTTACCCTTATGTTTCAACAAGTGTTTTAAAGGCAGGTCTAGAGTCAATGCCTATAGGGAAGCTGATGGGGCCAGGGAAGCTGGGAAGGGATAGGGGAGTAAGAATTCCTCGGTGGAGCACAGCGGGGCTTGTGTCTAGGTGAGCAGGAAGGTGCTCCCAACAGGATTTTTAAACGCAAAACGGTTGGGCTTTTAAAACTAGAAGGCATCCCCATGGTCAACAGGTACGTGAAAAGGTGCTCTACCTCACTACTAGTCAGAGAATGCTAATCAAAACCACAGTGTGAGGAAATCAGAGAGGGAGACAAACCGCAAGATGCTCTGAACTCTAGGAAACAAACTGAGGGCTGCTGGGCGGGTGGGGGGATGGGGGCCACTGGGGGATGGGCATGAAGGAGGGCACGTGATGTGATGAGCACCGGGTGTTGTGTGCCGCTGAGGAATCACTAAATTCTACCTCTGAAACTAATGGTACACTCTATGTTAATTAACTGAATTTAAATACAGTAACATTTTAAAAAAATAAACCCCCAAATCACAGATTTTTCAGGGTCAGATGTCTTTTGTACCTCCGTCCCTTGTCCACGGGTGGAGAAGCCACGGCTGCTTCTTGCCGGTGTGGTTTTACAAGCCTCTGGTCTTGCTCACTGCTTTCTATAAACAGTGACTCGTTTATTCAACGAATAATTATCGGCCGTGTGGGGAGCCCTGCTCTAGATGCACAGGAAACGCACCTGGCCTTGCTGTCGTGGGGATGACGTCCCAATAAAGGGGAGCAGAGAGTACGCAGGTAGATAAGCATTTATCAATACAGAATGCCAGATGGTGCTGGGTGCCGGGCAGGGAGGGGAGTTACAGTGCCTGAGTGTCCGGAGGAGGCCCGGAGATGAGCTCTGCAGGCCTCTGAGGACCGCTCACTCCGGGTAGAGCGGGGGCAGGTGCCGAGGCCCGGGCAGGTCGGCGGCTGGCCGGTTGGTTAGTGCCAAGCGGGGAGTGCGGCCACATGCAGAGCGTGAGCAGGGTGGGCCGACAGGTGCTGGGAGCCGGGGGCTGCAGACCCGGAGAGCTGTTGCGGGGCCCGTGGCACCCTCTGCACGAACTGGGAGCCTCTGGGGCTCCATCTCCGGGCTGGTGTGCAGAAAGCAGCTCACAGGGAGCGGTGGCAGGAGCCGCGGACCCATTGGGAGGCCAGACTCGAGAAGTAGCAGCCCTGGAAGTGGGAACAGGTGGCATTTGTACCATGTAGAGGAGGAGCCAACAGGACTGGGTGCCGGTCCCTGAGCGGGGAAGCACAGAGCTGCCGTCTGCGGAGCCGGGAGGATGGCAGGAGAAGCAGATCTGGGGTGGGAAGCCCGGGCGCGTGCCGTAAGATCCCCGTGCACGTGTCTCCCGCACTGCACTGCGCCTGGGGCGGGCAGAAAGCAGTTGACCCCCATCACAGACGGCCCGAGCCTCTGGAGAGCCTCCGTGCATGATGAAGTCCATGATGGAATCTCTTTCGTGGCAGAGAGAAAGGCTTGACTGTGTCCATGTGTGCACCTGAGTGGGTGCGTGCGCGGCTGGGACCGTGTATATATAGTAGTGTTTCTTTACTGAGAGACAGGTGGACGTCCTTCATCAGGTCACACGGCAGCCTGACCCTCCCAGCAGGAGGGACCTCCTGGCAGGGGTGGTACACAGCTAATAGTCTTCATGGTGATGCCAAGAGCTGACCCTTAGACCCTGCACGTGCCGGACCCTGTCTGAAGCCCCAGACACAGACATCAACTCACTTAACCATAGCATAACACAATTATGATTTCCATTTTGAAATGAAGAAAATGGGGGATGCATGGGTTGGTGGGGGGGTTTGCACCCCCCAGTCTGGGACTCTTAGCTGCTCAGCAGGACGAGAGGACACTCGGGACACAGCCGAGTGACGGCACCATCCGGGGCTCTGGTCCTGAGCAGGTAGCGGCTCCCAGACACTCCCATGCCGGTGAGCAGGTGCACTCGGGGGCTCGAGACAGTGCCCCAGTGTGCGTTTGTGGGCACTGATCCTGGAAGACTCGGTATCACCAGGAACAGAGCGAGCCCTAGGAAGTAGAGCTTGGCCTGCCTGACACTTCCCGCCAGTATCTTGGGATTGCTTTTGAAGCTGCATAGATTTACATAGATGCTCTGCCTTTGTGTCATCGCAAGTTTTCCAGGGTCTTTATGTGTGTCTAGTGTCAGGACTTTCTCCTCGTTGTGCCTGGTCGGGGCCGGGTCCTGCAGTCCAGGTCCATATGGGGAGATAGCACCTCACTGTGTCCCGAGCCCCGGGCTCCTCCCCAGCCCAGCCTCATCCTGCCCTGCAGGTGTTCCAAGCCTGGTGAGCTGCGTGCCGCCGGGGGGCTGGGACATGCACAGCCTCCACGCTCCACACTGCTGCTTGCGATTACCTGCAGACGCTTATGTGTCCGAGGATCCATTGCAGCCCGTCTCCTGCTGCCCACGCCAATGCAAGATCTCCCTCCCCACACACGTTTGATAATTAAATCGGAATCTTCCCGGCACGTGGGGTTCTGGGGCAGAAACTTCAAATGTAGCAATAATACTCTCCACACAGGGTTAAGGACAGACATCCCTGGAGCGGTCTCCGCTTTGTAATGTTTGCAATTTTAAGCAGTTGCAAACTGATGTGCAATAAAATAGTGGTAACGGTTGTGGATTTCATGCTTGGTATGTGCTGGGCACCGTGTTAAGGCTTGTAATCTTCAGAAGAGCCCACGAGCTGGCAGATGCTACTATTCTGCACCCCCCCCCATGGTACATGTGGCATCCGGCTAGGGTCAGCCTGAATGTGCGTCTGGCATGGCTCTGAGCCACAGGTACGAGGCAGCCCCGTGGATACCTGTGTACATCTCCTACTGCAGCTGAAACAAATCTCCACAGACATAGGCGCTTAAAACAACACACATTTTTTTTTTCTCTTACAGTGCTACAGGGCAGATGTGTGAAATGGTTCTCAAGAGCTAAAATCAAGGTGTTGGCAGGGCTGTGTTCCTTCCGGAGGCTCCAGGGGAAAGTCTGTTTCCTTCAGTTTCCTGCTTCTAGTGTCTGCCCTCTGGCTCCCAGCGCTTCCTCCATCATCCGGAGGGAGCATCCCTCCGTCCCCTGCTGTCTTCATGGTGTCTCTTCCTCTTCCTCCCTCCCTTTTATTAGGATGCTTGGCATCACACTGAGCCCACCTGGACCATCCAGGACAACCTCCACGTCTTGAACTCAGTCACATCTGCAAAGTCCCCTTCGCGTGTGAGGTCACATATTCACTGGTCCCCGGGGTTTCCAATGTGGCACTGTTGGGAGGGGGATGCATTATCCTGTCTGGCGCAATCCCCAGGAGCAAGTCAGGAATTGTCCAGTGCAGGAGAGAGGCTGTGTGGTTGTGTGTGTGTGTGTGTGTGTGGGGGGGGGCTTGTACAGCAGGTCTCTCTGAACCCCAGTGAGCAGAGCTGCTTGTGAGCAAGACTCAGGCCAAGAGCTCAGATGTTTGCCTTTGGATGGAGGGAGCTTTCCAAAACCCTTCTTGGGGATGCTATCCCCGTGCGACTCCCCCAGCGGATCCTCAGTAACTTTAAACAAAGGTAGCATGTTCACTTTCTCAATTTGGCCGGGTCAGTGTCTTCGGTCTAGCTTCTCGGTGGGTTCCTATTCTGGAAGCCAGAAGCCAATTGAAAGTGATGAAATTCTCACATTCCAGTGCTCAAAGAACAGGACTTTCATCAATTTCAGGCTCTGGAATGGAGCCAATCAGCGAAGCAGTGGAGCTGGAAGATGGGTCTGCATGAGATGCACGCAGGTGACAATTTGTTTTAAAGGATTCTCGGCGAGCAAAGATCACAGGCACCCCGGGAGAAGCAAGTCCTCTAGGACCACAGAGCTTGGACTGTTAAGAGTTTTCTATATTTTCTGCAAGTATACAGAGAGCAAAACCTTAATTGTTTAAGGACCCAGAGTGAATGCGCTCCCGATGGCTTCCTCTTCTTGTGGCTGGAGTCGAAACTTTTTAGATTTTGAATCTTAAAACTTTTTTGTTGGAAGTTATTCCACACCAAAGTCATTTTAACATTCCCTTCCTTGGTGGGAAGGTTCATTTCAGGTGTCCACCCGGCTGGGCTAAGGGACGCCTGGACTGCTGGTAAATAGGATTTCCAGTGCGTCTGTGAGGCTGTTTCCTGAAGGGCTGGCATTTGAATCTGTAGATGGAGTGAAGAAGATGGTCCTCACCCTTGTGGGTGGGCATCTGCCGGTCCTTCGAGGGCCTGGAGAGAACAGAAGGACAGACGAAGAACACATTCACTCTCTGGTTGAGTTGAGACATCCCTCTCCACCTGCCCTCAGACCCGGGTGTTCCTGGTTCTCCAGCTCGAGGGGGCTTGGGACTTCGTGCTTCCAATGCAAGTGCCTCTCTTCTTTTTTCTTTCCCCTCCCCTCCCTTCTCTTCTTCTTTCTTTTCTCCAGCAAAAACATCTCCTCTAGGAGCATCTGCGTGGCTCAGTCAGTTAAGCATCCGACTCTTGATTTTGGCCCAGGTCATGATCTCAAGGTCTTGAGATCAAGCCCCTCGGCGGGCTCCACACTCACCAGGGTGTTTGCTTGGGATTCTGTCTCTCCTTCTGCCCCCCACCCCACTCTCGCAGCCTCACTCACTCTCTCTCTCTCTCTCTCAGAAAAAGAAAAAAAGCGCATGTCCTCTGTGTTTGGTGGAGGTGTGTGCTTGGGATGCCCACGATGGTGATCTGAATGCCTTTCACTGCTTAGCGAGGACTAACATGGCCACTTAGATTTAGCGACAAGGTCTCTAATCTCATTGATTTTTCTTGGTATTTGGTAAAATATTATAGCTGAGACAATTTAAATAAGATTTTGAGAAATGAATGGAGGAGTCATTTAATCTGCTCAGCTTGTTCAGTAAAAGCTGATCGATGACGGTGCGTTTTTGGCTATAGAACGCCATAGACTCTGCTGTATGATGGATGACCCTTACCGATTATCAGGGGGCAACTGATTTTTTTTTTCAAATTTCAGTTTTATTGGCTGCAGGTGAGTCTTTGTGACATTGTCACAGTAGTTGGGAACCAGAGATGAACACCAGGTGGTGATTTTCACCTTACAGATTGGATAATGCGCAGCTATCCTGAGGCTCAGCTAGAGCATCGGTTGGTCTTTAGGCAGTGCCCTTTAGTGCTATTTGGATTTTATTTGCCCCACATTATTTATTTTGTTCATCGCAGGAATGGCTAGGTCCTTTGCGTTTGGAGCAGGTATAAGAAATGCTAAATCCCATCGGGACCAGATGAAAGGTATGTGAGTGAACAGGTGGTATGAGCGGAACAGTGTGAAGCACGGGTGAAGTGGCCAAGGCCGCGGTGGTCAGGGGAACCCTGGGAGCTCGGGCGCAGACCCACGGGGCTGCCGGTTCTGTCTGCTGTTTGGAACAACAGGGTGACCGACGTTCTGAGGCGCCTTGTCTTCTGATAACCCAAGAGAGGGAAGAAATTGAGATTTCCATGTGGATTTATCCCGAGCATTCAGTGTTGTCAGCTAATGAGAGAATATCAAAAGGACACTGAGCAGCGTGTGGGGGTGTTTTTGATTGTCGCACCTGGAGGAGGGGCTGCTGACAGCAGGGTGGGCACCCCAGGGCCCCACGCAGAGCTGTCCAGCTGCCGCTGTCCCCGGGGCTGGGGAGCAACCATGGCTCCCGTGGCATATCACGCAGGTGCCACGGACCCACTGATGCTTCTCTGAGCATTTATGCCGGAGACTTTCTTTCCCTGTTAAGAAGTACAAATTCCTTTTTATATAAGCAAGGACATTTTTGTCTCTTTTAGCTCGTTTCCGTCTTAGGGTTTATGTGTGGCATTTCTGTGTTTTTAGTGGAGCAGTGATTCTTCAGGAAGCCTGGAATTGCAGCGTCTTTCCCCCAACTCCGGAGTCTCGGGGTCCCACTTCCTGCCACCGTCTTTGCTTTCCGTGGCATGCACTGTGTGTGTGGTAACATTAGCCAGCATTCCAGACTGTTCTGTAGACTGTTTATGGAACTGCCTGGGGAGAGCAGTATTTCTCGTAGAAAGCGCGTTTCTCTCCACGTGACTTGCTTTTCTGCCACTATAGCCAAATAACACTTACTCCTGTTTCTGCAAAGCCTGTTCCCGGCACCATAAAAAAGAGGAATCATGCCGTTGGAGATGAGAAGTCTGCGTGGGCAGAGGGTGACTTCTGTAGGGCACATACCTCTTTAGAGAACCAGCAATAAGCACGATTGTTTTCTGAGATTGTCAATTGACCAGAAAGGAACAGTGGAGCCAAAAGAAAAACATGCTCACAGTGGAAATTCAGACAAGGACGAGATCTGCGCCCGCATTCCAAGTGCAGAGAAAGGGAGCACGAGATGTGATGTGTGTGTGTGTGTGTGTGTGTGGAATCAGGTGGCCCAGGGGTGCCTGAATCCAGGAGATGCGAGGACCTGACATCACAGATCGGGGCGGGATTCCCCTCGGTGGGACCGGTCTCCCCACACGCATCTCCAGCCTTCCCCACCTGCGTGGCAGCCCAGGAGGGAGACCTTGGTGGCTTGCAGGAGGGAGGGGCAGGAGTGGGTTTGTGTATTCCTCTCTCCTGGGGTGACCCCGATCGCTCGCTGACCCAGGGTTGTCCCCGGGGGACGGCGGCGCACCTCGTGGATTTCAGGGCAGGAACTGCCCCTCTACAGCCCATTTGAGTGAGCTGCCTCTTCCCAGATACACCGAACCCTCGCGCTCTAGCAGTGGTCTGGGGGTGCTCTAATGAAAGTAAAAATATTTTTTAATATTATGGAAGTATTATAACAGTAATTCTTGATTGTCGTAGAAAATAGACAACAGAAGATGAGCAAAAATCAGGAAACCAGCAAATCAATCATAAATTCTATACCCAGCGAGAACCCGTGTTAATACTTTTACATAAATGCTATTTATTGAAGCATAACATCTGTAAAGAAAAGGCAACAACAGTACAACTGAAGAGGTTGAACATAAGGGTTTAAAAAGCAGAAGAGGGAACAGGTGAATAATTACAAATGGTGAACGTATCCATGATCGGGAGAGAAATGTGGTTGCTGAGGCTGGAGGGTGCGGGAAATAGGGAGAGGGTGGTAAAACGGAGCCACTTCCAGCTCTAAGACAAGTAAGCCCTGAGGATCTGATGTGTCACATGGGGCCTGTGGTCGAGAACGCTTGCACAGCTGAAATTTGCTAAGAGGCTAGAACTTAAATGCTCCCTATGTATAGTGATGTGTCCGGGTGGGTGTGTTAATTAGATCAGGGGAGTCCCATCACAGGGTGAATGTGTATCATATCACCACCATGTCCTCTTTATTTTTTAAAAAAGATCTTATTTATTTATTTGAAAGAGAGAGAGAGAGAGCACAAGCAGGGGGAGTGGCAGAGGGAGAGGGAGAAGCCTACTCCCCGCTGAGCAGGGAGCCTGACATGGGACTCGATCCCAAGATCCTGGGATCATGACCTGATCCGAAGGCAGACGCTTAACCAACTGAGCCACCCAGGCGCCCCCATGTCCACTTTAAATATCTTACAATTTTATTTGTCATTTATTCCTTAATGAAGTTGAATTAAAACAAACAAACAAACCCGGGTAGAACTTTCACGGCACCCCAAACCTACAGTCACCCTGTTCCAGGTCACGATCCCTTTATTCCCAGGGGTAACCCCAACCTGAACATACATTGGTTTTGCCTGGTTTTGAATTTTATGTAAATGGCATCATGTATTTGGCAGCTGTGTGTGTGTGTATGGCTTCTTACATTCTGTGTCATGTTTATAATTCCATGTAGGTTGCTGGGTCCTTTCGGGTCTTCTGCTGACTTACTGTTGGGTTTTCTGTTTTGCTCCTTCAGCCTAGTTTCTATGCCTAAGTATGTAGGGCTCTGTGATGTTCCTAAGAATGTGGTAGCCTTGTGTATTTGCACATGCATCCATGATGCATAGTCCCGTGTCATCACATGGGCTTATTTTCCTGGACTCGTTTATTTAAAAGATTTATTTATTTATTTTCGAGAGAGCGTGCAGGGTGGGGAGGGGCAGAGCGAGAGGGAGAGAGAGGATATCAAGCAGACTCCCCGCTCAGCGTGGAACCCGACGTGGGGCTCCATCTCACGACCCTGAGATCACGACCTGAGCCGAAACCAAGAGTCCGACACTTAACTTTCTGAGCCCCGAGGCGCCCCTGTCCAGGACCCTTTATCAAGTTGCCTAACGGCTGTAACCATTGTGCTTACGGCTCGAGGAGGCGTTGGACAGGGGCGTCTGGACGGCTGAATTCTGATGTTTTGAGTGTTTACCATTCCAGCCCTTCCAGCCCTTAACGTGTACTGTGTTTGTCGGGATTCCATAAAATGGGCGGTGCAGGTTTATTCTCGCGTCTCATACCCCAGCCACCGCGGACATGCCATCGCCTTGTGCTTCTCCGCCGAGCCTGTCAGCCTGACTCCTGTTGTACTTCTGCTGGTCTTTGTACTCGATCCAGAAACAGGATGCTTGTTTAGATTCAGAAACTTAAGTTAGTGATGTATTCAGCATGAGGCTACTTTGCTATGAGTAAAGAGACCAGATTTTCCAACACTTCACAGTCGAACCCTTTTTAAAAAAATTTTTTAAGCCTCAAGAACATTGGAGGTGGGTGAGAAGAGAGTATCTGCTGGGAATTAGATTCTAAATTAGACGAAATCATTTCCATTTTCTGTTGATATGCAAAAGTATTTTTCTTGATAATCAGTGTGTCCAGAGAACACGGGATCTCGGTGTGGGCAAACATGATTTTGATTTGAGTTTATGGGGTTATGGATTTGGTAAAGCACTCTGTTTTTCGTAACAATTAATAATCTCAGAGCAGCTCCACGGTGATGGAGGGAGCGTCCCACAGAACTCAGAGGCTGATTACAGCATGAACTGAACAAACGTTTATTGCTCTCGAAGTTCAGAGAAAAATGGGATCAGGGATGGTGGTGGTCAGAACAAAAGCCTCCCTGAGGGGGTGGAATTGGGCCCCATTCTTACATGAAAAGGATTTTGGTTAAAGTGGCAGAAGCTCATTTCAGGAAGCTGGGACAGCAAACACAATAGGTGGAGGGTTTTTGGGGGGCATTGTTTGTGGCTTTTGCAAACATACTCTCTTTATCCATGACATCCTACGTTTCCATTGGTTCAAATGCAAGGGCAGATGAGGGGAATGAGCAGGATAGTTAATTATGGGTAATTAAGTATCATGATTTTCTGTTTTCCAAGGAGATCTGGCGCCGGGTCCTACCTCGCTGGCCAATATTGTCCTTTTTCTGTCACAAATGACTGATGTTCACGTGGCAGGCTGTTTAAAAGCCGCCATCTCTGACATCGGGCTGCCCGCCGCATCTGAGAGCAGATGACGAAGGGCTCTGTGTTTACCTCCTAAAGCTCCTGTTGTGCTTTGCTTTGGAAGGAGGACCCACAAGGAACGTGGAGTGTGAGCTGAAATGGGGCAAGGTGGGCTTGGCTAAGAGACTGCACAGGTCGAGGTCTCTAATCCATCAGCAAACTCCTTTGAGCTCCTTTGAGCAGGGCTGTGTCCTTGGCTCCAGCTCCCAGCCTGTCTCACCTGGATTTTTGCAGGTCCCCCCACCCCACTGCCACCTGGGTCTGGCCCTACTTCTTCACGTTTGCTCCCCACCTTGTCTCCCTAGAGCAGCCAGAGTGATGATTTTAAACATCTGGGGTTAGTGAATGATCTACAGTCTAGAGATTCAAAAACAAGCGCCCATAGCAGGTGTGCAGGATACAAATGAGGCATCAGGGCTGGGTGGGGACTGTGGCAAACCGGTGAGTCCCTGCCCCACCTAAGGGGCAGCTCTCAGTTGCCTGTGGTAGTCTGACCATGGACTCACAGACTTGTCCATCTTGCAGTGTTTTAAAGAGAAACCTAAAATCAGGATTTTTATGAGAAATCTTCTGTTTTATAAATATTGGCATTAAAAATGAATTAGGAATTTAAAATAACACCATGAAGAATCAAATAAAACAGTCTTTGGAGGCAGATTTGGCTCTCGGTCCTTCAGTTTACATCTGCCATGGGCAGCGGGGAAGTTTTTTAAAAAAAGTAACAAAAAAACCCAGTGGGGTGACATTCTACCACCACCTACCTGGGCCTCCTCCTAATATCGCGTTAGGGGAGTGACAGTTTCCTCTTGGAATAAGGATGAGCCAGCGAGCCCCATGTCCCTCCTTATAACTATAGATGCCCCTTTGCCACGTGAAGGCAATCTTGGAATTTAATAATTAGAATTCTTTTTAAAAGGATTTGAAACTGTCTCTTTTCTCTTTTACAAGACCAGAACCTGAGCACAGGAAAACAGAATTTAGTCCAGAAATTAAAAAGGTCTTTGCTTCTCAGCCCTTGGATATTCTAACAAAGACTGAGTCTCGAGGGCTGCGGTGGTTCTGCTCAGATTTCCCAGGTCATTATGGCTCTGCTCGGCAGGTGCTGGGCGGCCTGAGTCCTCACGAGAGAAAGGGGCTGATTGCTTTAGGATGAAGAATTTCCAGGAAAACCTGAGTGGACTGCACATTAATTATAATCACTCACAGAGCAAAAATGTGTTGTGCTCACTGAGAGACCAAATTTGTTGTCAGATGAATGGAGAAACAGGCACAAATATTATAAGATGTGAATTTCTGTCTTTGAGAATGCTTTAAGGAGAACAGCTTATTTTTGTCCTTGTTTTAGAGAACCCTCTGTACTGATGGGTTTTTCTCTGGCTTCTTGTCATATTGTATTTTTTACATTCTGTGTCTGTATTCTTCTTTTATGAGGGAATGAGGTGGGAGACTCTTTGGGGACCCCTCTCCCGCTTCCCCGCCACCAGTACCCTCCGTGGACCTCCACCTGTTAACATGCTTACAAAAGCGATTTAGAAGTAGAGGAAGCCTAATGGACCCCATGGGGGAGTAAATGCTGACTGGCTGGGTGCAGCCCCTGCTCAGGAGAGAGCACCATTTCCTTATTGGGAAGGGTGGTAGGGGTAGCAGAAGGTTGGTGCTAATGGGGGTGGAGGGGGGCTCTCCTGTTCTTGCTTTGTAAGCTTCGCTTTTCCCCCCATCGGTCCAAAAGATAAGTGAAGCGTTTAAGGTTGCAGCTTCAAATTTTGTTCCAGCAACACCCTGTTCATCCACCCACACTTAACATGCCACGTTTGTATCGTTAATTCGATTGTAAGTCACTTCGGAGAAGGGTTATCTCATGCTGAGTAACCAGATCTTAGTAATAGACACAGTTGGGAGCTAGTGGGGGGCGCGGAGAGACCCACTTGGTCCCAGCCGTCCCTCTGCTGTCTCTGCAGCCCCACCCTGCGCCTTCCTTCTGTGTTGTCTTGTGCTCTGTCTCGGTCCTCAAGTCGCCAAAATGGGGACAGTGACATTGTCCTATGAGAGATCTAAAGAGGGTTCTCGGAGGGCACCCCGTCGGGGGCTACTGGTCCCAGCTGCATTTCAGAGCCTCCTGCGAGTTTCAGTTCTGGTGTTTGGGCCCCATCCACACGAATACATCAGTGCGGGGCAGGCAGGGGGTGGGGGGGCTTAGTATTTCTCTAAAGGAGCCCCTTGTGCAGCCAGGATGGGGGGGGGTCCTGCTGCAGCTCTCGGTCCTCCTTGGACAGTCAGGCTACGGCTCAGAGCCGGGGGAGGGCTCCTTGGGCACATGTGCTCAGCTGCATGGGGGGTCCCCAGAACTGTGCCCTGTGTTTGCCATGTTTGTGGACTCCCTTTATCTCTGATCCATGCTAAACCAGGATGCTTTATTACACTTGCCTGCTAACCAGCTCCCTGTTCAGCAAGGTGGCCTTTCCAACATACATCAGCCTCTTCACGGCTCCTAATTACATGTAGAATAAACTCCAAAGTCCTTGATGACCCTCCATACCTTAACTGGTCTGGCCCATGACCGTGCATCTGCCCCAGGGCCTTTGCTCTTGCTGTCCCTCCAACCTGAAAAGCATCTCCTGCCGTGTTTGCGTGGCCACCACATCCTAGTTTCCTGTGGGTCTCTGCTTAAATGTTGAACACTAAGGGAGGTTGTGCCACTGGTGCTCTCTGCCTAGCCAGGGTGGGTTCTGACCACCAGCTGTGTGCTTTCTACTGCAGCCTGCTCCTCAGGGCCCCCTAGTTCCTCATTGGGAAGGAGGAATTATCGGAAAAGAGGCTCATTGATATGGGAGGGGGGATCGATCAGCCTAGTGCACAGAGCGAGGACTTGTTATGGGCAAATTAAGAAAATCACATGTACCGCGACCCAAGCTGCTGAAGGAAGTTTTGTACGTTCTGCATGAGGAGCATAGCTGATGGATGGGCAGCGGGCAGAGGGGGACCCCTCCTGATGGGGTCCGCACCCACACCCCCTCCCGCGGTGTCCACAGCCCTGTCCCCGCCGGACTCTGCTGCTCATTCACACAGAGTGCACGCATGTCGGGGTTCTGTCCATCTCGCTCCTGCCCCCTGGGGTCACCTGTCCTGGATGCGTCCCAGCTGGTGAACTTGGACCTGCATCCTGGAGGCCAACTGGGGACAGCCGAGGGGAGGTCAGGCGTGACAGAGCTGTTCACCTGCCCGCCGGGGCCCCCCCAGTTCGAGTCTGGCAGTGAGCATCAGGGACCCGCCGGCATGGGCCATCCCTCCCCTCTCCCAGCAGCGTCCTGATTCTGTTCTTGGTTCTGTCACAGTGACCTGGCTTATTTGTGGGCCCTGAGAGAGACAATATCAGGGCCTCCCACCTGCTTTTGTAACCTGTTGAATTCCGGGCAAAGCACGATCCAGATAGAGCCGTGTTGTGCTCAGATCCTTTGGTGGGCAGGACAGCCCTGGGTGAGGATGTGTTGTTCATACGTTTGGCTCCTGGACCATGGCTGAGTCATGTCAACATTTTGTTTTAATTTCCAACGTTGTAGTAGGGCAAGACACCATTCATGTATGCGAGGCTTTTATTGAAACCGTGTCTTTGAATAATGGTGTATGGCACATCTAATGTGGCTCCCTTCCACACGGATGATGACTCCGAAATTTAGTTCTATTAGAATATTTACTGTGCTCTTGATTATGAATCTTTAATGGCCCACTTGAAACTGGTGTGTGTGTGTGTAGTGTGCATGTGTGGAGGGGGGATCAGCGGCCCAGACCACTGGTTATAAAATTTGATTGATAAATTCAGCCTTTAAGTAGCTCAGAGGAAGTCAGTAAACAAGCAAGTCACAAAGTCCTATTTGAAAAAGACTCACGTATGTTCAGAACCAGATATTTCCTTTGTCAGGTGGAATATTGCCTTGTCAGTGAGAGGCTGCCCATTTCATCAAAAGTTTGACCAGTCGGAGCTTACTGTTTCAGGCAGGACTCCCCTGAAGAACCCAGGGCCCCAAATAAACACTTGCTGGTAGAAGAAATAATTTCCTGAGTCATTTTCAAATCATCTGGGCTCCCTGGTGATTACAGATGTCCAGGCTTTCCCCGTGCTTTTCCTGTGGGAGACATGGAACGTTCCTTCAGGTTCACAGAAGCGGGTCCCCTCGGTGAATAAATGAAACAATAAACAATTAAGTGTTTGCCTGCATCTGTCATTCACATGGATTCAGAACTTTATAGGCAGACAGATTGAAAAGCCAGTGATCATGTTACTGTGTTGGATGATCACGTACATCTCTAGTTCTGTTATGGACTCGAGACTTTTTCTGTGCTAGGAAATGCATTTTTCAATTATCAGACTGAACTGGACCTAACAGTTTCTCATGTCTTGACTTTTTAGGCTACACCTTGAGTATGTGGGCAGGTTTTGGTGGGTTTTTCATGAGGACAGCCAGATTGCCATTTCTGAGAATAGCATTACCGATAATACGCTGGATGGTACATGTGGAGCTCTGGCATGGAGTGATTCATGTGGTCTCTCAACAACCGCGTGAGACACCTGCAGTTTGTATTGATGAAGACAATGACAGGAAGAGCGACTGAATGATCGCCCCAAGCCACGTGGGCCGCAGGAGGGAAGGCTCGAGCAGGCTTCGCTGGGTTACAGACCAGGCGGCCAGACCTATACCCTGCTTTCTCACCCACCACGTTCCTGCCTGAATTTCAGAGTCTCCTTTGCCCTTGTAACAACAGTGGCCAGAGTGAGTTGGTTATTGGCTGTTTATTCCATGTTTTACTGAAAGGATGTAAATGAAGAGGAAAATAAATTATGAGTTGGAGTGTGTCGGGGGCATGGCGGTTCCTGTACCTCCTGTCTCTCCTCAGAGATGCAAAGAAAGGAAATGACTTCTTCCAGTACCCAAGTTAGTACATTCATCATCCATCAGTTTCCGTTGTGCTGTGAAGCCAGGCGGTCTTGAGGTGAAGATTCTGGAATCAGGTGGCGCTTGGCCATTTTCTGTTTCAATCCTGGCTTCGGATTTCACATTATTAAGAAGGTGAAGCTCCTGTCTCCGCTGGACTCGACCGTGGAGGAAGAGACACCAGGAGCAGCCGGGGCCACGGGCATGAGTGAGCCACCCTGAAAAGAAGCCCGTTGACTTTTGAGGGAACAGATCCTATTACATATGCCTGGATCCCCTAGATTTTGGAGTAAGAAGAATTACTTACTTGGCTTAACTTGCTTAGATCTGGGTTTTCTGATAGTTTCTTACAAAAATAGTCAAATACGCAACACTTACAATACTTGGGGAGTGGTCACTCTCCCACTTACTGAGGACTTTAAACTGAAACAAAGTATACTTGTGTAAAATACAATGGAGGCTGCAAGGCAGTCAAAAAGTGTGACATGACAGGTTTCTTACCATGCAGGAAACCAAGCGCACTCTCTTCTCTAAGTGCAGATTAAGTACAGAGAGAAAAAGCCTTCTAGGATGAAGGTCGGCATAATTCTCTCTCAGGGCCACCATGTACAGTTGTTCAGGTTGTGTACAGCACAAGGGCTTCTGTGCTAGAGGACTCGTGGGGCCAGAGGCCAGTCTGTGTCCCACTCAGTGAGCTCTGCTGGCTGCCATGAGACCACACTGGCCTGGAGAGAAGGATACTTACTTCTAGTTAACATGAAGATGGCTTGTATGGTAGTCGCAGCTCTGGCAAAAGCCCGCCTCAGTGGAGCTGCCAACTCCATCCTGCCCTCCGATGCTGGTGTGGTGTCCTTGAACGATGAATGCTGTGATCACGGGAGTTGGTGCCACTGCTCATTGACAGTTGCCACCTGTGTTTTTCTCTTGCTTCTGTAACAGATCCCCACACATGCGGTGCTTGGGACAACACACATTGTTTGTCCGTCCCGTGGTTCAGCAGTCTGACGTGGGTCTCCTTGAGTGATCTGCAGGTGTCAGCAGGGTCGTGCTCCTGTCTGGAAGGTTTCAGGGAGGATCCAGCTTCTGGAAGCTCTTACTGCTTCCCTTGGCCCCTGGCCCTCTTCCTCCATCTGCAAAGCCAGCAGCCGTGAGTTGAGTCTCATATCCCATCACTGGAACCTCCACTTCTGCTTCCCTCTTTGACTTGTGAGGACCCTCGTGATTGCACGGAGTCCGTGCACACGTCCCAAGATCGTCTCCCTCTCGTGATCACCCCGGCAAAGTTCCTTGTGCCATGTGAGGTACCATAGTCACAGGTGTTGGTGTCCGGACGTGGTCATCTTTGGGGGGACGTTATTCTACCCACCATATGACTCTTAGGAAAAGCAATTACGCTAGGACTCATTTTGACATTTCTCATCTCTGGGCTGTGAGAGATGTACCTCGCAGCTCAGCATTGGTTTCCAGCCAGGTGGGTGCTCTGATTTCAAGACCTGTCCAGGGACGCGTGCAGCCCTGCTTGCTCACAGCACTTGGGAAGCCCTTGGCACTCCGAGCGTCATCTCACTCCCCAGGGAACTGAGTCGGAAGGTCTGCTTTGGAGAATCCCGATGGGCCTCTGCCGGGGCCGCGTTGTTTTCAGTCCTTTCAGATTGCTTTCAGGCCACACTTGATAACGCAGATCTGAAGCTCTGCTCCTACCTACCTCCCTTCCCCCTCCCTCCTTCCCTCCCCCCTTCCCTGCCTCCCCCTCCTTCTTTCCCTTCCTCCCTCCCTCCCTCCTCCGCCTCTGCCCCCCTTCCCCTTCCCTCCCCTCCCCTCCTGCTCCTCACTTTTTCTTTCCCTTCCTTTTATCTTCCCTCAGGAAATAGGGTATCTTGAGTAAATCACTCAAAAGTACTTTGCCCTCAGAAAGTGGGGAAGGAGAAGAAGAGTTGTTCGTGAAGGTTTTTAAAATGCTATTTAATCCCAGAACTAATTAAACATTAATGTGAACAATTTTAAAAAAATTATGGGATGTGACACTCTACTAGTTTTAATATGAAACTTCTTGATGAAGTCCCTTCCCTGCATACAGAGTGCACTTGGGCCGCAGGAGGGGTGGTGGCCCGGTTTCGTCAGGCGAGAGGTTAGGGGTGATGCCAGGGCTCTGAACCCACACTGCATCTTTCCGCTGGCCTCCCTCTCAGTGGGCTTTCCGGGACACTCAGTGCCTGCGACTTCTGGGGTGCGGGTCTGGGGGTGATGAGCTGCTGACCCCACCACATGAGGTCAGCTCTGCACTGTTTGCCCAGCATCCCTTCATTTATCTGTTTGTTTATTCTCTCCTTCACACATTTGCTTTTTGTCCCTCCATGCCCGGGTGTCGTGTTGGGCCCTGAATAGCATATTAGCCTCAACAGGCCAGCTCATGTCTCCACCTCCAGGGCCCCATCAAAGAAGGAGGGGTCTGCAGATTCACTCAGGAAAACAAACAGAAAAGACAGTTTAGGATAGGAAGCAACTAAGCAGGGCATGAGAGAGTGACCAGGTAGGGCTCCTTCAGGCCACTGAAGGTGCCTCTTCGGTCAAGACCCGAATCAGGAGGGTTAGCCATGCAGAAGGCCCGGGGGGAGAGCATTTTGGCCAGTTAGGAGGGTTAGCCAGTGCAAAGGCCCCGAGGCAGGACTCAGAGTGTGCAGGGCAGTGTGGATGGAGGCAGGTGGGCAAGAGGGGCTGTGGCAGTCAGAGAGAGGCCCCAGGCTCATCCTGCAGGACTTTACGTCTGTCCCACCCCAGACCCAATGAATCAGAAGCCCTCTGAGCCATGCGAATGTGGGCCACTGTTGGGGATGCACTGAGCCCAGTGAAATGAAGAGAGTTTTGCTTCTTTGTGTTTGATTCTTTGCAATCTCAGAAATTATGGTGGGAACTCGCACGCCTCCCTCTCTGCTAGTTAGCAGGTAAGACCATCCGGGTAGTTACAGCGTTTGGGTACAGTTTCACTTCAGTGAGACCTGCCAGGTGAGGATGGGGCCAGACCTGCATATGGGATTGTCGCTAAGTCTGGCTGGTTACATTTTTTAAAAATACATTGGATTTACCCTCTCTCCTTCCTAACAGCACAAAGCTCTTCCACACACAGTATTTGAAGGAATCTTGCAGTTTTTAATTAGGAGAAAGAATTCTGGAATAAGAGGGATCTACATTTGAACAACCACACACACAAAAATTCTTCTGCAAATGGATTTTTATGTATGCATGTGGTCATGAATGCATGTCTGCACATTGCTGCATACAAGAGAACCATTTTATCAAAATTCGCTAGAATAGTGGTTCTCAAACTGTAGTCTATGTTGGAATCCCTTGGGGATTGTCACAGTGACGATTGCTGAGCCCCAGCCCCAGAGTGTCTGAGTCAGAGGGTCTGTGGTGGGACCTGAGGATTTGTGTGTCTAACCAGTTCCTGGGTGATTTGATGCCGTTGGTGTGGGGACCACACACAGAGGTCACATTGCTAGAACGCAGAGCTCAGGAAAGATGATTTCTGCCATGACGCTAGGGGTAGGTCCAGCTGTGAGTAACTGAAAGCTGCAAAACGTGGACCTGAAACTAGCTGGGAATTTGTTTTCTTGCTTGTAACGTTCAAGCGAACACGGCAGCGCTTTGGTCGGCTGGGACCCAGGCCCCTTCTATCTTGTTGCTCTTTTCTCCACAACCTATGCTTCCTTCTTAAGGTCCAGTGTGCTTGCTCCCTGCCCTGGCTTCGGCCCTCATGTCTGCTCTGTCACTGGAGGAGGAATGAAGGGGAGGAGGAGAGGGCACAGTTGCTCTGTTTATCACTGCTTGGAAATTAGAAACCCCATCTTGCTTATGTGCCATCGACTAGCACCATCCAGTGAAGCCACTTGCCACCTGTGGCTGTTGAATTCAATTAATTGAAATTAAAAGCAAAAGTCCATTTCACAGTAACACTAACCATATTTCAGCTGCTCAAGTGGCTTGTGGCCTCTGTCTTGAACAGTACAGATAAGATTGTGGAAAGTTCTACTGGACCGTGATGGGCTAGAGCTTAGGAAGGTGACCATTCCTGCCACTTGGAAATGTGGTTTTTTCCCCCCTCTGGCAGGTGGTCCTCATGAAAATTGGGGTCCTATTGTTATAAATAAACATGAGAACTGATTTTACAGAATAACTTTTTGTTCCTGTCACATGGCCAAGGGCACATACTAAGTAAAAGGAATCTCAGGCTGAGCCAAATGCTAGATCCTAGATGCTCTTAAGGTGTTTTAAAACTCTGACACTCAGAATCTTATGAAGTCCCAGATTTGCCTCATTTTAGACACGGCCCTATGACTCTGGGCCAAAGGATGATACCAACATTTAACTCTTAGCTTCAAACTCGTGATATCTATATATCTATATATGAATTTATATAAATGCACACTTTTATCCTAATGGAGACACAACAGTGAACAAACAATATACTCAAAATCCCTGCCTTCAGTCAGCTGCCATAGTATTGGGCCAATGAACATATAATTCATCATATATATATGAGTATATATGTAAAATTTGTTATATGTTACATAATTTATATACAAATATATACTAAATGATACAAAGCCAGTATATAGAGAAAGATATATTCATTCACTTAATATTTATTGGGCATGTCCTGTGCAAAAGGTGCTCAAACAAGATATAAGACATATATTGCACCCATCAGAGAGGAAGGTTATGTGATATGTTAGAGGGTGATGTTTGGGAAGGAAAAAAGCAGACGTGGAGCAGGATGGGAGATTAGGAGAACCAAGGAGAGGGAGTTTGCGATTTCATACAGAGGGCAGTGAAGGCCTCTGGGGGAGGTGCCCCTGGAGACATGATCAGGAGGAAGAGAGGAAGCAAGACTTGGTTAGGAAAGCTGAAATGTCAGGTCAGGGGAGCACTAGTGCAAGGGCCCTGGGGCAGATGCGTGGTTGGTGTGTCTGAGGAGCAGGGGAGGGTGGCCATGGGCAAGGTCAGAGAGGTAACAGGCTAGACCCTGTAGGGTCTTTGGGATTTCATTTGGACTTCAGAATTTACTCTGAGTGAATCCCTGGAAGGTTTTCTGCAGACAAATGCTGACTGCTTTCTATTTTCACAGAGTAACTCTGGCTGCTGTATTTCTGCACATATACCATACACTGTATAATATGCTCTATGATGTCATATACCATATGCTGTATAATATGCCATGTAGTATTTAGTATACTATAAATGTGGAAACACTGTAGAGTATAGGATCTACGAGAAGGGGGCAAGGAAGGAAGCACACTGACCAGTTAGGAGACTGTTGCAATAATCCAAGTGAGCGATGGAGGTTGTTTGGTGCAGAGTAACTGTAATATTCACTGTTTATCTCTGTGGACTCACACTTGGCCCTTTTCCTCCCCACTCTGTCCCCTGAAATGGTAATGGTCATGAACTGCATCAACTGGCTTCCTTGCTGTCTCACGTCCATGTGGCTTTGGCTATAGGAAGATAAAGACAGGGATCCAAGGTCGAGGAAGAGGGTCTGGGCTGGTGGAGACCGTATTTCTCCACTGAGGACCACTGTTCTGTTGGGCAGCCCTCCTTCTGCTCTGGCCACAGCCACCCAGCGCCTGTTCTTCCGTGTGCCCTTTCCAACCTAGGGATGTGTTGTTTTAGCTCTAATTGCTGCTAGCTCAGGGTGCATCTTTATCTCTGCTCCATCTTTATATAACCCGTCTTAAAACATCCTCAACTGCCGATTTTAGCAGGATGAATGTTTTCTGCAGGGACCCTGAGTGATAGAGAGTGGTGATGGAAATGGACAGAAGTGTTCAGATTCTAGATGTGTTTTTAATGCACAGACAGGAGCT
Organism: Zalophus californianus; assembly: GCF_009762305.2. Lineage (NCBI taxonomy): Eukaryota > Metazoa > Chordata > Mammalia > Carnivora > Otariidae > Zalophus > Zalophus californianus. Next base: position 2,493,336 of record NC_045608.1, read on the forward strand.
CATGTGTGTGGATTAGATATGCAACATGAGAGGAAGAGAAGAATAACCTAGGACTCCCCAAGTTGTCAAGGATAGTGGACTGATGAAGTTGCATTTTCTGAGATGTGGATACCTGCAGTAGGAGAGGTTTTAGAAGGACCAATGAAGAGTTATATTTGGGGCATGTCAGGTTTTGGCTGTGCCTATGAGACCTCTAAGATAAGGTGTTGAGAAGGAAGAGGGATGTGGGTGATGTTTGAGGAAAGGTCCAGTCTGGAGATGTGAACTTAAAGCCCAGAGACTGAATGGGACCTGCAAGGGGGATGAGTGAAGATAGCAAGAGGCCATCTGAGGGCCAACCCCTGGGCACTCGCAGCAGGTGGAGGTAGACGGTGAGGAGGAGCCCGCAAAGAGGAAATAGGAGATGTGGGGCCCTGGGAGTGAATAACAGATTGCAAATCCTCATTTCTCTCTCTTCCTCTTGTCTGTCTGAAATTCGTGTTTTAGAAGTGACCATCAAAAAGACATTCCAAAATGTAGTTAGTTATTTGGGATGAGCCAGATATTCTTTTGAACACGACATGTTATTCAAATTAAAAATAATAAATGATCTTTAGAGATACTGAGAAAATGTAGGGGAAAAAACTTAAGGAGAAAATTAACAATCTCTAAATCTCACCAGGTAGGTACAACTTGTATTCATATTTGATGTATTTTCTATCGTTCTGTCCTTCATGTGGATATACTGTATTTTATTTTTACTGAGGCTTTCTTTTCATATATAGTATTTCTAAAATTTTGGCATCTTAAACTTCCTGGTGTTCTGAAGTCAGTTATGATAGAGTGCACATTGCTGTCCTGCTAGTATCACCACTTTCCGGATCATACCTGTTCATAGTTCATTGCTGCTATGTGTCAATAGTTTTAAATACATTTTCAGTAAGTATAAAATAAAAGAAAATTAAAATAGAAAGCTTTGTGTCATAGTGCAGTATCTTAGTGGTACATAAAATAATGGTTTATTTTTACATTAATGGGATCACAGAGTCTATGAAATATGCATTTTTGTATTGTAAACTAAATATCCTCATTTTCTTCAATCAATAACAAATTGTGCGATATTTACTTCAGGCTAGTAGACCAGACTTCCTACTGTGTAGAAAAGCTGAATAATACAGCAAAAAAAAATATGCTTTAAGGCATCAGTGAGCTATCGAGGCAGAAGGGATATAAAGGAGTGAAGAAGCCAGGGAGAAGGGGGGCACATTGTGGTAAATCTAACATTCTGAGGTGTTTGCCCCTTGGGACATTTGCTTATGCTTAGTTGGTACAAGACAAAGAAACAGAAGCTGAGAAGAAAGTGATAGCTAAGAGGCAGGAAGCCGAGTGAAGTTTTCACGGTCTCATGAATCTGGGCAGATAAAAAATATTTTATTTTATGCCAAGGAATAGGGGCAAACTGTAGGCTTTCAGAGAGATTTTCTGAAGGCTTCACCTTGTGTGTAACAAAAATCCTGGAAATAACTAGTCCTCACAGACAGTAATCCAGTTTCAAGTCATGCCAACTCCTACTGTATGAAGGTGATACAACCCTATTCTACCTGATTTCCAGAAGCAAATTAAATCATCCTTGGACAAATATAACTCCCATCTTTATACTCTAGGTATTCCTGGATAATCCTTTATTTGCAGTGCCTGGCACTGAACAGAAATGTTCTAGGCACACCAGAAGCCAAGATGAAGTGAATGAAGTCGATTATAGAAACATACACAGACATATACAGACATTAGAGTTGAGTTACTAGACATATAATTTTGAATAAATGCGATACGTATGCTTAAGTAAGCAAATAGCAAGATAGGAAGTTTTAGCAGAAAAGTAGAATCTACAAAATAAAATGCAATGGGAATTTTAGACTGAAAAAGTATATTTACTGAAATGAAAAAACCCCAGACATGTATATAATGCAGATTAATCAGAGCTGGAGTGACAATCACTAGACTGAAAAATAGACCTGTAGAAAATACACAGAACTAGAGATATATTTAAAAAATAGATAAATAAGAAATATGATAAACATACGTGACATTGTGTCAAGTTCTAACTGAGGTGTAATTGGCATCCCAGAGAGACGGGAGGGAGGTGTAAAGAGGTATAAAGGATCTGAAGAAATAACAGCTGAGAATTTTTCAAAACTAGAGAGAGATTTTAAGCTGGTTATTCACGAAAGAATATGAAACCCCAGTAGAATAAACACACACACCCTCCAGCCCCCCAGCCCTACTCCAACATCTACACACATACGTATACAAATCTTAGGAAATTTTCTGAAAACAAAAGACAGAAAATCTTAACAGCAGCCAGAAGTGGAAGAGAGACCAGTTATCTTTAAAGATGCACTATGAGCCTTACAGCTGACTTCCCTACATAAATTATGGATGTAAGGAGGCAATGGACTGACACCTGTAAAGTGCTCAATGAAAGTAACTGCCCATGTACAGTTGTATATGTGGTGAAAATATTCTCAAAAAACTTAGGTGAAGTAAATGATTTACATCAACAAAGCCTGAGACAAACTATCTCCAGAGTACACACAAACAAAATACTGAAGAGTGTTATTCGTTAGATGTAAGTTGATCCCAGAGGAAGCATCACCATTCAGTTAAAGAAGAGGAGCATCAGAAAATGTAAACATGGTGGTAAATCTAAATAATATTGACTGTTAGCAAGAACAGTAGTCTTTGAGTTTTAGAATCCAGATGGAGCAAGTCTGTTAACCTGTCTTTCTTGTCTTTTTTATTTTAGCCAATTCTGACAGGTGTATGATGTCATCTTGTTGTAATTTTGATTTGCATTTCCCTGATGATGAGCGATGTTGAGCATCTTTTCATGTGTCTCTTGGCCATCTGTATGTCTTCTCTGGAAAATTGTCTATTCATGTCCTCTGTCCCCCCCTTTTTTAAGTTATTTATTTATTCATTTAAGTAATCTCTGCACCCAGTGTGGAGCTTGAACTCATAACCCCATGATCGAAAGTCACATTGTCTTCCAGGCAACCCTCCTCTGCCCATTTTTAATTGGATTACTGTTATTATTACTATTATTTGGTGATGAGTTGTAGAAGTTCTTTATATATGATGGATACTAACCTTTTATTGGATGTGTCACTTGCAAATATCTTCTCCCATTCAGTAGATTGCCTTTTAGTTTTGTTGGTTGTTTCTTTTGCTGTGCAGAAGCTTTTTATTTTGATGTAGACCCAATAGTTTATTTTTCTTTTGATTCCCTTGCCTCAGGAGACGTGTCTAGAAAAATGTTGCTATGGCCAATGTTAGAGAAATAACTGTCTATGCTTTCCTCTAGAATTTTGATGGGTTCTGGTCTCACATTTAGGTCTTTAATCCATTTTGAGTTTATTTTTGTGTGTGGTGTAGAAAAGTGGTCCAGTTTCATTCTTTTGCATGTGGCTGTCCAGTTTTCCCAGCACCATGTGTTGAAGAGACTGTCTTTTTCCCACTGTATATGCTTGCCTCCTTTGTTGAGGATTATTTGATTGTAAAATTGTGGATTTATTTCTGGACTCTCTACTCTGTTCCATTGATCTGTGTGTTGAGCTTTTGTGCTAGTCCCATACTGCTTTGATCACTACAGCTTTGTAGAATATCTTGAAATCTGGGATTGTGAGGCCTTCAGCTTTGTTCTTTGTTCAAAATAATAGTGGGAGAATTGAACACATGCCTCCCAGTAACTAATAAACAAAGCTAACAAAATTTCCATAAGAGTAAAGAATATCTTGGGGCGCCGGGGTGGTTCAGATGGTTAAGCGTCTGCCTCTGGCCTGGGTCATGATCCCAGGGTCCTGGGATCAAGTCCCACTTTGGGCTCTCTGCTCACTGGGGAGTCTGCTTCTCCCTCTACTTCTGCCCCTCCCCCCCTGCTCATTCTCTCTCTCTCATCTCTCTCTCTCTCTCTCTCATGCTCTCTCAAATAAATAAATGTTAAAAAAGGAGTATCTGGACAATACAAATTAAAAAAAATTGAAGGAACGAAACATTTTTTTCAGGGTATACAAAGAACATTCATTATAACTGACCAATCCTGGGCTTTAAAGCAAGTCTTGGCACTTTTTAAATGTTTGAGAGCATATATTTTCTCAGCTCTCTGTTGATGTAGGCTAGAGTTCAGTAACAACAACATAACTAAAAGCTAATTTAGAAAATTAATAGACTTTATTATTTTTAACAGATGGTAGGTTTACAGAAAATAGTTGAGTGAAAAATACAGTGCTCCCATAAACCCGTGCATTAGTGTGGTACATTTATTGCAATTTTTGAGTAATATTGATACATTATTATTAACTAGAGTCTGTAGTTTACATTACGATTCACTTTTAATGGTATACATTCTGTGGGTTTTGTCAAATGTATATTGACGTGTTCATCTTGATAGGAGCCTATGGGATATTTTTACTGCCCTAAAAACCCTTGATGCTCCCCCTATTTAAATATCCCTTCTTCCCCTCACCCTTCCCCCTGAACCTCTGGCAAGCATTGATCTTTTTCCTGGCTTCATAGTTCTGCCTTTTTCAGAATGTGATATAGTTGGAATCAGACAGTATGTAGCCTCTCCAAATTGGCATCTTTCACTTAGCCATAATCCTATAAGGTCCCTCTATGTCTTTTCATGCCTCGATAGCTCATTTCTTTTCAGCACTGGATAATTCTCCATCATCTGGATATACCACAATTTATTTATCCATTCACCTGCTGAAGGACATCTTGGTTTCTTCCAAGTTTTGGCAATTATGAATAAAGCAGTTCTAAACATTTAGGTGCAGGTTTTGTGGTGAACATAAAGTTTCAGCTTCTTTCAGTAAATATCAAGGGGCACAATTGCTGGGTTGGATGGTAAGAGTGTGTTTAGTTTTGCAAGAAATTGCTAAACTGGCTTTGAAAGTAGCTGCATCATTTTGCATTCCCACCAACAATGAATGAGAGCCCCTGTTGCCCCACATCTTCACCAGCATTTGCTGTTGTTGGTATTTTGGATTTTGGCTGTTTTAATGGGTTGGAAGTGGTTATATATTCTTTCATTTGATATTTAGTTTGTTGCCATATTTTTTAACTTTAAGCCTGCCACTGCACTGAACATTACCATATAGACTTTCCTGGGCAACTTCCATATTTTTTCATGTCTAGGAATAGATTCCAAGGAATACAATGAATGGGGCAGAGAGAAAGGGAACTCCAAGCTTCCCTTTGATACTGCCAATCATCTCTGGGCAATATGGCCCCAGATATGCTTCCTCACAACCCCGCTTGCCAGCATAGCTGTGGCAGATCTCTAGGCAGTATCTTTCATTGTGAATTAAAAATCATTTGCCAAGTTTGAGAGGAAAAAGGTATCACGTTTGAACATGACTTTTATTTCTATTTTCAGAGTCTGGTAATAACAGATCCTGTTCTCCTTAATTTCATCTAAGTGAGTCTTGCACCACTCTATCTGGAAGGTCAGTTGCAATTGTGTGTTCACTAATCTGAATGGTCAGGGCATTTGATTGTGTCTTTTTGGCATGCAGATCCATGACTGGCATGCGTGCACACACACACACGTGGCACACATACGTACAATTTTTTAAATTATAAAACTGGCGTAGTGGTTCTTAAGAATGATTTTGCTTCCTAATTAAGGTTGCCAGATAGAGCAAATAAAAATACAGACTGCCCACTTAAATTTGATTTTCAGATAAACAATGAACATCCTATGCAATATTTGGGACACACACTAAGAAAAATATTCATTGTTATTCTGAAATTCAGATTTAAATAAGTACCCTATGTTTATCTGGGAACTATACCCCGAGGGGACATTTGGCAATATCGGGAGACACGTATGGCTGTCACAACTGAACAAGGGGGTTCTACTGGCATCTAGTGGGTTGAGGTTAGGGTTGCTGATAAATATTCAACAATGCTCAAAACAACTTTCTGCAATGACAAATTATCCTCAGTAGAGTCCTGGCTTGAGAATTCTGCTGGAGACTGTCTGAGTTGCTGTTTCATTTCCAGGATTTTGCATTTAGCTGTGAAATGTCAAGACTGACAAGGCCTGAATATGAGTGATACATATGGGGATGTATATAGTTCCTCACTTCCTCTCCCTGTCTTAGACTCCAGTCTGACTTGACTGACCATGCCACCCTCCACCCTCTAGACCTGCTTTGTTTGCTTCGTGGCTTGCTGCTGCATTCGATCGTGTTGCACGGACTCATTACTGGTATTTTAACTGTGTCCCCTCTCACCAGGACATCACCTCGTGGGGACAGAGACCTTGTTCCTCTTGTTGAAGCTCGCCTCAGCACCTTGGACAGCGTTCTACCCCAACTCCGTGCTGTGCACTCTGAACAGGGAGAGGCAGAAATGTATCTTGCTTTTAAGATAACTTCACAGCCTCCAAACACGTTTCCCATAACAAATTATTATTCAAGTGAGGGCGCCTGGGTGGCTCAGTTGGTTGAGCGACTGCCTTCGGCTCAGGTCATGATCCTGGAGTCCCAGGATCGAGTCCCACATCGGGCTCCCAGCTCAGCGGGGAGTCTGCTTCTCCCTCTGACCCTCTTCCCTCTCATGCTTTCTATCTCTCATTCTCTCTCTCTCAAATAAATAAATAAAATCTTAAAAAAAACCCAAATTATTATTCAAGTAAGAATGCTTCTCACACTTAAATCTACATGGGGGGCTGCTGCCTTTGCCATCGGCTACCTCCTTCCGTCATCCGGCTCCTTTGAGAAGCGGCTGCAAAATACCTGTTTCCTGACTCATTCAAGGCATGAAAATGAGGACAGATTCCCCTCTGAAATATCTGAAACAACCAATTTGGGTTTTTAGAAGCAAATCGAGAACAGTGCATTGAAAGGAAATGTGTTAATCTCTGTCTGGGGACCTTCCTTCTGGATTCCCAGGGCAGTGCTTGGGGGGGTTGTGTGTGTGTGCAGATCTCTGCAAGTGTCTCTAAAAGTGTCCTTGTCTTAACAGAGATCCCAAAGAACAACTCCTGTGTTTTCTGGAGCTAACATTTCCTCAGTTGGTGAATATGTCATAAGCCCCCAAAGTGTGCAGCTCTATGCTTGGTCTGGGGCCTTGCATGTGTCACCTTCTCAACTTTTGAGCAGTGGCAGGTTCTTTAAGCCCTTGGCCTGTAATCCATGCAACCAGTATAGACAGATTAGCATGAAGTACCTCACATAGTGTCAGCCTAAGCCGTAGTGTCCATGATTCTTGGACCTGATGTATGAATTACATTGTTTCCCATCTTCATTAAGGGAGATAACCTGGCTAATTACAATTTTAAAATACGCTTTTCTGTGCGCCACAGGGGATTGTCAAGCATGGTGCCCCTGTCATGCCATGTTGTAGGAAAAGTGTGATTTCACATGGAAAGTGGAACAAAACAGGGCTGAGTGCTTGACTTACTCTTGGACGGTCACATTGTGTGGTGGTAAAGGAGCCAGACTGCTGGGCTTGAATAGTGTCTCTGCCACTTATCACCTGCATGACTTCAGGCAAATAGCTTAACTATTCTGTGTCTCCATTTCTTCGTTGTAAAGTGAGGACAATAAAATAACACATGGGGTCCCTAAGCATAACAGGGTCATCCATCCTTCCAGAGCCTACAGGAGAGTGTCTGGAACTAAGGAAGCATAATTATTACATAAGTAACTTGGTGGGTGAAGTAAATTCACTGAACTGCAATGCAAAGCAGAGTTTGCTACATAGCCAAGGAGAAAACCACAATCAAGTACTGCATAGCATGGAGACCCCATTTGAGTGGGGTGAATTGGGTGAATTTCTTAGATGTGGAAGCCCTGATAGGCAGTGTTCTAGGACAGATGGCAATCATCCTGCTAGAGATTTGCTTTGAGGGAGAGGCCATTATAACACGGAGAGGGAGAGCAACAAAGGAGGGGCCAGGGAGGTTGTGTTTGGTGAATGACCAGCAGCTGTTGAGACTGGTGGGCATGGAGGTTAAGTGTGGTGGGAGCGGGACACCGAGACTGGCCCGGGAGGAGAGCAGTAAATGCCAGGGTGTCATGAGTGCTGGGCTGTAGGGTGTGAATTTTACGTGGGAGTCATTGGGCAGCCAAGGACACCTTTCTAAGATTAACAGCAAGAAGGACAGCAACAAAGTGATAGGATCACAGCTGGTTGGAGGCAGGGAAGGTGACACCTGATCTGGAGGGTCCGCCAATTTTCGTGGTGGACCCAGGACCTGGAGTCACCAGAGGTGGGGTGGGAAGGAGGTGTGGTGTCAGCTCCTGGTGCCTGTGCCCGTTAGCACCGCACTATTGTGCAACCTCGGCCATGGTGTGGGTCCCTTTGACTCTTGGTTTCCTTTTCTGTAGAAGAAGAAAATCGTACGAAACAACAGACATGACACTTTCAGTGATTAAAAGACAAATGCAGGAAGGCCAGAGGTCTCACCTTGGTCCCCAGGGCCGTGATCCTGCCTCTGCAGCTGCCAGCTCATGGCCCATCCTTCCCTTGGCTCATGGCCCCTTCCTTCAACTTCAGAGCCAGCAAGGAGCATCTTCTCTCTTCTCTGACCTCCTGCCTTTCTCTTATTAGGGTCCTTGTGATTACATTGGACACACCTGGATAATCCGGGGTAATCTCCCCATCTTCAAATCTTTAACTGGATCACATCTGCAAAGTCACATATTCCCAGGTTCTGGGGGTTAGGCTGTGGATATGTTTGGCCGGGGCATGATTTAATCTCTCACGGTGACCATAGATGACCACGTGTATTTGTGTGGTATGTGTGTGCCTGTGTGCATAGAGCTGTCTACAGTCATTGATGTAAATCCAAACATGTCTGTGCATGTTTATAATAGCATATATGTGTGTACGTAGGAATATGAAGAGAAGCAGAGAGATGAGATGGTAAGTGGGGGACGATTTGGAACCCAGGGTGTTTTGTTTTTGAAGTTTGAGTATACTATATTTTGAAATAGCATTATTTCAATGTGATACCTGAAATATTACAGTATTTTTAGTATTGAAGGGAGTTACCAGTTCACAAGGAGAAAAAACTGATGCAGAAGCTTGAGGGAGAAAGTTGCAGGAACTGAAGGGTTTTTTTCTTTTAATTGAAGTGTAGTTGACAAGGATGGGTTTTTGGTGAGGATTGTCAAGTTAATTGACCCATTATATATATATATATATACATATATATATGTGTATATATATATGTAAATAACATGCAAAATCGGTAGCAGATTTTAAGTCACAGAGTGATTTGTTGCAGGGGAGATGAGAGGGTTCCTTTCTGATGGATTCTGTTTTCTTAGTGGAGTGCAGGTCCCCTGCTGCTAATGTATTAGGTGTGGGGTGGGGTGGGAGCTAGGGGTGGGCTGTTGATTATTCGTCTTTGCATAGGGTAACCATCCGAGCCCAGGAGTGGGAAGGAGCAAGGCCAGTGAGCTGAGGTGGTTAGGGACATTGATTTGGGTCTGTTGTCTTGAATACTCTCAAATCCAAATTCCTGGAGGTACCTCTCTTTGGCTTTCAGAACCTTCTGGAGTCCACAGTGTCTTGTAGGGCACAGCTCTCTGTAAAGTCATGTGTCTGTTACTGCCCCCCCCCCCCGCATCTCCTCACCCCTGATGGTCACTGACGTTGGGCAAGGTCACAGCAAACATGAGTGTCCCTGTGGTTTCCCGACCAACCTCCCTCCTGTGGGCTGGCTGCCACATCATGGGGCTTTGTTGTTCTAAACGAGTTAGACTCTTTTGCACGGTGAAGGGATCTTCATTTGCTCTGGAGGGAAGCGATCTCCTCAAGGATAAATAATTCTATTTGTTGTTGACATTAATAAATGTTTTGTATAGTGTTACCTGGGGACAGATTGTAGCTACACTCTTGGCGAGCGCATGACAGACAAGCTTGTTGAATCACTGTTGTTACACCTGAAACCAATGCAACATTGTGTCAACTCTTCTTCAAGAAAAAAGTAATAAAAAATGTCTTCAGGAGAGATCTAAAAAGTGGTGCTCTCTGTTTCCTTGGAATTCGGTGAAATACTTATTTTTTACAACCAGGAATGTTTTCTTTTCTCTGTTGTCTTTCTATGATGCTGCTTTTGGGTTTTTCTGGTATCTTCCCGAGAAGCCCCACTATCTTCGTTGAACAACCAATGTGTGACTTACATCTTTGCAGCCTGGCCCCGGCTGTTTTTATTTCTTTGTGTTTAACATTTACCTTTAGGGAAAACTTCCAAAGTTCCCCATCTCATTTGATAAATTCAATTTTCTGCTTTTTCAAATCTGTTTTATTGCCTCTGGAGCCATTTTAAATCCCTTACTTTTAATACTGCCAGATCTTCTTCCCTCTTAGCCTTTATTGCTTTATAAATAACAAAGGGCCTGTGTGGTCTGCATGGTTGAGGGCTTGAAAGTTATTCTGTGTAAAATGCACTTCCATATTCTTCGGTAAATATTCTTCAAAGCTATGTTGTTCCTCTGCCTCCGGAATGCCTTCTTAAATGTTTTTCTTTTATTTTGCAGCTTTTGTGTATAGATCCCATTCCTCTTCTGCATTTTGTTTGTTTACTTGCTTCTTCTCGGGCTATCCTTCTAGGAGGGTAGTCTCTTGCAGGGCAATTTCCCTTCACATAATGGAGTGTGTTCTCCTTGTCCCTGGTTTTCACTCGCACCTATTAGAGTTCACACCAAACATTCACCCCGAGGGGCCTGCTGATCCTGTTTTACCGTGTTGTGCCCCCGTGGCTTGTAGTGTGAGCCCTGTAAGGGCGCATCGGGCTTGTTGATACTCCCAGCAGGGGGACCCAGGGTTCCAAACTCCTGTGCTCTGGCCTAGATTAGGGTTAGCCGGGATCCATCCCAGGAGCACAAGGAGGTGACATCACACCTCCTGTTCCTTGTTAGCAAGACACCCTGACTCTTCGGGGCTTTCCGTGCAGGTGGCCAGGCTTCCTTTTTGGTCTCTGAACTCAGCTCGTTGCAAAAGTTGCCCGCCAACCTCAGGAACATCACCACGTGTGGGGCGACCATGGGGTGCATGGTTTTTGCTCTTAGAAATATCAGGGGAGTTTCTGTCAGGCTGTCTGCTCTTTTCTTTTGACCTCGTGCTTAGGGTTGCCAGATTTAGCAAATAGAAATACAGGACCCCCCTGGTGACATTTGACTTTCAAATCAACAACAAATTTATTTACTTTCTCTTACACACATGCCCCTGCAATGTTTCTGTTTATTGGAAATTAAGACGTAATTGGGTTCCCGTATTTTATTAACCATGCTGTATTTTTTGCATGTGGCATTTGCATCCCATGTGACCTCTCAGGAATTCCCGTGGTTCCTGCCGGGCAGACTGAACTTCATGTGATTCTTTACCTGCTACCCCATCCCCTCAGGTACTGCTTTCCGGTCGGCCCAGGGGAAAATGTAAAGGTCGGTGCTCAAATTGCCATCTTCCCCATCTTCCTTGAAAGTGTTATTTAGGGAAAAAATTACATTTTCAAAAATGCTGAAATTAATATAAAATCTCTTCAAAGCCACTAAATTGCTTTAAGATGGAAACATAGCGCTTTCCTTCAAATTAGTGTTTAAGGCCATGGCATCAAAATCAAATGTAATTTTTTTCTTAATGGGTTATTAATTGAGATTTACTGGTTATCTGACATCTTCCTCATGTTTATGTAGAATCGGGGTTTGTAGGTTATAAGAGCTGCCCCTCTGGGGATTCAAGGGTAATGAGTTTTGCTTCTTAGTCCATTCTGTGTGTTGTGGAACAGAATTGGCATTATTTTAGCCATTTTGTTAAAAAAAAAAGAATAAAGGGTGTATAAGTAAATACCATGAGTTTTAGGTCAACTTGGAGCACTTTTAAGCAATAAGCATTAGGTCAGATACCAGGAAAAAGACAAACAGGCCATCTGTGCAAGAAAGCTTAGAAATTACTTCCCTTTCAAGGATGTTTGCAGTGACCCCCTATTGCTTTCCCGAATAAAGTCAGAGGACCCATGGTCATTGTCCTTGGAATATGGAATCACTTGCACAATTAAGTTTGGTGTCCTCAAGGAGTAGGGGTCCGATGATCGACGGGAGAGTACACAACGGTGTTGATGTCTAGTGGTGGACGTGCAACTTCGTGGTTTGGTTTTGGCAGTTTCTGGAATGAATGAGAAGCTGGTGTGAGACAGCTCAATGCAGTTGTTCGAGGAGTGCCAAGGTGTATTTTTAAGAATCAGGAGACACGGTGTCATTGATGTAGGTCTTTTAAGGGATCTCATTGTGTGGAGAAGCTTCTATCTTCCTTTGCCCCAAATCGCTACAATTACGTGGAGCTCTTGATGGGATCAAGGATTCTAATTATAGAGAGATGGCAGAGAGAACACAACATCCAAAATCCTGCTGTAAAAATATAATCCGCTCTTTGTAATATTAGTGTCATAATTCCTTTGTCAATCCATCTGTTCATGCATTTATCAAATACTGATATTTTTCCAGGCGCCCTCCTAGGGACTGTGAAAACATGGAGCAAAGGACCCAGCACCGGTCACGGGGAAGCATTCCAGAGAAGTGACTTTATCATGCCTCCGGGGAGTGGCAGGGATATATCCGAGGGTGAGGAGGAGTCACCCAGTGAAGGGATGAAGCATTTGGTGCAGAGTATTAGCAGAAAACCCACCCCCTGTTCTTTGCTTTCACTAAAACTCTCACGGGAAAGTACAGGGTTATATGAAATATGACTCCTGAGTGACTTCCAGAAAGTTTAAAAAGTGTAATCCTGTTAATGAATGAAGTATCTGGTTATACCTATGATATTTTGATTTGGGGGGAAGAAATTCCTATTTATTAGGTTGAACTATATGAAATTACTGCTGGGGTCAGTCCAAATGGTTCACTTCTTGGCAGTTTCAAATGGTTCTGCACCACACAAATCTTGGTTGCTTCCTTGGGGTCAGCCTGGCACAGGTGTGGTCATGCCATTGAATTGAGGGCGGTCTTCCCCGGGGGCTTTCTGCACACTCAGGACGAATGTGCGTGTCGAACTCGTGGCTCGTCCAGAAGTGGAATGAATGCAGCCTCTCGCCCTGCGGTGTCGCAGCTGGGCGGGGCTCCGATGCCTGGTTGGGCCCTCACGCTGCACACCAGCCCCGCGGAGGCCAAGCGGTTCAGTGACCTGTCCCTGGGAGTATGTGCGGCAAAGCCATGCACAGGACCCTGTCTCTGAGTCTTCGCTTTCTCCTCCGCTCTCATTGCCACCGGGGTCCAGACTCAGGTGGGCGTTATGCATCAGAACAGGTGTCCACAGGGACCTTTGAGGCAGGTTGGCACAATGCATGTCAGGGCCCGAGTTGCTTTCATTGCAGAATAACCAGAGAGAATCACGTGGCTACTGATGAGCAGGGCTTTGTACGACTTGTGGAACTTTGCCTAGAAAGTCAGTGTTCCCAAAGCCAATAATTTCCATTTCTAAAACCCGTTAAATTGGTTCTTGCATTGTGTAATTTCTATGTCTGTGTTTTTTTCTTACAGAAAGTAAGGCATACTGTAAAAATAGCAGTTTGGTTTTTTTTTTTTCTCCCCTGATAGAGGGATATGTTCAGCAAGGAAAAAAAAAAAAGAATGCCTTTTGTGCTCTGGGTTCCAAACAGCTTTCAGGGAGGTTGTGGCTGCTGTAATGGAAAGGATGTGTTTCCCGGGGCCCTGCGGTGGGTGCCTTACATGCTGGGGTCCGACAGGACATGGTCAGGTCACCTCCCGGAGGCTCCTCTCAGCACATCCTTCTGGGCTTCCGGGTCTCTCAGCTGAACCCCGAGGGGCATGTGTGATGTCCATGGGATTGGGAGTGCCCATCTTCACGAACCTTCGCCCCGAGTCCTTTAGCGTTCCCCAGTGGCTGGATGTGTCGTAGGTGGAACGTGGACCAGAGAGGGTCAGGTGGGCTGTGGACGCAGCGTCAGCGCCCGTGCTGAGAAAGTTACTTCTGTTTCTAGTCTCAGTCTGTCTGGTGGCGTCAATGGGAACAGCCCCCTCTGTCTGATGCTAGCGTGCTCTTAAGACTTCCCTAATCCCGGGTGATCACTCCTTTTTAGCAAAAAGAACAAGTTGTAGGCATAACCCCACTGTAAAAACAGCCTACTTAATATAAGGCGAGTGGATCGTGTGAGAAGTTTTGGTTGGTACAAAGATGGCAATGGGTAACAAAGGGGTACGAAGCCGTCGGAAATAGTGTTAGCACCGACCTGGGTTCCTAATGCCTGCGCTCCGATTCCCTCCCGACAGTGACTGAAAGCCGAGGGGTCCTGGAGAGCATCCAGAGGTTCTCCTTGCTGCCCACCTACCTCCCTGTGACCTACCACATCAACAACGCCGACGTGTCCTTCTTCCTGAAGGAGGCCAACCAGGACATCATGCGCAACTCCAGCCTGCAGTCCCGCGTGGAGTCCTTCCTGATTTACAAATCCAAGCGGCTGCCGGTGCTGAACGCCAGCTATGGGCCCTTCTCCATCGAGCAGGTGGTACCCCAGGACTTACTGCTGCCCTCCAGCCCCTTCAGATTCACCAACAAGTTTTCCCTCAACTGGAAACTGAAGGCGCACATCCTGCGGGACAAGGTGTACCTGAGCCGGCCCAAGGTGCAGGTGCTGTTCCACGTGCTGGGCCGGGACTGGGCGGCGCAGAGCCCCGGCGAGAGGCTGCCCTGCCTGCGCGTGTTCGCCTTCCGTGAGACCCGGGAGGTGCGGGCCGGCTGCCGGCTGCAGGGGGCCCTGGGGCTGTGCGTGGCCGAGCTGGACCTGCTGGCCGCCTGGTTCGGGCCCCCGAGCGTGGTGGCCGGGAGGAAGAAGGCGCCCGGGCCGCCCGAGGGGAGCCCCGTGGAGCTCTACTACTCCGTGCAGCCGGGGGATGTGCGCGGGGACTGTGCGGCCGGCGACGTCCGGAAGGGCAACGCCATCCGGCCGGGGAAGGATGGGCTGGACGAAGCTGTGCCCCACCTGCAGAGGATCGGGAGCGTCTTCCTCTACCAGACGGGCAGCAGACCCGCACTGAGTGAGCTGCGTTTGGACAGCAACGTGGCCATCCTGTACTCGGCCCGGACGGTGAGGCAGGGCGATGTGCTCACCTTCCCCGTGGCCGTGTCCCGGAACTGCACCGCCGATCGCTTCACGCTGAGGTGAGTCCTGGGGAGCATCTGTCCCTGCTGCTCCAGGGCCGGGCAGGGCCTCCAGCCTCCTGCTCTCGGACCCCACGAGCTGCGTTCGCGCCTTCCTTCTGAGGTGGAACGCCTTCGAAATTTCATAACTCCCGGCCCCCCCCCACCCCGGTCAGGGTAAGATGGAGAGAATAGTTTGCTCTTTCCCGGTTGGCAGTTTGGTGGTAAGGACATTCTCATGTCCAAATTCAGAAACAAGCACATAGACTTCACAAACAAACACTTACAGCATAGTCCAGGCCCTCCCAGAACAGTGGTGGGGACGTGGATCTGCACCCTCGGGCTGAGCGTGGGGTCTCGTCCGAAGTTTGAGGGAGGCGGGGCTGGTCCTGCCGGGCCCTTTGTGCCTCGGGGAGTCAAATAGCTCACAGTGGCGTCGAGTCAGCAAACGGGATGGCAACAGTTGTCTGAAGGAGAGAGGGTACAGTTTTGCCAACTCAGATCTATTCCAAGCCTGTGAGTTCTAAGTATGATATGGTACCAACCTCACTTAGTTTGTTTCTCTCTGGAAATAGAACTCCGTGTTCAAAATATAAAAGAGCATAACGTGTGAAGAATATACAGTAGAATTTGTCGAGTAGCTTACATAAGAATATACCAAAGACAAGACATTTAGAAGGAGTACTGTGCACTTTGGGGGAAAAAACGGGTTCGTTTTCACTTGGAATGTACTACGTGAGAGAAGCTCTTTGCCTTGGCTTGATGAGATTTTCATGAAACCGTTTTCTGTTTGTTTTAAACACAAGACAACTTTGCTACACAGATGCTTGAGCGTCCGTGTGATTAAAAGCGTCCTGATATTGTTACCCAGCGAGGAACCCTGATCTCACGTGCCACGTACAACATCCCCGGTGACCCCTGAAAATAGGGTGTTTCCCTACGTGACACGTGGTTTCTGTGTGGGTTTTAAAGTTCATGCCCCGACGGTCGGTTCTCTCGTCCTTCTCCACGTGGGCTTCAGATCTGCTTTTTCTTTGTTCTCCTTTTCCCCCTTTCTCTTTGTTTTTGTTAAGGGGTGGGGGAGTTTCAGGAAGGAATCATTCTTTCCCTTATCCCTTGCACATTTAAGCTTTGCTGATTGTGACCTTTTAATCTTAACTAAAGACACAGAAACTCATGCACAACATTAATCAAATGATTGAACGTGGCTGATTCTTGGGAGGTGTAGACCTTCGGCGTAGGCTCATGGTGCATCAGAGGATTGATCCCTGGGGATTTAGGCCACAGAAGCACATCTGCAGGACTGAGGCCTCATTAGCTCTCCTTCTGTGCTCTGCAGTCAGCCCGGGATTCAGCTGGTCGCAGACCCTCTGCACGTTCTGCTGGCTTTGTGCTCTGCTTTTCCAGGATTGATTATATAACATTCTTTGTGGCGATGGCCGCTTATGTAGGGAACTGTTTTGCTGATAGAAACAAAAGGTTTGGAATAAGAAGAGCTTTGTCCTTGCATGATTTTGGACCCTCTCCCATCCTGTAGGTTTGCCGACGGCTGGTTGTTGGTTTCCTGGACCCAGGGTGAAAACCCCAAGTCTCCAGGAGATGATATCTGCATGCAGCCTTTTTGGGAGGCAGTTATATGTGCCCTATTAAACTTCACAGAAGGCTTTTATCTGATGACCACTTATTGCACATTAAAACGCGGGTGTCAGAGTCCTGAGGGCAGCTCTGTCACTGGCCAGCTGTCACGAAGCCAGCAGAAATTTGCTTTGCTGGGCTGTGTAATCTGAGGAGTCCAGATCTTTGCAAATTCAGAAACAAACACATTTTGAAACTCCTAGATGCGGTGGCCCCACTCAGAAGTCCGAGGTTTGAGGATTTGGGATGTATAGCA
The DNA here is from genome assembly GCF_009762305.2 of Zalophus californianus. Taxonomy (NCBI): domain Eukaryota; kingdom Metazoa; phylum Chordata; class Mammalia; order Carnivora; family Otariidae; genus Zalophus; species Zalophus californianus. Next base: position 2,510,380 of record NC_045608.1, read on the forward strand.
AAAACATACTTGTTTCAGAGTTCACCAGCTAGAAATTTGTAAAGAAAAGATTCAGTTTTTCAGCTCAGATGATAGTGAAATTAAGAGTTCATGAATGTGTGTTGCACGTGGTGAGGTGGGACACTTTCTGTCCCCTTACAAGCACTAAGATCGTACTGACTGCAAACTTCAAAAGCTGTCATGGCGAGTGAGTCATAGTGGTTTGTAGCAACAGCTGGAGGTGAACCCAGGTCTGGCCATGCTGTTAGCACTGAGGTTGAATTCTCCTAATTAGAAAAAAATAAAACAGTATATCTTTTTTAATGAAGTCAATTTGACACTAATTTAACATAGCTTCCAAATATTTAGAATGAGTCTGGGTGTGCTTTGGCCATCTGCTGTAAATAACCTGCAGGCTCTGGCAATGGATCCTTGGGTCCTTTTCTCTGAATTTGTGAGTTTTGTTTCTGGACACCCTGTGTTGACATGTTAACATGGTCAGGGGTGGGCTTATGTTTTATAGCTCAGGTGCCAGTTGGACATCCATGGCCACTTAAGGATGACCAGGGATGGGAAGGGGACTAAATTAAGTGCCACCAACAGGAGGGAGCCCTCCCAACCGTATGGCAGCTGACATTTGAGCTCTTTGTCGATAATGATTGACTGCCTTCTACCATCTCCCTGTTATTTCTGTGATTTCTGTGCCTGTGACCTGAGCGTGACACCATGGCTAATACACAGGGCTTCTGTTCTAGGAATCAAGGTTTGTCCTGCAAATTTTCAGTAAGGGTAGTTTGAAACAGTATCTGTGTGTGTATGCAGGTGGGAATGTGCATGTGTGTGCAGGAAGATGTGTGCAGGTGGGTGTGTGCATGGTGTGTGTGTGTGCAGGTGGGCATGTGCAGGCAAGTGTGCACGTGTGCATATGTGTACGTGTGTGCATATGTGTACGTGTGCGCATGTGTGGGTGTGTGCATATGTGTACACGTGTGTGTGCATATGTGTACGTGTGTGCATATGTGTGCGCATATGTGTGCATGTGTGTGTGTGCATGTTTGCATATGTGTATGTGTGTCTGCATGCACAGGTGTGCGTGTTAACTGTCAGAAGAAGAGAAACTGGGTGGGGCTGTTTGTCATCTTATGAATTCTGTTCCCTCCTGCAGCTCCTGTCTTCCCAAGCAGACCTCCACGAAAGAAGAAAAGCAAACGCTTTCATTCCTTAGACATCTAAGGATCCCTTTTAATTTCATAAAATGTTTTCCTTCAAGTGAACAACGGAAGCATCCCACGGCACTTGGGTCCTTTCTTCATGTTCCCACCTCCTGTTCTGTTCTGTTTCCCCCCCCACAGAGAGCCAATTTCAGAAGCAACCTAGGTCTCTAATCACCTGATTGTGTGTCTGGAGGAAGAAAAGAACGTGGGCTTTCTCTCACACCCCCCTCCCATTCTTCTGTTACGTTTCCCCACAGAACATCAGTTCGAAAGGGGTCCTGGTCATCAGATCTGAACGTGGGGCTGGAGCCAAATATTTACGTAGCAGGAGCTTAGTTCCCGAATACTCCAGGAAGTGCAGGTGGAAAGGTCCAGAATCCGATGAATAGGGGCTTTTCTCAAAGTCAGAGACCTTCTTGAATTGGTTGAATGAAGGAATGAGTGAATGATTGCCTTGTTGATTAGGAACAAATGCATATACATGACTGAGGTCTTTGCCTTGTTAAATGGTAAGTGCTCAGGAGTGTGTGAAGGATTGTGTGTCCGGCATGGTGGTCAGAGGCAAGGCTGTCTCTGAAGAAGATATTGTGACTGAGGAGATGTTCTTGCAAAGATGAGAGTTAAGAAGGCAGCAGTAAGAGAATAGAATAAGAATATTTGATGAGGGCAGAAAGGGGCCTGGGATGGATAATGCTCGAAAGGTCTTCATTGGTGGTTTGGGAAGCCCGCTTTGCTGGTTTCTGAGCTTGTTAGGAGTTAATGTGGTGGTTTGAGATTGACCCTGAGCTTCATTCACTTAAAGGATGCAGGCTTTGAACCTGCCCTAACCTAGAATCAGGTCCTTTTTTTACTCTGTTTCAGATAAAACATGCCCCAGTGTAGCCAGCAGCAGTATTCTTCGTTGCAGGCCATAAATCCTAGTCTGACTTATTTAAGAAAAAAATAAATAAAGGGCATGTAGGGTATATATCATGGGTCTCAAGAATTAATAAGAGACAGGGTGGGGCATTGGGCTTGGTGTCTGAGAGACAGTGGACGGAACAGCTGACCCCAAGCACCTCTTCCTACCCACCATTGTGAACCCCTTCCTCGGTCCTTGTCATGCTCACGACAGGTACAGAGACTCTGGAAAGGTTCCCACTGGTTCTCATGTCTACTTGATATCTGTGCGGGGGGTGGGAGAGGGGCCCCGTGTGGTTCCCATCATGAGACATGGTGTCCCGCCATTACCTGTCACTAAGAGCACATCCCACGGGAGGAGGTATTTGCCTCCTGAGGAACCCGGGGTGCTGTTGGGAAGGGGGTGCATGCTGGGTGTCCCCAAACCCCAGCAAGGTCTGGGACATCTGTGCCTGGGACTTGCCTCCCTTTGTCATCCAACGGACATCAGCAGAGTTGCGACGAGTAGACAGTGGGCCAGAGGTGGACGGAGAACGGAGGGTGTTCTGTTGTTTTAAACAAGCTTTTGGTTGTAGAGTAGATGTTGATTTACAGGGGAGTTGTGGGGCTGGTGTAGGACAGACCCCGACCCCTCCTGGCCGGTTTCCACCATTAGTCACATATTACATGAGTGTGGCCCGTTTGTCACAATTAACCAACCAGACTTGATTCACATTCTGCTAGTCTCTGCCCCGTGCCCACGTTTCTCTTCCAGGATCCCAGTCAGGACGTCGCGTACGTGTGGTCACTGGGTCTCCTGAGACCCCCCCCCCGCCCCGTGACTGTTTTTAAGTTTTGAGACTTAACTGTTCAGAAATTTATTCATTCAGTCACTTATTTATTTCATTGGGGGCATCTGGATATTTATGTTACAGTTTGGGTTATAATCCAGTAGAGCGGATGGGGTTTCTATACCTCATGCTGCTGACATTTTCAGATTGGGTAGTATTTTGTTGGGGGGGTCAGTCTGGGCCCCGCAGCCTCCCCAGCTCCCACCCACTCGGTGCCGTAGGACATAAACCCCAGTTGCGACACCCCAAAATGTGCCCAGATATTGCCGCACCATCCCCTAGGGGAGAAAATACCCCTGCAAGTTAAAAACAACTGAACTAGATTATGATCATTGGGGAAAAAATGTTTACAGAGTGAACTCACCACTTGCACAGAGGAGGGTTCAAAATTTAGAATTAAGGTGACATTGTATGTCGTCAGATTGTTCTCGAAAATCCTTTAAACTGCGTGCAGTGTACATTCTTCCTTCTGGTAGAACGTCTGCTCCATGAGGCAGAAGCTGTCACTGCTTACACTGCTTGGAAGGAGCAACTTTCCCCTCCTGCCTCAAAGCACAGAACCTCAAGGGCACCGAAAGTCAGCTTCCTCTTCCCAATTGACTTGGGAAATGGCCAGAAGGGGAAAACCAGGAAGTATCGGGAAGCATTTCATGCGCTCCTTTCTTAACTGCGGGAAGCTGTCATGGGTTGGCTTGTGGGGGGTCATAGGAAGGAGGGTCTCCACGCTCCCCTTCGGTGTCTGTCCCTTGATGCCACACCCAGGAAATGTGGGAGAGGAGACAGAATGAGTGGACCTGAGTGGACATGGCAGTTCCCATCCTCGTCATGGTTCAGGGACGTTCTCTCTGGGACAGGTGGACAGATGTGTGGATGTGTTTTGGCAGAAGGTGAGTAATTCCTCGGGAACTACTGTTCCTTCTTTGACGAGGGGGGCTGGTCCAGCGATTTTTATGAAAGGGATTTCTTATGTGGTTAGCCTTTTGGGTTTAAATGCTATAATCAGTACTGTTATTTTGGGGACAGACACGCAGACAGGTTGTCTTGCAGCCAGAGTTCTCTGTGGTCATCTTTGGCTCTGCAGGCTTCCAGCCACTGATGTTTGCCCTCTGTCACTTTGGGCTGACCTTCATCTCCATAGAAGGCCCTCACCATCCTGTCAGCCTGCATCGTAGGGCCACCCATGGTCTCCTTCTCAACCAGACTGACCAGCTGGTGGGAAAGGGCCTCGGTACGTTTCTGTGTTGGCACGATGCCCGCTGGAATGCTCTGGTGTCCCTGGCGAGCTTTGGTCCACAGATCTGGGTGAGCCGGAAGACATGGTGGGTGAGGAAGCTCAGGCTGGGTCATCCTGGAGTTTTACCCCCGCCTCCCGGCACATCACTGCACTCCGGGGTGGGGAGGAGTACCCCATGCCTCGGCCGGGAGGCATCTGGGATGGGTTTTGGTCCTGAAGGTTGTCTGTTCCCGTAGGTCTCCGTGGAGACGTCCGTGTCCCGGGAGTTGTGGTCAGCCGTCCACGGAGCTGTGGGGCAGCGTCTTCATGTACTCCTCCAGCACGTTCCGGTTCTGTTTCTCTGTGTGTTGCTCTGGGTCCTGCAGGGGAGACGTGTGGGGCGGTGGGGGAGGGTGGGCGTGAGACGCGGAGTGCGCCCCGAGTAGGGTTGATCATTCCCACAGTAGGCACACTTGTTATCTGTGTCAGGCACTGCTCGGGGCGATTCAGGTATTTTTTACATGTTTAATCCTCGAAACAGCCTCTCAGATCGGGCGTAATTATTACCTACATTTCCAGAAGGGGAAACTGAAACCCAGGTGGTCCGGCGACTTGCCAGAGTCCCTGGGGTCAGTGACATGTGCCTTACAGTCCTGAGAACGTGGCCTTGCTGACACACAGCCCCCGGGCACAAGTCTGAAAACTCGCCTGCTGGAGTGCACGGTAGGGGGGCGGCCACAGCATCTCCGAAATCCATTTTTTAAAAGCACTTGAGAGATTGAGTCACCTGACGTGTTTTCCCCAGTTAACAAGTCCTTGCTGAGGGTGGAGCTCGGTGCTGGGGATGTACAGGGACAGCACTGCGGACCTGGCCCTTGACTGGGGGACGGAGCTATGAGAACCGGCCTGTTTGTCCGGGGGCTGCAGGTGCCGACGCAAGCCTGGGAGTCCTCCCGGTCCCTGCACGTTTGGTGGCTCTGAGGGACACTAGTGGATTGGAGTGACCCTGTCCGGGTGCTTCACGCGTGGTAATAACCACGAGGAGTGGCACTTTCCAATCCACGGGGCAGAGTTACCTGCGGGTAACTGGGCGGAGAGCACGCAGCGTGGTCGGGGGGCCCTGCCACCTGGTGTTGTGACTCACTGTGTCCCCTGGGAAGGTCACCAGAGCTCACAGAGCCTCAGTTTCTGGTGTCGTGTAAGTAAAAGGCCACAGTGAACCTTGAGCAGAATGTGTGGTCTCAGATGAGGCAGTGAGTAAATAACCAACCAACCGAGAAATGCATCAGGGATCAGCCGGAAGGCAAACGTGACTCAAGTCTGTCTCCAATAAGCACCATCAGGTCACTGTGAAAAGGGGAGTTAACACAAGGCTCAGGTCACTTGTGCCTCAACTAGGAAGAATAAGTAGAAGAAGGAACGCACTCAAAGCTGCCTATGACGCATTTCCTTGGATAACTTAAAAAGCAGCTACTTCAGTGTATATTCTGGAATGAGATGGTAGAATGAAGCCAGAAGTCAACATCTTTTCTCCCAAATCTGAAGGTATGAAAAGCAAATTGATTAAAACAGACCAGCAAAAATAATACCAGCATCAACAAACAAAGGACTGGTGGGGGGTCAGCTAAAGAGAGAGCAGAAGTTTCTAGAAATCGGTTCTGTGCATCTCTCCACAGCTGCATGTGTCCCACTCTCTCTGCGAGGGGAGACCGTAGGGTGATGGGTTCAGCAAGGCTGTGCAGCCTCTGATGTTCTTCCTGTGGGGATGCCGCCCCCGAATGTGCCCCGGCCTCAGCTCACTGCTTTCCCAGTAGAACAGGGCAGACGTGAGGATCTGGGAGTCTTAGGCTAGACCACAGCACACTTTGACCTTGACCTTCCTCTGCAGTCTCCAGAACACTTGTCCTTGGAGTCTGGAGCTTCCATGGGAAAAGGCCAGCTGGTCTTCTGGGAGAGGCCCTGAGGCTTCATGGACAGGGAGGGACCACCTAGGTGGACCCAGGCTTTGCGCCATCCTGTCGAGGCCCCAGGTATGTGAGTGAAGCTGTCTTGGATGCTGTAGACCAGCCGGTGACCTCAGCCGGTGACCTCAGCCGGTTCCAGAAGGGACCAGACAGATCTCACAGCACAGCCCTGCTCACATTCCTGGTGCATGAAGTTGCCATGTCTAAAAAGCCGGTGTAGCTTGCTGAGCAGCAGTGGGGTGTTGGGAGAGGGCTACCTGGGGCCGTCAGTAAGTGGTCATCATGAAACATTCACCAGAAGGCCCCCTTTGCCCAAGGACCCAGGAGAACAGGTGCACGAGGGCCACTGGCTCTGCAGCTTTTTCCCTGCTGTCTCCTGCTCTGCTGGAACCTCCAGAGCTCCCCGCTCGTAACCTGCATCCCCCACGTGTCCTACCTGAACTCCATCTGGCCTCTGAGTGTGTGTGACTGATGGGACCTGCTGGCAGGAATCTCGTGTGGGAAGCGAGGTCTGTTGTTCTCTTCTGTCTTGCTCCGTGGTCCCTGCTCAGGCCAGAGCGCTCCGCCGTGTGTGGTCCCCACACCCACCAGACAGCGGTGCGCTAGCCCCATTTCCTACAGAGAGACCTTGCCCTTGGCCCCTTACAACGCTGACTCTGTGCTGTGTGCTCCTGACTCGGGAGAGGGGCGTCCTGCAGGTGTGGACCTCGGGGCTCCATCACTGTCGTCTGGCTGGTCTTCAAGCGAGTTCAGCCGCTCTGTAACCAGCGCCCTGTATTCAGGAGCTCTGCTCTCATCCCCGATGTAACCTGTGGGTGTAGCCATTTGAGGAGATATTTTCTGTGGCGGCAGAGTATCCTTTCTGATTACCTCTACGTTGTACCTAAAGCAGGGACAGTCACTGGGCTTTCTCGTTCGTGTTGGTCTCAGCTGGGAGCAGAGGCGGAAGGGGCTTAGGCAATGCAGAAATAAATTTAGCCAAACAGAAAATATAATAGATAAGATACAAACTTTGGAAGACCCACAGGCAACAGAAAGAGAGCATGGCGTGGGGAGATAATATTTTTCTCTCTACTCCGTGAACTTCTTGTGCATAGGTGAAAATCAATGCTTGTATTTCTTTCCCTTTCTGGTTTTGGGCATTTGAAGGGTAGGCAGTGATAAAAGACACCATCTGAGGATGCCCCTCTTTTGAAAAGCAAGGATCCAAGACACAGAGATGAACGGAAGTTATCACCTGAAGCCCAAGGTTGTTCAAGCAGATGGGAGATGTACACACAGAGGGTTGAGTGAACTCAGGCATGGAATGTTTGAAAAAACTGTAAAGGGAGGATAGGATGTAGCTCCATCCATCAGCGCCCTGGCTGAACTCTCTTCCTGTTGAAAATTCAGGTGCTGATACGCATGTTGAAAGACAAAGCATGCCAGGTGAAATTCATCCACAGTATGTCGGCACAGATGGAAGGCTGGGGTCTGGGTCAGAGTTGTCCAGGTTGGGCACGGATCAGATTAAAACAAAGATGGCAGCCCCTTTAGTAAATATATTGCAGGCAGGCAGGAAGAAAGAAGGAAGAGGGACAAACATGTAAGAGAGGTGAAGAATTTATTTTGGAAGAACACATAAACCAAAGGCAATAAAAAGAGACAACTCTGTGAGTGCTTAAATGGGTAGGGAATTTTTTTAAAAGAACATGAATTTAACAAGTCAAGAATTCAAATATGAAAAAAAACAAAAACAAAGAGACAGTAAGGTAGACTAGAGATCTAATCCATTAATGGAGGACCCAAACAGCACCAAACAGAAATTACAAGGACTACAATAGACATGGGTGAAGAGGGGAATCGTTGACATATATGGAAATAATTGAGGCAATTTTGGTAATGCAAGGGGAAATGCAAGAATTGAAAGAATTAGAAGAAGGGTAATGAACACGAGGAGGAAAGGTGATCCAGCGTGAGGATAATGACTGTCCCCAGAGTTGGCAATAACACAAAATGAACAAAACAGGTCTTCGCAAATATATCCTTTTTTTTTTTTAACTGAAAGAACAGCTACATCTGTGAATCCATCAGGCATTCTGTGTTTGCAGAACAAAAGAATGTTAAAGAAATCAATACCAAAGTATAACTGAATTGTGAAATTTCAGTCATAATGAAGTCATGAGCTAATCATTTAGGCAGAATACATATTAGTAAGAACTGAAGCGATGGCTCTGTCCTTTTCAGAGACAGGAAGACACGATGACACGGAAGTGTCAGTTCTCCCCAAATTAATACGTGGATCCAGTGCAGTTCCAGTAAGAATAGCACCGGGGATACCTTTCGGGGAGCTTGGCAGGTTGATGTTGGAATCTGTGTGAAGACCAAAAGGCCAAGAATGGGTAAGACTCTACAGAGAAGAATATAGATGGGTCATTGAAAATCCATGGATATTCGAACAGTGTGAGAGTGGAATGTGAGCGGTAAATACAGTAATGGACAGAGAAAGCCCCAGAACCACCGTGCAAACATGAGACTTTGTGGGACCGAACTGCAGTTATAGGTTTGGCGAGAGGAGGTACACTTTTCAAAAATTGAACTGGGGCATTATCCAAATGAGAAAAAGGGAATCCAGTCTCTATTTCATGCCACTTATAGACGTCGATTTCAGATCGTTTAGGCATCCAGAGGGAGAAAAAAGGAAATCGATGTAAAAGAAAGTAGTAAGCATATCTTTATAAGCTCTGCAGGGAAAAGATTTTTTCAACAAGATATCAGAACAATGACCACAGAGGGAACGTCAATACTTTTGATTCCATTTTAAAAATAAGTATTTTTTAAAACAAAAAAGCAAATCATAAATTTGGGGAGGGTGTTTGTAACACATAAGATCAACAAAGAATTAGGATGGAGAATATATAAAGAACACCTGTCATGCAAAGGTTAAAAGCAAATAAACAAATAGGAAAATGGGTGAGGGTCCCTGACAGAAGAGAAAACACAAGGCAGCAATACTTTTAAGAAAAAATACTCCATCTCATCAGCAACCAGAGAAAAACAAATTAAAACCATAATGCAGTTCAGATTTATAACCACCAGGTTGCCGAGAGTCGGGCAGTCTGCTGCTCCCCAAAGTTGTGAATGCGGGAAGAAGAAAAGCCTCATTTTTTTGCTGCTGGAGGAAAACACGGTGCAGCCTCTTTAGAAAGTAATTTGGGGTTACTCTGTGATAGGGGAGGTATGTGAACATGATGATCGCATATTTCAACTTCTGAGCTCTACAAACCTGTCTACCTGAGGGCACAAAGCGATATTCACAGCAGGACTGTTTGTACTAGCACAAACCTGGAAACAACCCAGGTGACCACGCCAGGATAGTGGATAAGTGCATGTTGACATATTCCTACAATGGGATCCTACACCTTCATGAAAATTGTCCCATTACAGCATGGATGCATCAATACGGGTAATCGCAGACCTATACTATGAAATGCGGTGGAGAGTTGCAGAAAAGTATGTTTCTGTGAAGGTAAAACATAGACATCAAATTAACAAACTGTCCATGGATGATGGATATATGTATTCATTTAGGTGCAACTGTAAAAGATAACAAGGAAATGAGTACCAGATTCAGAATAGTAGGTCCCAGTGGGGATGATGAGGATTTTATTGGGGAGGAACATGCAAGAGAGTTCAAAGGCACAGAACACATACTTGTTCTTCATTGGCGTGGTAAGTACATGGGGTGCTTACTGTCTTCTAAAATGCCCATGCATGATATGTACTCTTTAAACTATGTTATTTATCATTATTGTATATCGTTATATATATATGTACATAATTTTTACTAATGCTTTATACATACTTGTGTGTGTATGTGTGTGTATGTGTGATACGTGCCAGATGTTTAAAACATTTTGTCAGCAAAAAGTAAGTCACTTGTTGCTTATGAGGGGAAGAAATTCAGGCTGGCTTTAGAATTCTCCACGGTAACACAGAGTACCATTCAGTGCCAGAAGATGATAGAGCAATGTCTACAATCGTTAAGTGCTCATTAAAGATGTTGGTTATTTTACATTTGCATAATTCTGTTTCACAGAATACTGTATAACTAGTCTGATATGAAAATTTTGCAAAACATTAGGTCAAAAAAGTGAAGTGCAGAAGATGGGATAGGATGGATGGATGGATGACAGGTGGGTGGATGGATGGATGGATGACAGGTGGGTGGATGGATGGATGACAGGTGGGTGGTTGGATGGATGGATGACAGGTGGGTGGATGGATGGATGGATGACGGGTGGTTGGATTGATGGATGACAGGTGGGTGGATGGATGGATGGATGACGGGTGGGTGGTTGGATGGATGGATGACAGGTGGGTGGATGGATGGATGACAGGTGGGTGGTTGGATGGATGGATGACAGGTGGGTGGATGGATGGATGGATGACGGGTGGGTGGATGGATGGATGACAGGTGGGTGGTTGGATGGATGGATGACAGGTGGGTGGATGGATGGATGGATGACAGGTGGGTGGTTGGATGGATGGATGACAGGTGGGTGGATGGATGGATGGATGGATGACAGGTGGGTGGTTGGATGGATGGATGACAGGTGGGTGGATGGATGGATGGATGGATGACAGGTGGGTGGTTGGATGGATGGATGACAGGTGGGTGGATGGATGGATGGATGACGGGTGGGTGGATGGATGGATGACAGGTGGGTGGTTGGATGGATGGATGACAGGTGGGTGGATGGATGGATGGATGACAGGTGGGTGGATGGATGGATGGATGGATGACAGGTGGGTGGTTGGATGGATGGATGACAGGTGGGTGGATGGATGGATGGATGACGGGTGGATGGATGGATGGATGGATGACAGGTGGGTGGATGGATGGATGGATGACGGGTGGGTGGATGGATGGATGACAGGTGGGTGGTTGGATGGATGGATGACAGGTGGGTGGTTAGATGGATGGATGACAGGTGGGTGGATGGATGGATGGATGACAGGTGGGTGGATGGATGGATGGATGGATGACAGGTGGGTGGTTGGATGGATGGATGACAGGTGGGTGGATGGATGGATGGATGACGGGTGGGTGGTTGGATGGATGGATGACGGGTGGGTGGTTGGATGGATGGATGACAGGTGGGTGGTTGGATGGATGGATGACAGGTGGGTGGATGGATGGATGGATGACAGGTGGGTGGATGGATGGATGGATGGATGACGGGTGGGTGGATGGATGGATGGATGACGGGTGGGTGGTTGGATGGATGGATGACAGGTGGGTGGTTGGATGGATGGATGACAGGTGGGTGGATGGATGGATGGATGACGGGTGGGTGGATGGATGGATGACAGGTGGGTGGTTGGATGGATGGATGACAGGTGGGTGGATGGATGGATGGATGACAGGTGGGTGGTTGGATGGATGGATGACGGGTGGGTGGATGGATGGATGGATGGATGACAGGTGGGTGGTTGGATGGATGGATGACAGGTGGGTGGATGGATGGATGGATGGATGACAGGTGGGTGGTTGGATGGATGGATGACAGGTGGGTGGATGGATGGATGGATGACGGGTGGGTGGATGGATGGATGACAGGTGGGTGGTTGGATGGATGGATGACAGGTGGGTGGATGGATGGATGGATGACAGGTGGGTGGATGGATGGATGGATGGATGACAGGTGGGTGGTTGGATGGATGGATGACAGGTGGGTGGATGGATGGATGGATGACGGGTGGATGGATGGATGGATGGATGACAGGTGGGTGGATGGATGGATGGATGACGGGTGGGTGGATGGATGGATGACAGGTGGGTGGTTGGATGGATGGATGACAGGTGGGTGGTTGGATGGATGGATGACAGGTGGGTGGATGGATGGATGGATGGATGACAGGTGGGTGGTTGGATGGATGGATGACAGGTGGGTGGATGGATGGATGGATGACAGGTGGGTGGATGGATGGATGGATGGATGACAGGTGGGTGGATGGATGGATGGATGACGGGTGGGTGGTTGGATGGATGGATGACGGGTGGGTGGTTGGATGGATGGATGACAGGTGGTTGGGTTGGATGGATGGGTGGGTGGGTAGGTGATAGGTAAGTGGATGGGTGGATGGATACATAGTAGTAGTGAGTATCCTTTAACTGTTGCATCTCAAGTAGAATCCCACCTCTCCTTGCAACATCCTGCTTTAATTTGTTTTTTTTTTAAGATCTTATTTTTAAGTATCTCTACACCCAGTGTGGTGACTCAACTTAAAAGACCAAGATCAAGAATTGCATGCTCTACCAACTGAGTCAGTCAGGTGCCCCTGAAATTTGTTTTATTTTTTTAAATTTTTAAAAGATTTTATTATTTGAGGTGGGGGAGGACCAGAGAGAGAGGGAGAGAATCTCAAGCAGACTCCCGCTGAACATGGAGCCCTACATGGGGCTCAGTCTCACAACCCTGAGATCATGACCTGAGCTGAAATCGAGTCAGACGTTTAACCAACTGAGCCACCCAGGTGGCCCCACTTTGTGTTTTAAGAGAACTTACCACTTCCTGAAACTCAGCTGCTTATATAATTGTGCTTCAGCCATTTGGTGTCTCTGCAAACTCTGTGAGCAGGCATTTTTCTTTCTTGTGCATCCTCAAAACCACAGTGCATAGATCTCAATAGATCTCTGCTGATTGAGTGCTTTGATTAATTTAAAGCCAAAGATCATGACAAATTCAAAGACCCTGAAAGATTCTCTGCCTGTTAATAGAGCCTGGGTTTGCTGATACAGAGTTGGGACCACCCATGGCCGTGCATCTTAGACTCTATGGTTCGATTTTTCCCAACCCTGATCCTAAGGCTGGGTTTCTTAATCTTGGCACAACTGACATTTTGGACTGGATAATTCTTGGGAGTGTGTGTGTGTGTGTGTGGTATTCCATGATAGTGTTGTACTGGATGGATAGATGGATGGATACAGTGTTGTAGGGTGTGGACAGGGTCCCTGGCCTCTACCCACTAGTAGCCGGCAGCGCGTCACCTTCCTATTCTGTTGTGACATCTGGAAAGAGCTCCAGACATTGCGAAATGCCCATTATCCTAGGGAAACCTTTATTTCTTTTTTTTTTAAGATTTTTTTTTAATTTATTTATTTGAGAGAGAGAGAATGAGAGATAGAGAGCGCGAGAGGGAAGAGGGTCAGAGGGAGAAGCAGACTCCCCGCCGAGCAGGGAGCCTGATGCGGGACTCGCTCCCGGGACTCCAGGATCATGACCTGAGCCGAAGGCAGTCGCCCAACCAACTGAGCCACCCAGGCGCCCAGGAAACCTTTATTTCTTATCAGGGAATGAAATTTCTGTTGAATTCTAGATTTGCCTTCTAACTTACACAGTGATTTTCAATAAAGTTTGTATCCATATTCTTTGACTTGCTGTGATTTAGTCTGCTACCATGGTCTCACTGTTTTTTTTTTTTTTTTAAAGATTCATTTATTTGTTTGAGAGAGAGAGAAAGAGAGCATGCGAGGGGGTTGAGGGAAGAGGGAGGAGAGAGAGAGAGAATCTCATGCAGACTCCCTGGGAACATAGAGCCTGATGCAGGGCTTGATCCCACAACCCAAGATCATGACCTGAGCCAAAACCAAGAGTTGGACACTTAACTGACAGAGTCCCCCAGGCGCTCCTCACTGTGTTTTCTAGGCATTTCTCATTGCTTACTAATGGAAAATCTCGTTGGGTTTGAGGACAAGTGTATTATCCACTTTCTACATTCTGTTGAGAAAAACCAGAAGAAGCAGAGGGCATGTTGAGGGTCCGAAACTCACAAGCTAAGAGCAACAGAGGATAGCCAAGCACTGTTGGTTCTGGGATAAGACACAGCTCCACACTCTCTGAGGAAAGTCCCCATAATGGATGCCATTTAGCATGAAAACATAAAATAAATGTAGACTTAGAACTCAGTCTTCAAGTGAGTTCTTTTTAAACCAGGAATCATGTAGACAAGAGACTATTTGCTGTGGCAGCCATGGTTCATGCCTGAACGCAGTTACTTTGGTCAAACTGGATGCACATTATTAGAAGAAAATGAACTTTCTGACATTCTCTCTCTGGGTAAAAATCTAAGTGCATGAAAAGCCACCTTAATGTTATTTACGGTGAAGTTTTCTATTCCATTCTCTTTGCCAGAAGGGACATCTGTGCGGGGCTGCCTGGATTTCCAACATGCTGCTCAGAAAATGTGCCCTTTTCAGAGCTTATGTCAATTCCCCGATGCCTCCCAAATTAGCACCTGATGCCCTTTCCCATTGGTTAGAGGAAGGTTGGCTTGAATTTTGATTTTCAAACTCTTGTGTTACAGAAGAGGAGACTCGGGGGTGGGTGTATTTCAGACAGGTACGAATGCAGGAACTGGGAGTCGTAATGTACGTCTTCGTGTACCACGTGCAGTCTGGGCGGGAGTTGTGCTGTGCTGGGCTGGTGGGGAGCCTGGACCATGCCTGGAATCAGGGCTTTTCTCCCCACAGACCTGTCAACTTGGAGAAGGGGAGAGGTACGTTTCTTTTTTTTTTTTTTACAATAGATTCCCCTCATCATCCCCTATCCATTTTGTAGATTGAACTGGCCTGTTTCTCTTGTATCGAGCCTTTGAATCAAACTTAAGGGATTTTCAGATTGGCGAAGGGCAAAGGTTTGATACTGGTTTTTTTTCCAGAGAAGCAGGACATTGCATCTGGGTTCATTAGGCATTGGAAGCAGTTGGATCCTAAAAATGCAGACTCAGAAGCTGTCCGTGTGGTATTTTGATGGTGTGCTCCCTGCTTCCTACAAGGGTACGAGCGTAAGTCCAGTATCAGGATGGTTCCATTTGTGTGATGTTCTGGAAAAGGCAAAATACAGGGATGGAGCATGGATGGGGGGTTGCTATGGATGACAGAGGAGATGTTTTGACCACAAAAGGAAAGCACAAAGGGGGTATTTGGGTGATGAAGCTCTTCTTTATCTTGATTATGGCGGTTGTTACCTGAATCTAGACAGGTCTGCAGACCTCATCCAGCTCTCCAGCAAAATTCTTATATACACATCCGCGGACATGCATACAAGATGGGATGATTACACGGGTCTATAGAATTGTCAAAGCTCAACAGACTTTTGCAATAGATGAGTGGTATGAAACAATCTAGGTTTTTAACCTGCTGTTTTATTTAATGCTGACCTTCTAGTGTCAGTGGGAACATTCTCACCTGTGTGTCCGCGAGCCTCTAGGCTCTTCTGCTTACCTTGGGGTTCCTAAACCACAGACTTGTTCTTTGTGCTAGTCAGAGGAGGTACCGCCAGCAGCTGTCGCAGACCAGCCCTGACTCCCAGAAGTCTAACACAAGTGTGTGCTGCTTGCTCACACCTAGTCCACTGTGCATGGGTAGCTTCCATGGGGGATGTGGGGACCCGGGCTTGCCGGAGCCTCTGCCATCCTATAGGACTCAACGTCCTTCACCTCCAGCCAGTGCATAGAGAGCCAGCAGTAAGGGTGTGGAGGATCATGGGGGAGGCTTTCAGTCCTGGAAATGGACCTCCCTTTGCCCATATGCTGTTGGCCCGATGCCCTCGCCCACGTGGCCGGAGGGAACAGGTAGTGGAGATTTGAGGCCTGGCGGTGGGCTCGGGAGAAGCCGGTTTGTTACGGAGATAGCAGTTTTACCACATTCGTCCTGATCTTATTCCTGGGCCACACAGGTAGATAAGTGAGTCGGCCTGAGGCTTTACCCTTAAGCCAGGTCTACCTCTTTGGCAGCTTTTTATCATTATCATGTTGTTACCATGCGGTGGGAATTCCGTTACTAGAACAGCGCCGAGTCCCGCAGTGGGCAGTGCGTCCTGAACCTTAGCATTGCGTCCGTCTCAGCCCCAGCCCTGCACGGTCTGATTCCCACGTCTGTCCTCCGAGGCTGGGCTTGCGACCTAAAGGACCACAGAGCCTCCATTCCCCACCCCCTCCCTTGCTCTCGAGGTCAGAGGAACCACAGTGCTCCTACATTGACAGAGTAGCTATTATTTATTTAAATACTAATGTTGGTGCCTTTCCCCGTCTGTTATTTGTGGGCTGATCCAAGTGACACTCACCTTTGTGCCTTTCCCTCTTTGGGGTGTCCCCTCCCCGTGCCCTCACCTGCCACGCCTGTGATCTGTGCTTCATCCGCTCCAGGTTGTTCTAGCGCATTCCACATGGCCTTCCCTTACCACTTTAGCTGGCTCTGTTTTCTCATCTTCTTATGCTTCCTTTGGTAGTTAACCAATATTCTAGATTCTTTAATTGACCTGAATAGCCAGTATTATGATTTCTGCCCCTGGCCAGGGTCCTCGCCCTGCTTACTTCTTCCTGTCTAAAGATGCATGCACCTTAATGTAGTGGGATGCATTTTTTCACCTGGAAACTTATTGTTAACTTAACGTTGGAAGCCTGTTGGAAGTGAGCATCGTACCAGCAACTGGAGCTCACATGCTCCATGAAGGAAGGCCCAGTGGTGCCTTCTGAAGCTGCTTCTTTTCCCCCGAGTGTAATACAAGCCCCCGAACATGGAGGGGGTCACACCTGTGGCTTCTCTCCTCTGGCTGCAGATGTTTGCTCGTCTAGTCTCTTGGCGAGGAGTGTTGAGCAACAGTAGTTTTATATATTACTTCAGGGTTTCCCTTTACTGCTTGTCTCCTCTTCTTGCCACACGGAGCTTTCAGTGTCCCCTCCCGCTCTGAAAAGGGAGCAGGAGAAACAGTTCCAAGGTTTTGAACAAAAGCTTCCAAATTCAGACTTGTTCTTTTGCTTTTGCACATGGGGAAAGACCTCCCGTGCAGCCTCGTGCCAAATGTAAACCCGTGTGTCTTCCAGGGTCCTCCCCCCAACCCCTGGGTACTTGGCTCTCACTGGCTGGCACCGCCGTCCAGGTCTGGTGAAGCCATCACGGCGGATGCGTGCCTAAAACAGCAATGACTTTTAGTTCTTCATAAAGACGGTTAAACTGTCATGGACTGTGTGTAAGAAGAGAGAGTGACTGAGCATCCCTCAGGACCTCCCAGATTTAGCCTCAGTGGTTCTCTAATCCAGAGAAAAGTCATAGGGTATTAATTTTACAGATTTCTTTTTCAAAATGTGCGAAAACAGATGAGTGCTTTGAAGGTTTTGACTCTTAGGCAATAAATCAACATGTGTTTGAATGTCTACTCTATGCCTATTACTGTGTGCAGAATACATATATATGTTGTATATTATAAAAAGTTATCTGTGTGTAATATATATAATAATACATATATATATATATACATGTATATATATGTGTGTGTATATATATATATACAATATGTAGAAAACAGTAGCATAAGCAGTCTCTCTCCCGGAGATGCTCATAGCTTAGTTAGAAAGTTTAAAAACCCTCATGAAACTAGTTACAGTGACTCAGCAAATAAGGAGGAGCTCAGTTGTTCCATGTTGAACGAGATCAGTATTTTGAGTAGAATACTCAGATACCACATTTTCTCTTTTTGGCCGAAAGAGCCTGGAGCCCCCTGCTTTGTCCTTGGGAATGGCCACGAGTCCCAGGCTGTGCCGCCTCTGGCTCGAGCTCCTCCAGGGCACGCGCTGTTTTCCCGTCTTCTCCCGCGGCCCCAGCGAGTAGCCCCGCTTGCGAAGCTCTTAGGATGGCATGCTCCAGGGGCGACGTGAGCAGCTCCCGATGCTGATAGGTCTGAGCCTCCCTTGTAGTCTGGCTGGGTGGCACTTGGGTCAGCTCTTCCTAGAGCATCACAGCTGTTAGAGGAGTTCTAGCGAATCGTCCCTCCTGAGAGGCCGGCCCATCAGCCAAGCTGTGGGTGCCCCGGGTTAGTCGGAAATAGGTGACCTAGACAGGGGCTGCTTGTCTGTACAGAGGCCGCTAGAGTCGTCTTTGCAGGTGGCAGGTGCCTACGGCATGGCCGTGTGTACAGAGGTGATGTGGCGCGGTAGGCTGCCTGTGTCCTCCAAATGTCTTGATTCTTCAGCCTCAAGCAGGTGTAGGTACGGCATCTAACTGCTGTGATGGGAAATGCATACAAGTCACTGAGAACGGCGCCCTGTATACAGTAGGTGCTCAGTTTAAGTGTCGTGGTTAAAATTGCAAAACACCAAGAGACAAACAGCAATTCAGAGGGTTCTGGTCTCACTTGAATAGGGCACACTCTTATTACCCTACCCGGCTGGTTCAAGCTGGAGCAAGCTTCTGTTCACACAGCCCTGGAGGTGGACTTCTCTAGCCATCCCGAAGGTCCGGGTCTGCAGGCCGGAGCCCCGGACGTGGGGAGGCGAGGCAAGCCACCCCCCGCCCCCGCCACTGTCGACTTTCTCAGGATCGCTGCAGTGAGTCCCTGATGACATGTAATCACAGCCTCCATGTAAAGCCTGATGGCAAGCTTCTCCCTGGCCTTTTTTTTTCCTTTAATGGAAACTCAAAAATCAAGCCATGATTTTTAATCACAAAAAAACTCCTTGCAGGAGATGTGTAAACATTCCATTTCTCTTCTCTTCTTTTGAATGTATAGGCTACCCTTTTTGCAAAGGCCCCCCGGATCGTGATTTTTCCTAATTGGAGGATAATTGTCAAAGTCTCTTAATCTCACATGATTTTTTTCCTTGGAGAGGGAGAGACATAAAAAGCACACTGCGTGATTACATGAAGAAGGGCTTCCCCCCAGGATATCTCCTAATGCAGAGCGAAATATTTTGGGGAGGTTGGATATATTCATTGCCTGGGATTCAGAGTCTCTCTTCTCCTTTTGCTCCTTATGTGGTTGGTCACAGACGGACCGCATAGTGCTGTGCTGTCAGCAGTTCAGGATTTAGTCCTGGTCACTCTGCCGGAAGCTGCTCGTTGCCTAGCCAACGTGCCGATCCTCCTTATTCTTGGCTAATAGAATTCTATTTTATTCATGGGGGCAAAGCGTCCAGTTACGATTGTTACTTCTAGCCTGGTCTGGGGCAGATGGTGGCTCTTGGAGCTGGTCTGAGTGATGGTCTTTGGGAATGACTTGCCGGGACCCTATTCCTGTCTTGATTAAGAGTAGATGTAGCCAGGACGTGGCTTCAGCCTTTCAGCCTTCCTGTTTCCTGGAACGGTGCCGCACGACCAGGAGTCACAACCCGAATGTGGCCAAGCGGGACTCAAGGAGGATCTCCCGAGGCACAGCCCTCGCCCTGCTCCTCGACGTCTGAATTTCTTCTACCTGTGACAACCAAGTCATTGTTTTGTTAAACCGCTGTGATTAAATCTGTGACCCGCAGCCTCAGTCTCTCCTGTTACTGACTCCTACGTCTTCGTGTCCTGCCCGGGGAGCTAATTTGAGCCCCGTGCCCCCGAAAGCCAAGCTTGTGTGTTCTCGTCATTGGCTTTATGGAGTCACAAGACTGACGTGCTGGAACCTGGCCCCTCCTTCCAGATAATCAGGGAGTGGAGGTAGACCAGGTAGGAGACGACTGCAGGCATGGCGAGCCAGCAAAGCCCAATGCCTGCTGGAAACACCTGCAGGCACAGGTGGGGGAGGGTTTGTGCTGTGTTCACTCTGAACAGACCTCGGAGGTTGAGGCAGCGTCGGGCACATGCTCGTCTGTGGGATGTAGGTACGGCCTGGGTGGCACAGGAGAAGTGTGATCTCAGGGCCCCCGTGTCCCACAGCCCGGCAGAGTGTCCCCATCAGAACCACATGGTACAGCCTCATTGTTACCCTCTGTTTCTCAGATATTAATTACATTTACCCTTCTAGCCCACGGACTCTGTGGCGGTGTGAACAGTTACATTTTGAATATCCCACATGACACTTCTAGCGCAGTACGGATTTGTGGGCTCAATAAACGCTTGTTATCTGATCCCTCCCACGGAGAAGTACTTCTGCGGGGAAAGAGAGAAAATCCCAGGCCTTCTTAGCCACGTTCCTGTTGCTGTGTTTCTTCGTCCTTGCCCTTGTTGGTGGTATGCCATTCCTAGGCGAGCATTTCCTCTGCCGAAGCGAAGGGAAACTCTTGGGTGGCCTGAGCTCGTCATGTGCGCGTGCGCACCTGTCTGTGCAGGTGGGCACGCCGCTCTGTCTCGTTCTTTTAGTGGTTCTGGAGTATCCGCAGGTGAAGCAGGTCTGGACAGGGAGCCACGCTGGAGAGAATGTTTCAGGGCAAGTGTGGTTGTGCTCTCACCGAGCTGCTGGGGTGAGATTCGTCAGATCGCCCTTCAGTTGTGAGGTGTCAGCAGTTCGGCCTTCCTGGGATTATGAGGCAGAGGTCCCCCCTCCTGCCTGATGGGGACTCAGGGGCTGGAAGGTCGCCAGAGCCCGGTACCTTCAGAATCCCCATTCTCTTTCTGCCCTGGCCTCTGTGCTCCAGGAGTACTTGGCAATCTGTGAAAATCAGGTTTCAGTAAATTTCTTTTTGGGTGTTAATTCCCGATGCAGCTGAAGAACAGAAGTACACGTTTTGCAGCTTCATTCCCATTACGATGTCGTGGCCGGGAGCTTCAGAACCCCAGCTCCGGGCTGAGACGTTGTATGCAAATGGCCAGTGGTGGGAGCTCCCCAGGACCCCCCCGATGCAGACCAGTCCTCTACAACCTGGCGGCTGGAGTTCAAGCGGCACTGTGGGTGAGTGGTGCTAGGACTCGGGAAAACACTGGGCTGTGGGAAAGTAAACTGTAGGACAGACATTGACCGTAGTGCACTCCAGCCACCCCGGTACCTCCTGCCTCTGTTCTGCTGGTGGCCGTAGTCATGTGCCCCCCAATTTGGGGCTAGAGCGTCTCCACCTGAGAAAGTAAGGTGTCTCTAGCTATCATGGAGAGTCATCGGCCAGATCCCATAGGTGTATCCACTCCCAATGCCTGGCATATCCCCAGCCCCACAAACAAGGGGTATGAAGATGGTACGCTTTGGTGCCAAGTGTACGGATCGGCATTTGTACCCCCAAACGTGGGCTTCTCCTCATACTCTACTGGATAGCCCCTTCCTATAGGAAAGCGACGGCATGCAGGCTTCATGCCAGGTGAGCCTTTTACCAGCTTGCACAGTTTGTTGGACTGGACTTGGAATCAACCCAGAAGCCAAAAAAGTGCAGACCGGCCATAAAGGAGGGCCGGCCACATGAGTGAGTTATAATCGATGCAGCAAGCAATGTCCACAATAGCCAAACTGTGGAAAGAGCCAAGATGTCCATCGACAGATGAATGGATAAAGAAGAGGTGGTATATATACACAATGGCATATTATGCAGCCATCAAAAGGAATGAGATCTTGCCATTTGCAACGACGTGGATGGAACTGGAGGGTGTTATGCTGAGTGAAATAAGTCAATCAGAGAAAGACATGCATCATATGACCTCACTGATATGAGGAATTCCTAATCTCAGGAACAAACTGAGGGTTGCTGAGTGGTGGGGGGTGGGAGGGATGGGGTGGCTGGGTGATAGACATTGGGGAGGGTATGTGCTATGGTGAGTGCTGTGAATTGTGCAAGACTGTTGAATCACAGATCTGTACTTCTGAAACAAATAATGCAACATATTTTAAGAAAAAAAGAAGAAGATAACAGGAGAGGAAGAATGAAGGGGAGTAAGTCAGAGGGGGAGACGAACCAGGAGAGATGATGGACTCTGAAAAACAAACTGAGGGTTCTAGAGGGGAGGGGGTGGGGGATGGGTTAGCCTGGTGATGGGTATTGAGGAGGGCACGTTCTGCGTGGAGCACTGGGTGTTATGCACAAACAATGAATCGTGGAACACTACACCAAAACAAATTATGTAATATATGGTGATTAACATAACAATAAAAAAATTAAAAATATAATCGATGCAACACTCAGTGGGTCCTCCCAGCCTGGTTCCCCATATCGGGTGGCCCCAGCCCATCCTGCCAGAGCTCTGTCTGGACTAAGGAACAGGAGATGCAAGCAGAAGAGTCGGGAGGAAGAAGTGACTGTTTCGGAGGTGATGGTGAGAAAGCAGCCTCCTTAACGACTTCCCCGAGATTGTGTTTGCATCTGGGACACGGAACCGCAGCTACCTCCCCAGGAGGTCCCAATGACTTAAGTGCAGAAGAGTCACCTTTTCCATTGATTTATTTATTCCTTCCCCATATATCCATGTGCAGTTGACTCCTGAACAGTGCAGGGGTTGGGGTGATGTCCCCCTCCCCACCGCATAGTGGAAAATCCATGCATAATTTTGACTCCCCCAAAACTTAACCCCTGATAGCCTCCTGATGACCAGAAGCCTTCCCGATAACAAAACCCGTTGATTAGCACCTATTTTGTATGTTATTTGTGTTATATATTGTGTTCTTACAATAAAGTAAGCAAGAGAAAAGAAAATGTCAGTAAAATCATGAGGGAGCGAAAATGCGTTTACAGTCCTGGAGTATATTTATCCAAAAAAAAAAAAAAATCCGCAAGTAAGTGGATCAACACAGTTCAAACCTGTGTTGTTCAAGGGTGGGCTGTAATGTGATTACTTTAACTTCAGTATGGAGCATGTCTCTTTACAAGACAGATTTCACCCCACACTCTGGCCCCCACCTCCACTACCCATTCCTCCTGCCACCTCCTATAAACCATCCCTTTTCTGGGGATGCAGGCGGGTGATTGAACCATGACAGCGCAGTAGCCCCCTGAACAGCTTGGATAACTCCCTTTCCGCGGGCATCTCCTCGATGCCGCCGTAATCCTGTCTAGCTTAGCTTTAACTCACAGGTGTGCCTAAATAACCTTCCTTGGCTTTGACCTAAAGATAGGCACACTGTTGCTCGTTAGGTGAAAAGTATACCTACTTTGAAGATTTGGAGAATGCCATTAAATAAACCCAGCTGAATCATTCTCTGAGATAGCTATTATTTTTTAGAGCTGAATTGCATTTCATAAGAAAGCAGTGATAATCAAAATCTACTCTACTGTGTCATATACCATCATATTGCAAAAGCCGTTTACAGTAATGTACAAAAAATAAGATTCTGTATTCTTAAGACTCATTGCACAAAACTTAAAAGAGCAGAGTTGTTTTTGAATTTTGGTTTTCTGGGTTTTTTTTTTTTTTTTGACTTACCTTTTATTTTACCCATTATTAGAAGAAAATCAAGCTGTTCTCAGTTCACAAAATAACCTTTCAAGCTGACTACTCCTTTGTGCTCTATGGGAGCAGAGGACACTTACTTGCTTTTGAGAATTTCTAAGCAGCTAGAATGTAAGAAAATTATCTTTTTTTCCCCTAGACCAAACATTTTAGAAAGTTTCTTTTTGAGTGACAGCACAATGTAGCAGTCAATTTTATAATGCTGGAATTCTCAACAAAAAGATGCGTTCTGGTTATCCATCACTATGTAAGTAACCCCACCAAATTTGTTGGCTTACAACAACACATTTTATATCCTACATTTCTGTAGGTTAGAAGTCTGAAATGGATCTTACTGAGCTAAATGATGATGTTGGCAGAGAGGCATTTTTTTTCATAGAGGCTCTAAGGAAGAATGTTTCCATGCACCTTTTCCAGCTTCTGGAGGCTGCCTATATTCCTTGGCTCATGGCCCTTTCCTTCATCTGGAAACCCAATAGTATAACATCTTCAGATCTTTCTGACTCTGACCTTCTGCCTCCCTGTTCTCCATGTAGAGGGCCCTTGTGTTTATATTGGGCCACCTAGATAATCCAGGATCATTTTAGATCAGTGTCAGCTGGCTAGAAAACCTTAATTCCACCTGCAACTTTAATCCCCCTTGCCTGGTAACCTAAAGTGGTACACGTTCTGGGGGGTAGGACGTGGACACCTTTGGTGGCCATTTTCTGCCCACTACCAGTACTCAAAATATAATGGTTGAATGAATGAATGAATGACTAAATGAGTGCTCTACACCCAAGAACTTTCTACATTGAAAGTTCTTGGGTGGAGGTGGGCTTAAAGAAGGTGTTTTCCATACGTGACTCATGATTTAGGCTTCAAAGTGCTCCTAGAGTTGATAGGAACCCCTTTATATACTGTCTGATCTAAAGCTGCACGTCCTTGCTTTGATTCTTTCAGGCAAATCATTTACAATTCCATAGATTTCATTTTTACATGTGACTAAGGCTTACTACTAGGCACCTACAACCTAACGTTGATAAGTGAATGATCAATGTTACAGAAACCTGGAATTCAAAGCCTAAAATCAGTATTTTACAGCAATTTGCTGAAGACGTTATAAAGTCTCATGCAGTCCCATAATCCCTGCCTCTGTTGCAAAAAGCTTGTACTGTATTCGTGCCTGTCCTGGCAAGGCCAGGCAGAAGATGTCTTGAATTGTTGCACTTTATAGTCATTGCTGGTTTTGCTTCTCAGTTATGAATTACTGTGCTGATTTTATCATCAACATTATCAGCTTAGTTTATGTTGTTTGTTTGACTTTACAGTGATCCTACTATTAGAGAAACTATTTCTTTAATAGCCTGCAACTTTCCATTAGCTGCACTTGAAGACATGTTGTGGTTTAAATGTAACACTTTTTGTACATCTTTTGCTTGAGGTATACATATGTAATATAATATACATATGTGTATATGTCTACAAATATATATGTACAAATATATATAATATGTATAAATATATGTAAACAAATATGTATTTATATGTGTGTGTGTGTGTGTGTGTGTATTTATACCCTGAACTGTGCTAATGCAGTAGTTATTGCTAGTGTAGTATATCTCCTCCCGGCCTTGGGGAACAAGAAATGGGGGAAAACTAAGGCTAAGAAACGGACCATTTGTTTTGCCTAAATGAACCAAGATTAAAAATAAATTGGGCACACCTGGGAATACGCCTAACCAGAGGGGTTAAAGACCTGTACTGTGAAAACTACAGAACACTTAGGAAAGAAATTGAAGATGACACAAAGAAATGGAAAAACTTTCCATGCTTATGGATTGGAAGGACAAATATTGATAAAAGGTCTATATTACTCAGAGCATCTACAGATTTAATGCTATACCTACAAAAATACCACCAGCTTTTTTTCACAGAACTAGAACAATTCTAAAATTTGTATGGAATGACAAAGACCCCAAATATCTAAAGCAATCTTGAAAAAGAAAAGCAAAGCTGGAGGCATCATGATTCCAGATTTCAAGTTACTTTACAAAGCTATACAAATCAAAACAGTATGGTCCTAGCACAAAAATAAACACATAGATCAATGGAATAGAATAGGAAACCCAGGCATAAACCCACAATTGTATGGTCATTTAATCTCAGACAAGGGAAGAAAGAATACACAGTGGGAAAAAGCCTGTGTCTTCAACAAATGGTGCTGGGAGAACTGGACAGCCACATGCAGAAGAATGAAACTGGACCATTTCCTTACACCACACAAAAATAATCTCAAAATGGACTGAAGACCTAAATGTGAGTTCTGAAAGCATAAAACCCTTGAAGAGAACATAGGCACTAATCTGTCTGACATTGGCCATAGGAACATTTTTGTAGGTGTGTCTCCTGAGGCAAGGGAAATAAAAGCAAAAATAAACTATTGGGACTACATCAAAATAGAAAGCTTCTGCACAGCGAAGGAAACAATCAACAAAAGTGAAAGAGGACCTACTGAACAGGAGAAGATATTTGCAAATGACATATCCGGTAAGAGTTAGTAATCAAAATATATAAAGTACTGATACAACTCAGCATCTCCCCCAAATTTTTTTCCAATTAAAAAGTGGGCAGAAGACGTGAACTGACATTTCTCCAAAGAAGACATCCAGATGGCCAACAGACATGAGAAGATGCTCAGCATCACTCATCATCAGGGAGATGCAAATCAAAAACTACAATGAGGTACCAGCTCACACCTGTCAGAATGGCCAAAATCAACAACACAAGAAACAAGTGTTGGTGAGGATGTGGAGAAAGGGGAACACTCATGCACTGTTGGTGGGAATGCATATTGGTGCAGCCAGTCTGGCAAACAGTATGGAGGTTCCTCAAAAAATTAAAAACAGAACCTACCATATGATCTAGTAATTTCACTACTCCGGGTATTTACCCAAAAAATACAAAAATAATTATTCAAAGGCATACGTGCATGCTGATGTTTATAGCAGCGTTATCTACAATAGCCAAATTGTAGAAGCAGTCCAGGTGTCCATCCATCGGCCGATGAATGGATAAAGAAGATGTGTGTGTGTGTATATATATATATATATATATATGAAAATTATTGAATATAAGAATATATATAATATATATATGAATATTATTCAGCCATATAAAAGAATGAAATCTTGCCATTTGTGACAACATGGATGGAGCTAGAGAGTGTAATGCTAAGTGAAATATGTCATCAGAAAAAGACAAATGCCATATGATTTCACTCAGATGTGGAATTTAAGAAACAAAACAAGCAAAGGGAAATGGACATCAAGAAAAAGACTCTTAAGTACAGAGAACACACTGATGGTCACCAGAGGGGAGGGGGTGGGGGGTGGGGAAATAGGTGATGGGGATTAAGGAGTGCACCTGTTGTGATGAGCACCGGGTGAAGTATCGAAATGTTGAGTCACTATATTATACACCTGAAACTAATATTGCACTGTATGTTAACTATACTGGAATTTAAAATAAAATTTAAAAAATTGGGGACCGCAGATGTACACTGTTCTCATGTCACACCTCTGTCTTGGAGTATTAGTGGGGCTCATTTACAGAGGAGGATGGCAGATCAGAGTGGTTCTGACTTCCCTGTCCACCCAGGAGTCAGTTGATATCCAAGGGCAAACACAATAGCAGTCAGGTACATGTCATGTGAAGGGTGTGAACCTCATTGGCAGCTGGCTTATTGCAAAGAGTACTCAAAACAAAATGGACAAAACATGTGAAGAGGCAGTTCATAAGAAAGGACACCTGCATCATTGATGGCCCTAGAAACGATGTTCAGTTTCACAAATAAATGAAATAAAGTCATGGAAATGGAGAAGAGCACCACATCAAGGTACTGTTTTACACCCATGAGATGGACAAAAATTAAGAAGTGTGATAATACCAACTGTTGGTGATGAAATGAAGCCACAGGGACTCTCCCGGTTCAGTCGTTACAACTGTGTTGACAAGCGGTTTTGCAATGCCTGGTCGGTTTGAAGATGCAGGATCTGCAGAGTGACCAGTGGTTTTTTAATGGTCTATTCCAGAGGAAGTGCTCCTAAGGCCTGGATTTTTTTTTTTTTTAAGATTTTATTTATTTGACAGAGAGAGACACAGTGAGAGAGGGAACACAAGCAGGGGAAGTGGGAGAGGAGAAGCAGGCTTCCCGCTGAGCAGGGAGCCCGATGCCGGGCTCGATCCCTGGACCCCGGGATCATGACCTGAGCCGAAGGCAGACGTTTAACGACTGAGCCACCCAGGTGCCCCAAGGCCTGGATTAAATACAAGACTGTTCAAAGCAGCATTGCTACTAGTAGTAAAACATTGGAAACAGCTCACATATTTATCCAAAAAGGAATGCATACATAAAAGATGAACTATTAATTCAATGTGTATTCTACAACAGAGAAAATGAATGAACAGTAGCCAGGTTGCTATCACAAGCATCCTATTGAGAAAAAAGATCAAACTCTAGGTGGGCACATACAGTATGATCTACTTTGTATCAACTTGCAAAGTAATTACATGCAAACAGAGTGGTAGATATATGTGTATATTGAGAGTGCAATTGTGTTGATATAAATGGTAGCACCAAGTACAGAATGGGAGATGCCTCTGCATGGGAGGCGGGTGCATGTGATGGGGCTTCAGTGCGATTTGTAAGATTTTATTTCTTCAGCCAAGTGATAGATACATACCTCTTAACAGTATGTCTGAAATAGTTTGCAAGTTTCATACAGAATGTAAAATTAAACCAGTAATTCCTTTTAGAGTCAAGGATTCTCTAAACATCAGAGAGAGAGTTATATTCGTCATAATCTTTTTGCAAGGATGGGAGAGTAGTGGGTGGTAACAGGTACACATCGAATGTTCAAGAAGGTTTCCATCTCATTTATGGCACTATCTTATTTTGTGGGTGCTTTCTTATGCTTGTATTGGAATTTACTGTATTGATGGCTTTTGGGCAGGAGGTGGGGTACAGGCGAGAAGGGGACATTTCGTATCTGAGAATACAAGCCTAAATTATTCGCTACCAGCC
The DNA here is from genome assembly GCF_009762305.2 of Zalophus californianus. Classification (NCBI taxonomy): domain Eukaryota; kingdom Metazoa; phylum Chordata; class Mammalia; order Carnivora; family Otariidae; genus Zalophus; species Zalophus californianus. The sequence goes on from NC_045608.1 coordinate 2,538,652, forward strand.
CCGCTATCTGGGGATGGCTACATGAGAGAGAATTTGGAAGCCAGCTCAGTGATGATACCTCATTTATATCTGTTGTCAGAGCTCTGTATCTGGCACGCAGGTAAGCAAATTCTTGTTGAATAAGAAATGGGAGATCTGAGTGTGAGTCCTGCCTCCATCACTCATGGTGTGACTTTAGGGAAGTTTCTGATCCTCTCTGAGTCTTTTCTTCATTTGAAAACATGGGAAAATAATATCTACCTTACAGGATTATTGCCAAGATTACATGGAAGCACTAAGTGAGGTATGCAGAGTTGTGCCCGCCCACAGTAGATGTGTCCTTTGTCCCCCTATATTCTCAGTGAGGCGGCATGGAGGGTATTCACCATCAGATTTGGGGGAGCCACCCATTTTGCTTTGCATTCTGTAGTTAATTCGTTTTGAGGTTTTATTTTTACCAATGACACACACTAATTTATGAGGGTAAAACCCTATTAGATAGATTTTATTTGAGTGAAAATTTTGGAGCTGTATTTCCTATTTATTTGGTGCATTATTCACTCAAATCAAATTTTATGTTAATAAAATACAGTTGTTTAGACAGGACATACATGATTTGATGCAAATAAAATTGACTTGTATCACAATTGAATGGAAACAGATACATTCTTAAGGGTGAAACTAATTAATCAGTAATACTCATTTTTTTAAACACAGGCTGTGTGCTTGGCACAGTGCTATGTGCAGAGTGTATGTATGACAAGAGAATTGTAAAACAGGCTGTGTAAAACAAGAAAGAAGAATTAAAAATCAGAATAATTAAAGGGCTCAGGCAAATCAGCAAGAAAAAGCTAAACAACGCAATAGAAAGTACAGCAAAGGGTGTGGACAAACAATTCTCCGAGAAGAGAATGCCACCAGCCGGTACTAAGCACGTGAGAAGCTGCTTGGCGTCTCTGGGCATCAGGGAAACACAGAATATGCAGCACCATGTTGTATTTATCCTGTAGGGAAAAAGGTAAAGTCTGAAGAGAAGCAAAGAATAGGAAGGGGAGTGTAGGCTGCCGTGGGTGTGTGAACGGGAGGGGAACTTGAAAACCATGCCAAAAAATGCCGTGTTTGGTTTGTGTGTGTCTGTATATTGACAACATGTACATAAATTTACACGCACACATATATTTTCATGATTCTTTTCAGCATCTATATACCATCAATATTGTGATATACTAAATATATATGTGTTTATATGTGATCAACACAAGTTCATGACGAGCGCAAGTTGATGATAGTAGTTAACCTTGAGGGAAGGAGAGGGTACAGAGGAATCTGGAAGGGGTATTTATCTCTTAAACTGGGTGGTGGGGACATGGCTGTGCACTACAATACGTCTGTGCCTTCTGCACGCCTCATACATTGCCTGATACAGAAGCCTTTGCCCCTCCCTTACTTTGATAACCCACAGGAAGGGATATCCTAAGAAGCCTGGGAGACGTGGCCATCCCTGGTGTGTAGGAGATTGGTCAGGAGTGGGAGTCAGGTGCCGGCAGTGACCAGCAAGTTCCCGCGGACAGAGCGCTTGCCCCCGTGGACACTCTGCATCCTTTCTGCAAAATGGGAATGATAATACCTGGTCCGTGGTACTCGTGAAGAATAAATGAGACCGTAGGAAGTGTACGTTGTAAACCCTGGGACAGTGCTGCCCAAGAGAAATACAGGGCAAGCCACAAGTATGCGCCACGTGCATAATTTTAAATTTCTAATAACCACACTAAAAATAAATAAATGCAAACAGATAAATTAATTTTGACAATATAGGTTATTTAATTAAAAAAATCCAAATTACTGGGGTGCCTGGCTGGCTCCGTTGGTGGAGCCTGTGACTCTGGATCTCAGAGTGGTGAGTTCGAGCCCCACGTTTGGTGTAGAGATTACTTAAATAAAATAACTTAAAAAATAAATAAACTTGGGCACCTGGGTGGCTCAGTCGGTTAAGTGACTGCCTTCGGCTCAGGTCATGATCCTGGAGTCCCGGGATCGAGTCCCGTGTCGGGTTCCCTGCTCGGCGGGGAGTCTGCTTCTCCCTCTGACCCTCCCCCCTCTCATGTGCTCTCTCTCTCTCATTCTCTCTGTCTCAAATAAAATCTTAAAAAAAAAATAAAAAAATATACTTTAAAAACTCCAAATTATTGTCATTTGGACATATACTCAATGTAAACGTGTTACTGATACATTCTTCTTTTTCGTACCAGGGACTTTGAAATCCAGGGTCCCACGCTCACAGCGCATCTCAGTTAAGAATAGGCACGCAACTCTGCTGGCGTCCCCCTCATTGGGACGCGTAGCCCTCGGGAACTACACTAGCATTGGTTGGTAATAGTCACTAATGTCTCTGAGGGCTTCAGGTATGGAATGAAGGGGAAAATCAGTGTGAGTTAAAAATGCAAGGGTTGGTGGATTTATTCATTCATTTATTCACAGAATGCTCACTGGGAGTTAGTGATGTGCACGGTGGTTTTCCTACCTTAGTCTCTGGTCATAATGGCATGGCAAAGTACGTCTTGTAATTCCTCTCTCAGGGCAAAGGAACCAGAGCTCCTCCCTTGAGGGTCGGTTGCTGACCACGGGCACAAGGGCCCCACGCACGATTCTCTAAGAAGGTCCATCGACTAGCACAGAGCAAGCATTATCTGTAAAGGGCCAGGTTGTAAATATCGTTGGCTTTGTGGGACATAGTTTGTACCCTGACAGTCCACCTTGGCCCCTGTGTAGACCAAGCTGCCACAGAAAACACACCCGTGCTCCTATGAGATTCTCTGCAGCGGCAGATGCTGGGCTGGCTTTGATGGCTGGGTTGTGGTTTGCTCCTGGCGCTGGTGGTAGGTCAAATGATTTTAGGTGATGTGGCGACACGGCGCATGTAATATTTAAGCCCATCGGGAGAAAGTAATTCCTTCGTAAGGTCTTCTGTCCGCATCAAGGAGGATTTCTCAATTGTTGCTCCAACTCTTGAAAATTTCTGATTTCAGCAGAAAGGTAGCTATCAAGGATATGTGGTCAGTAAGTGAAGACTTTTCCTGGAGTGCTGTTGATATTCGGTTTACAGGAATATGTGAGGGTTCTTTTCAAAATAAATGGATTTAAAAAAATTGAGTTGATTGAAAGGACAATATTTAGTATGTCACAATATTGGTGGTTTATAGATACTGAAAAAAGTCATGAAGGGTTTCCCTGAATATCTGAGGTTCAGAAAATGCAGTTCTTGTTCAGATTGCCCAGTTTGTGGTGGATGAAGGACCTGGAGCTCAGAGTAGGGAGAGCCAGCTGGGGGCAGATCATTCTGCAGGGGAGCTGGGGTGGTGGTGGGGCTGGAAGCTGGGCTGGAGTTTCGGTGGTTAGAGAGGATGCCGGAAGGACGAGCTGGTCCGGGGATCAGAAGGGGGGGACCGGGTTTGGGCTCCGGAGGACATGGTGCGAGGTACCCCGGCTGAGCCGCTCCAGAAGGCAAGGACTGGCTGTTCTCCAGGCTTTCGTGCATTCCTGCCCACGGTTCTTGGAGCCTGGACGGAAGGGGCATCTAGAACAACGTTTGCTGGGCCCAGGGCCCTTTGCCCTCTCTTGCTTGGAATCTGATGAGATTGTTTTCAGCAACCACAGCAAGTGGAAGTTGGGAGTGTTTTCTTTGGTTAGAGAAGGTGAATTTATGTGTGTGCTGTTGTTAACTGTTTCTTCCTCCCTCTCTCCTTCCCTCTCTGTTTGACAACAGAGAGCTCTTCAGTTCAGAGCTGCCCAATTAATCTGTGATTTCGCAGCGTGAGTCCCCCAGCCAGCGCCCCCTCTGTCCCCCGCACCCTGCACCGCCGGATTTTCTGCTGGGTTTACGGCGGGATGGAGCTATAATTGTGTTCTCTGAGACACGTTCGGTTTGTACTTGGACACTTTTCATGATATAACACAGCTCAGTAAGCTACAAAATGAGCTGCAATGAGACATTTGCACTGTTAAAATCTGAAAATAGAATAACGGGCTCTTAAATGCACTGCCGCGGGATTGTTATTGTAGAAGGAACAGTGTATTCTGAGCCCTCACTCGCATCTGAAAGGTGAGTGCCCCGGAGTGAGTCTCTGCTGCCCGCCCCGCTCCAGAAGGCAAGTGCGGGGAAGAGGGGGCGTTTGAGATTCCCTGGCCACATCGGGACAGTCTGGGGGATGCTAACACGAGCCGGAACATAACCGGGCACAGAGGGTCTTGGTGGGTCTCTTGGAGGCTTCCCTGGAAATCCCGACAATGCAGGACAGCACCTGGCTTAGTTGTGAAGGTTTTATAAGCGCTTTTCGTAGCATCTTGTGGTCTCTCGGATGCCAGCCTTCTTCTGCTTGCAGGATGCATTCATTCATTCACTCATTCACTCATTCATTCATTCTTGGGAGCCTTTTATGGGCCAGGCATTGATCTGGGCTCTGGAGGTTGAACAAAGTGGCTGCCCCCATGGCCACTTCCTTTCTAGTGGAGTTGAGAATGAATGAATGACCGAATGAATGAATGAGTGAGTGAAAGTGAGTTGCGTGCAGAAGCTGTGAGCCCTCCAGAGGGTTCGACTAGAGCAGGATTTCCTAATCAGCGTCTTGCCACGCCCAGCACAAGAAATAATAACCCCTGTATGCCACGGTGGGGTTGGGGGCTCCACAGGAGGTCACGGCTGGTGGGGGACAGACCGGCCCCTCCAGGTATCTCCCAGCTTCCCTGGGGCTGGCAGGAATCAACCTGTTGACTTTTCACAGCTCCTTCTCCAGCATGGGAGCTCGCCGGGAAGGGCTGGGATGGCGGTGTTGGCAGGTGCTTCCGATAATGGGGTTGGCGGAGGTGAACAGTGACAAGGAGTCACCCGTGGGAACATAGGGGGTCTCGGGGAGGTGGGGGCTACATTACAGGAAGTGAGGTCAGCAGGAGGGCAGACGTGGTACGTGTGAGCTGCAGGTGCCATTTACAGAAATAGAGTCTTATCAGGACACGGACCTGCTCTGTTAGAGTCTGTCCGTGGCTGCTTTCCTGCCGGACAGCTCAGCTGCATAGTTAAATGGGAAGTGCATACCCTGCAGAGCCTAAAACATTTACCCTCTGACCCTTTACAGAAAAAGGTGCTGGCCCCTGGAGTAAGTGAAGAAGGAAATAGGAGATTCATTTGAAAGGCTGTGACTTACAGCCGAGTTTCTTTGCTTTGGAAATTTGGTGTTTGCGTGCTCACGTGTGCTATTTCTGTATCATGCTGAGAAGTAAGTGTGGTAGCATCCTGAATTATGTCCATTTGGGGGCATTTGGATACATAGCAGTTTTCCTCATTATGGGTACTCCATAAATGCAAATTAGTATTATAATCTCTGTTACATAGTTACTCTTCATCTTCACATGGTCTCCAATTGCCAAAAAAAAAGAAAAAAATGCACTCAGGATAAGGGAGTTTCAAAGCAGACCTTGGATCTGGTTCCCGTAGTGCCTGTCACAGAGCAGTATAAAGTACTTTGGGAGTGTGGACATCCCTGAAAGTCGGAAGGGAAGCCCCTGGTGGGTCTGGAGCAGGGTAGCAATGGGGATTGATTGACCTTTTGGAGGATGTTGCTTGTTGCTGACTGTATGGTGTTCAGGGGGCTAGTGTGTAAGTGCAGACCCCACGTGGGAAATGCTGCCCACAGTCCAGGCTGTGGACAGTGAGCTGGGCAGAGGGAGGCTACCAGGCAGGGAGAAAGAACAGGAACTCACAAAAGGTGGCCGTGGAAGTCCCTTGAGTGGAACAGGTCATTCTGTGCGGACTGAAACCATACGGATGGAGATAAGTGATTCCTGACTTGTCGTGTCTCCCACAATGATTGCTTCGCCCAGGATGAGACACTGCTGACCCAAACTGAAATCCGTGTGTAGTGGACCTCGTGCTCTACGGACTCGATGACTGGAAAGACATCCTCCCTACCACACGCCAATCCCCCGGATCTTGTTTTTGCTTTCTGGAACTCTTGGCTTCCCGGTGCTCCCCGAATCTCTACTTCATCGAATGTGCCTTCACACTTGCCGTCCTAAACGGGGAAGCCCCGTGGACACCTCGTAGATACCTCACTGTGGGACCGCTGATCACCTGGGCTTACCTGGGAACCCTGTTCACACCCCTCGCACCTGTCCAGTTGATAAATTCCCCTGCGGAGCTGTAGAGAGCTACCAGTGGTAGGTGCGTGGCCCGGAGAATTCGATAGCTCCCTTTTCCTTATGCCTTCAGAGATCAGGGAAAACATTGTTTGCTGAATTTCTGATAGTGAAAAAGGAAATACAGTGTTAGAATTCCAGTTGTGGTCTTTGCTTCACCTTCATTCATGAATAGAATCGTCCAGGTAGTTGGGCTGAACCCAGAACAATGCCCTTCTTCCCTCGGATGGGTCTCGTTTTTGTGGGTAAAGGTTGGAGGTGACTTTAGCTGCCTGCCGTTAGGTGGTGAATCCGGACGTTCCCTGCAGTGTCCTGGAGTTTTGACTCTTACGTACCTGCTGTTGGCGGAGAAATAACCCTTAAAGTCAAATGATGCGTTTTCCTCTAGAACAATTTGCATCTTCATGGACTTTACCAACAGGGAATCAGAACTGAGGATTTTCGGTAACTCTGTAATCTAATCGAACCTCACATATTGGAGCTGTTCCATGCAGGGAATCTCTGCTCTGAAATCAAGATGATGGTATGAGACCAGTTAGTAAAACAAGTGAGTCAGGACGCGTGACTGTAGCTACTACACCTTTTTTTTTCCTTTGCTGTATGGTCATTTTGAGATTGCTGTGGATGGATTGCAAACTTCTTCCAGTACCTGGCTGGAGGGTTGGCTCCCGTGTCCTTTCCATTATAGAGGAGTTCCGTGAGAGGGAGTGAGCGGCTTTGTGCCTTTTCTCTAAGTCTACAAAACCCAGCAGAGTTGTTTCAGGGACTTTTAAATAGAAGCACAGAAGATTCAGAGCTCCTGTTGATTTTTCCACCTCAGATTTTGCAGATGAAGGGATGTGGCCATTAGCATTTACAGCGAAGGACTTTGCTTCAGGGGGCGAGTTAAGAAATTTCACATGTGAGTGGCTTCCAGGGAAACATGTCCCCTTACTCTGATTTGGGAGCTCAAACATGCACCCTGGGGAGGTTGAATCTCAGCCTAGGCAGCAGCTACACCCTGTGTGACCCTGGCATGTCATGGCCCCTTCCCTCTAAAAGGGGAATCATAATACTTAGCTCACAATTTTGTTGTGCGAAGCAATGAACTAATAAAGGCACCAAAGGAAAACATTGCATCGGATGAAGTTAATCCAGCAAGGAAGACGTTATTCAAGGCTGCTGAGCTAGGGGAGAGAGGCCGGAGCCCAGGCTGAGCTCAGCTCCACTCAGGGAGGGTCGAGGAGTTTTTAAGAGCTGGGATATGCAGGGACTAGTCCTCCATCTCTATCTGCTAATTGGCCTTCCCCAGAGGAAACGTGAACTTCCTCCTGTCTTCAGGACAGGAGGGAGATTAATGAGTTAGAGCAGGGCTCCCACCCAAGTCAGGCCCTATTCCTCCCACAGAGACCAGGAGATGGATAGGAGCCTCTCTTGGTGGTTACATTTCAAAAGGGATGGTTCCTAGGTCCTGAGAAAGACCCTCTGGGGCTGAAAATCTGGCCAGAGGTTTTATTTTTTTTTTTTTAAAGATTTTACTTATTTATCTGAGAGAAAGCAAGAGAGAGAGCACAAGCAGGGGAGGGGCAGAGGGAGGGAGAAGCAGACTCCCTGCAGAGCTCGGAGCCGGACGGGAGGCTCGGTCCCAGGACCCTGGGATCATGACCTGAGCGGAAGGCAGACGCTCAACCAACTGAGCCACCCAGGCGCCCCGCAACAGCAAGTTTTCTAAGGTAATTGCTCCAGGAGAAGGAGGGGGGTCTAGGCCCTGTGGATCTTGTGAAGGTGGTGGTGGGGGGAGGTCCGGTGGGAATGGGAGAAGCTTGGTGAGGTTTGGCCAGGCCCAGGGGCAATAAGGCCCTCCTCGGCTTGGGTAGCGGACTCGGACCTGTCCCCGGCACAAAATGGGCAAACCTGATACTTGAAAGTTTATGTACTGTTTGAAAAGTGAATTAGAGAGCATGTATCAGTTTAGCCCATGGATTTCTTATAGAAAAAAACCCAAAATCTCTTAATGACCTTCCTTGCATATTCAAGGAATCCACTTACGAGATCCAAGACAAATCCGAGACAAATACCTACAAAGGTAGGTTCACAAATTTACTTTTCAGTGTAAATTTTAGAGAAAAAGTGTGGCTGTGGATACAATATGAGTAACTGAAAAAAGTTGCAGTTACTTGTAATAGGAACACAGTTGACCAAAAAAAGGGCTATTTTAGGAAAATAAAAGCTTTTTGGGAAAAGAAGCTGTTGGATGATGTTGGGATTTTATCCAAAGCTGTGAGGTGATTTCCCCGAGTCCCCTGTGCTTCGGAAGCTTGCCCGTGTGTGCGTGTACAGGCGTGTCCGTGTCCTGCTGAGGAGCACGTGTGGGGTACGCGGAGCGTTCTGCGTGTGCTGCCGTGTGTGCGTGTACAGGCGTGTCCGTGTCCTGCTGAGGAGCACGTGTGGGGTACGCGGGAGCGTTCTGCGTGTACCAGCCGCCACAGCAGTGTCCCGGGGGCATTTCTGGAGACACTCCGTGGTGGGGGAGCCCTAGCCATGCAGGTCTCTGTTGCACCTGTCCCATCCGCGTTTGTACTAAATCTTCACAGACTTCAGCGGTCGGAATGTGGAGAGAACTACTCACTCTGCAGAAAAGCAGGTGCAGACCTGACGTTTGAGGTTCGAGCTCCGTCCGGGCGCCGTCCTCCCGTCTCTCCCTCTCTGTGTCCCTTTCCCTCTCACACCTGCACCTGCTCACAGGTACGGGCTCCTCTCCTGGGGGGCTCCAGGGGACAGCCCATCGAAGGAATCTGGGCCACAGCGACTTTGACAAATGACTTCTCTAATTCTTAACTGACATCTCTGCCTCACTCAGGGAGTTAAAACTGGCTTTGGCTGAGAGATGGGGGCACTCGGCCGCCCAGTGAAGACCGAGCACCTGTCTGTTGACTGATGGTCTCCATTGCCCTGGTGCTTGGCCGAGGGAAGGGCATGGAAGGGTGTTTGTGGGTGCGGAGGGGCTCGCTGTGAATCGGGGCGTCAGGATGTCGGGGTCGTGGAGTGGGGGGGACAGACAGAGATAGAGGGAGAGACAGAGACAGAGAGATAAAGGGGGAGAGAGAGAGAGAGAGAGAGACATGGGCAGTTGGCCGCGTGCAGCAAGCCTCATTACTTAAGGCTTCGGCCCCAAACCTTTTTAAGGGGCACACAATGGAGAGACCCCACAGCAGCGTATCTAGTTGCTGGGACTGGAAGGAAAGGTGAGTATATTGCAATTACATGTAACATTTAAAATGTTCTTGTTTTGTAATTAAAGATACTCTATATGCATATGGAAATGTTAACAGTGCAGACGCTTCATGGGAAAGTGTTTGAGTCCAGTTTTGGACTGGAGTTGTGGAGTTGGTCTGGAAGTTCAGACATTTCAGTAAAGGACGGTATATACAGCCCCAAAGCTAAACCTTCTTACACAGATGTGGTTTCTGTCCCCTAAAGGGCATAACAGTTAAAAATGAATAAACAGCAAAGCGGAGATTAGTGACTTAAAATTATTTTCATAACCTCCTAGGTGTTAATGAAACCATAACACAAATTTTTAAAAAGGCAAAACCTTTTAAAAAATCTTAATGAGAGATCCCAGAAAATACTAAGAAGGCAAAAAAAAAAAAATGATACAGCTTTTCCTATAAAACAAAATACCTTGATATAACTTTTTGAATAAACTATTCAAACCCTGATGTGTAAAGATGCTGGTTCTTTGTCTCTGACACTTTCATTTAGACACAAAGTGATCTCTGGGATTGTTCAGGATAGTCCGAGAAAGAGGGAAGAAGCACGGGATTGTTCCCAGGATTTCAGTAGGAAGGAAGTCATGCAGATTCTTGAGTACATTCACAAGTCGTAAATGTGCGGGGCTCTGGACGGTTCCATGTGCACCTGCGGCTCACCAGGCTTGGAGCCGAGCACCAGGTGCCAGCCCCTGGAGACGAGCAGGTCCTCATAGCCACAGGGGTCAGGGAGGGGGCCCATGGCTGTGCCCATTGGCTGCATACACTGTTTTGACAGTTGGAATAGTTTCAGCAAGGGCTTATTGCTTCTTCTGGAGCAGAGACCTAGATCCTAGTGGAGAAGGTTGCCTTCTTTTTTTTTTTTTCCAATATTGTTGTATTAACTTAGATGGGAGCTCGAGTCTCAAAAGTTATTGGCTTAACTGCTTTTGGCTGACTATATTTAAGTCTGGGGGGCAAAAGCCTCCAAAGGCACTGTGTTTGCATTTTCTATTGCTCCTGAGTTCCCTGTGAGGCACACATTCATGGTTCCCCGGGCAATAAGAAAATGAAACAATATGAAGGGAGGCTGTTGGGCCAGGCGGCTGAGCGGGAGATGGATGGCAGGCAGGATGGGTCCTGACAGCCCGCGTGCAGGTGGGGTCGCAGGCAGCCCCTCTCATCCATCACCCTCCCGCCACATCCATGATGTCACTCAGATGTACTTAAATTCCCAAGTTGCTGGTAGAATGAATCCAGTTGGGAAAGACTCAGGCCGTTAATTCTGCTCCCATGGACCTCAAAGGGGATTAATTCATAGGAAGAAATACCAGTGGTTCTGTGTTTGCTGAGCTCTCAATCCCTGTTCCTTCTCAGAGGAGGGACGTGATCGACGTCATGAGTTTGCCCGCCACGCAGCATTGGCCAGTGCTTTCTGGCCGCTTGAGTCACAGATCAGGTTGCTCCTGCCGGGCTCCAACATGCACCCTAATTTGGACAGCACTCAGATCAGAGGCTTTAAATTCTTTCTTCCATTTAAATACATAAACGCTTTTATAACAGCTAGAGACTTGGTGACTTCTGAAAACTTTGGGTTGGCCTGGTTTCAGAATAGCCAGAGATGGTTGATCCATAATGTGTAAGTGCCACAGAACATTGGGACAGGCAGCCAAAACCTGTGGGAAGATGCTTACAGTTTTGCTTTATCTGGGATGTGCTGGCAAGGTGGGTTTTGTTGCCCCAGTTTGGAGGGCAGGTGACCGCTCCCTTAAAAATTGAAATTTCAGTAGCACTGGGTACAGAAACCTGGTGTCATAGCCAGGCTCCTACCTCCCCAGTGTGGGATTGAGGGTGAATCTGATGAGGCCGTGGGGTTTGCGTTGTGCTCAGGGGCAGGGGATGATCAGACGGCGGAGAAGAGCGGAGCGTATGGGGCATGCCCCCACGTCGCTGAGGCTGAGGGTGGAAGAGTGACGCTCGCTGTTGACCAGGCAGTGATGGGAGAGTGAGATCATGGAACAGAGTCTTGAGATCATCTTGAAGGTTCCATGAGGTTTCCGTAGCCGGCAGCGGAGAAGAACACAGATGTGACTTCCCCGGGGTTGGGAGGGCGGCGATGTGGCCGGAGTGGGAGCCTTGTCTGGCGGCCTCAGGCTCCCCGCGGGGGACGGAGTACCCCTAGCGTGGATGCAGGATGCACCCTGAAACAGGGACGGGCTCCTTGGCCTGGGGGTCTCGAAGGCCAGCTTTCCACGATGAGGTCCAGTCTGCAGGAAGAGGGAGCAACAGAGGAGCATTAATGAATTTTGAACTGAGGATTAGTATCATTAGAGGTGAACATAGTATTTCTCTTTTCTTCATTTTTTTTTTTTTTTTTTTTTTTTTGCCTAAAAAGCACTAAGGGAGAACAAAATAAAGCCTCCCATCCTACCACTCTGTCTGGGCACCTGTTCTGTGTGCTCTTTCTTTCAGTCCTTGTCTGCTATGGCGGGCCTTTTCCGTTTGGGTCACCGTTTCTCAGCATGCGAAATTAATTCTTAATTACAGTTTTCAGCCCCCGTGAATAGTCTCTCTCGAGTAAGCAGCAGGGTGTCTGTGGTCACTTCCCGAGGACTGAGGATGCACGTTGGGCTCTGTTGCTGTAAATAATGCTGTAGCAAACATCTTCACGTGTTTCCTTTCGTCCGTGGTTATTCCTGGAATAGGGAGTTAATCATCTTAAATTTTAGAGTTCCCGTGTGATAAGTGTGGGCGTCTACTGGATTTTCCAAGGTTTAGGAGTTAGTCGCCTTGACAACCCGTTAGCAAGGGGTCCTGCCCCTCCCCGGGGTACCAGGGGCTCGTCCACTCTGCGTCCCTCTGCTTGTCCATCCAAATGACACGAGCAGTCCGGCAGCTCCTCGGTGAAGATTTCATTTGTCTGAGAGGAGAGACTTTGCAGGATTCTGACATCTGATTTTGTCTCCAAATGATCTTTTCCCAGCTAAGAAGAATTTGTTGGACACATCAGCGGAGATCATCCATCATGCGATGTCTCCCCACTCCGCTGAGGACTTCCAAGCTTTCCCAGGGTGGACATTCGGAACTTGCCCCTGTCATCCCTCCTAAGACATGCATTCGTTGGGGTGCTGGTGTTTCCAAAGCCATGTCTGCATCCGTCTCTTCCATTGTCTGGGAGGTTTGCAGGGTGAGCATCTCAGGATCCTTTCTGCCACCTCTCTTGATGGTCAAATGAAGCTTTACTCTTTTGGTTGCATTTTGCTGCTTTCTGTTCTTTTTGTGAGACAGGCTCGACTGAAGGTCTCGGGGTGGTGCACAGCTTTTGTGCACAACTCTGTCGTTGTTCCCAGGGGTGCCTGAGCATGGAAGAGGAGGGAGTTCACAGTAGCCCTGAGGAAAGAGGGCTCTGTGGTCACACCTCCTACTCGGGTGGCTTTGGGCAAGTGGGTCACCATGCGGAGCCCCCCATAGTCATGTCTACAAAATGGAAATAATGTAACATTAATGACAGTGCCTCCCTCCAGCCCCGAGTCATTGTGAGGATGAAGAACAATAATCCTGTGGGGATGTACTGTGTGTGCTCAGCATGTCACGACCGGTCTGGAGCCCCCCCCCATGACTACTGCACCCTGCTGTGATCACCGCAATGCCTGGTCCAACGACGCTCGTGGGGTCCCTCTAACCACCGCGTCTCTGCAGGCTTCGCCTCTGTGATCCGGGTCTTCCTCCGGGAACGTGTTCCAGGAGATCTTCCCGTGCGACCCAGGCCAGGCTCCGACCCCTCTGTGTTTTCTAAGACTCACCTGTGCAAGGAACGCACGGGTTCTGGAGTCCTCACTTTCCTTGTTATATACCCTGTCTGATTGCAGGATGTCTTCAGAATCTTTGCAATGTGGTTTTTCTCTTTTCTTTTGCCTTCTCTGTGTCTAGCTGCCCTGAACTCCAGTCTTAAACCACTCAGTCCCACTGTGCCATCTGTGTCTGTTTTTCTCAAACACACACATGCCACATATAATCTGAGTTCCAAACTGGAACACGTTTAAATTGAAAATGGACGGCACCCATGATTACATCCAGGCGACGGAAGCAGACTGGGGCTCCTGGGCCAGCCGGGACATCTGGAAAATCTGCATGCAGGGACCAGATGCAACAGCTTTTCGTGCACTTGCTATGTATCCAAATATGCCACTTTTTAAAAAAACTATTTAACCAGCCACCCAGCAAATCTGTATCAACTGCCTGCTATGTGCAAAGCTCCTTCACAATCACTATGTAAATCCAAAGATAACAGAAACAAATCTCGTTCTTCAAGAATATAGTGTACTTTTCCAAATGAGTATTTAACTTCACAAATTCAACTGTATGTGCTCATATTTTTATAAAAAATGGGTCCTACATGTGAGCCAAATTGTGTCATCTGGTGCATCACCAAAAACATCAGTCTGTTCCCCTACGGTGACCATGTTGAGGGATGATACACCATCACAGGTTTGTGTCCAAGGTCACGGATCCTGAGCTTATAGGTCAGCTGGGGCTTTCCAAGGATGATTTGGATTGTACTGTTTTTCTTCCTCATGCATTAACTGTAGGGCTTAACCCTAAGTGACCTACAGCAGCGCCAATGAAGCAGTAGGAACTAAAGTGTGTGGAAGAATGTGGGGAGACAGAAATCTTGGAGAGGCGTCGATGAACTGAGGGAAATTGAGGAAATTGTCTTCGAGGTGAGGGCCAGGCTAGAGAGAATTTTCTGGGGAACACACTTGACTGAGCTTGGCAATGTTCATTCGTCACACCTGCGTGGAGTGTCATGTCATGCACTGGGCTGGTGCCAGGGCTAAAATGGACGTGGTGAGTAAGGGCCACATTTTTAATTCAGTAGGAGCCACCGAGGAGTGTTGCCTGTACCAGAGTGTACAGTGGGGTGAGAATGTGGACCCAGACAGGGAAGTCCCCCTGGGGCAGAGAGCCTCTAGACAAGACCTGAAAGATAAGTAGAAGGCTACTTCGGGGGAGAGGGGAGGGAAGGGTATGCTAGGCAGAGGAGGCAGCAGGTGCAAAGGCACTGTGGTGGGGGCATGTAGGGACGGCAAAGGATTTGAGAACAAGGTGGGTTTGGTCGGAGCCAAAGGAGGGCTGGAGGGAGAGAGAGAGAGAGAGAGAGAGAGAGAGAGAGAGAGAGTGTGTGTGTGTGTGTGTGTGTGAGGGAAGACTGACAAGAACGGCAGCATGTACGAATGAGGCTGCACAGGACGTGTCCATGGTGAGGAATATTGGCTGTATTCTGAAAACAGCATGAAGTGCATGATCAAGGTACCCCCAGATGAGAGGAGGGACAGGGATGTGGCCATCACACCGAACATCCTCCTGTTTTTTTCCTGAGCAGCGCTGATCACCTGCAGGTACCTTGCCTGTGTATTCCTGCACTTGTCCGTTGTCTGTTTCCCCAGTTGGATCGTGAGTCCCACGGGGGGCAGGGGGACTCTGTCCCTCTTGTTTCCTGCTGCATCCCCAAAGCCCAGTAACATTCCTGGCACATAGTAGGTGCTCACTCTGTTTGTCGAGTGAAGGAAAAGTCCAGGTATGCTGGACAAGCCTCTCAGCCTGCGGATGAACTTTGTCCCTGATGGGAAGACCTCCAGTGACACCCAGGGGCTGAACGGATTGTGTCTGCATCGTCCTCCCTGCCTCCCGCAGGATCCGCTGCCCTCTCCAGGGGCGAGCTGCCCTTTGGAAGCTCAGCAAGTCGTCACACATCGTGTAAATAGCAAACGCTATTCCTTCCCTGGTCAGGGTTTCCTGAAACTGCTGGGCGTTGGTTGGTATTCTAGTCGTTTGGGGGACCGCATGCAGCCCAGACACAGGCCATCGTTAGACGCGTTCGGAGAGCATTGCCTCCTCTGTCTTCCTCCTGGAGCTTCACAAAGCCTAGACCCAAGACCCCCTGTGAACTCAGGCAGACGGGAAACCTGTGTTTCTACAGCCCAGTGTTTCTCTAAATTAGTAGACCGTGGAGCTTTTTTGTTTTCAGCTTAACACTGATTAAAATTCCATTAGAAACCAGTGTTCCAGGAAACACAATTGGAAAACAAGTGTACGTTGATAAGTTTATAATAGCCGGGGAGTATTGGCTGCTACCGTGAATTACATACTTACAACCTGCATTTGAAGAGTTCTCCAAGTTAAATTGTTTAAAGTTGGTAGTTATTTATGTAATTTGCAACAACAGCAATCATTTTTAAACACCCGAAATTGAGACTTCAGGTACCCCTCTGAGTGGGTGTTTTTAAATGCAGCCTCACAGGCTGGGGGTGGGGGTAGGGATACAAATTCTCTGTGGGTGTAAAGTATCTAAGTGTGTTGAAGGTAATAAATCCTGTCTTTAAATAATGCAACTACTATTGTGGGGCTTTCTTTGAAATACCTTGAGTTTGTCGCGTATTTCTAAAGTGTTGCCAATCTCCTCCATGCTGTCAGAGACGCAGTAATTGCTTTGCTGGTCTGTGGGCTGGAGGGATCTGCACACTCTAAGGATCATGTTGGTTTGGAACCGTGAGCGCTTCTTGCTGGGGAGACCAGACTCGTGTGAGTGTGTTGATCCTGGAGACAGAGCTTCGGCTTCGCAGCTTTTGCTTTACCTTCCCTGGCTCCTCTGGGTATGTAGATTCCCCCCCCCGACACACGCACACACCCTTTTGGGTGTAGGTTCTAAGGGTAGGAAAGAACAATTTTTAAAAAGTGAAAGCAGCTTAAAAGAAGAGTCACTTGTTTGGGGAATATTATGTTTTTGTGTCTTTTCCTTGAAAGTTGACAAATTTTGGGCACCAGCGCCATAGTTTAGTGACTGAAAATAAGCAGTCTTTCTCCGTCTCCTCCCTCCCCTCCTCTCAGCTCTGATTTCCTGTGTGCTATGTTTTCTTCTGCTGCAGATGAAATTTCATGGCATCGTGCAGCCAGGGAAGGTGCCTGCTGCAGCCTTTTATTCCACTGCTGGCCAAAGCGCGGTTTACCCCGTACCACAGCAGTGGAGATGGGTTTGTCTGTGCGCAGCGGGTGGGGCACCATGATGGGCGGCCCCCTGGATAAGACAGGGGTGCTGGGGAGGTCAAGCAGGCATGTCTCCACTTACGGAAAGAGGGATGGGTTTGGGATAGTTATAAGAATGTTTAGCAGAGGAGTTCAGAGAAGAAAGCCCTATTAGCTGATATGGTTATGGGTCGTCAAGGACCCTGGCCCACTTGAGGCAGGTGCTGGGTTAGTTGGGGGTTTTCTGTATTTAGAAAAGTTGCATCTAGCCTAGGATGCAGGATGTGGGGCATCAGAGTGCCATTTATTTCTGACTCTTGAACCTTTTCCTAGATACTCTTTCTCCCACATTTATCCACTTTCAATTTCCTGCATTATACCTTGGATATTCATGGGTTTCCTCCTGGCCTGACATTTGCCTGTGGAGCCCCTCCTGTATGCTTGCAACTCCACAGAAGCCCCCTGTCCTGGCCGTTTGTAATGCATTTGCGGATTTCTTGTCGTGGTGTCTCACATGGGACCCCAAGCCCCGGGGAGCACAGCCGTGTCCCTCTCATTACGGGAGGCCAGTAGGCTCCCACAGGCTTTGGGTTAGCCCATCACCCCTTCTCATTCCAAACGTTTCCACCTTCGCTGGAGTCTGTTGTGTGTGTGTGTCTAGGAAGAGAGAGTTGGCCCACGGACCTGATGAATCTCTTTCTGAGAAAAGGAGTAATTGCCGCTGAGAACGGGCAACGTTTGAGGGGTTTAAGTCAGAGAGGGACCCCATCTTCTTTAACAAAAATGTCCAATGGGTTCTGGGTAGAAAATGGACCGACAAAGATACCTTAGTTATTTAATAAATTGAGGAACAGCGCTAAGTACGAGCGGCTGTGGGCGATGCTTACACACAGGGGCTCTGGACCAGACCATCTGGCATCCACGCTTGCCTCTGCCAAGTCGCTGGGTGTCCTTGGGAGGTTCCTGTGCCTCTCTGTGCCTCGAACTCTTTATTGGTAAGATGGACTAATGATAGAACCTACCTCCCGTGGTTGGAAAATTAAATGTGCTAATCTTTAAAACACCGAGAACAGTACCAGCACCCATCAGCATGCCCTCGGCTTTGGCTTACTACATTAGGATGCTAAAGCAGAGAGCAGATGTGGATGCGCCTCAAACATTTGTTATCACGGACATTGTGCCAAGCACACGGTTGTGGCCAATAGGGCTATAACAGCGCACAAACAGACCCAGCCCCAGCTTTGTGAAACCTGCGTTCCCGTGGAGGGATGGGGAACGAAGAGGTGGGTGTGTTTCACACCACGGCGGCGCTCAGGACTCCGGAGACAACACAGCAGCAGAAGAGGTTAGGGGGCGCCTAAGGGAGGCGCTGCTTCTCGTTGCTTCGTGGGGAGGGCCTCTGGGATGCGTGGAGCTGGCGGGAAGAGGACGGTGGGGTCAGAGCACTTAGGGCAGAGGAAGAAGTGGTGACAGGCCTTGAGAATGGCGTGTGCTTGGCGCCTTCCAGAAAGCAAGGTGGCAGGTGGGCTGGATGGAGAGGAGCGACTGAAGACAGGTGTTCAGGGAAGTAGGGATGGCCAGGAACACCAGGGGCCAGAGAGACCACAGGAGGGACTTTGACCTTGACTTTGACCTTCACCTTGAGCAATATGGAAAGCCGTGGTTGGCTTGGATCTGGGCGGTGACTTGGCCTGACACACTTCGGGAGGATGTCCTTGGCTCCTGTGTAGAGAACAGACTGGAACGGGGAGAGTGGAACAGTAGAGAACAGATGGAAGGGTGCCCTTCCTACAACAGTCTGGACTGGCTTGTCCAGGATGCTGGCAGGGGCGGTGGCGACAGGTGGCTGGGTGCCAGGCGAGCCCCAAAGGTTGAGTTATGCACTTGCTGGTGGGTTCGTCGTGACTTTGAAAGAATGGACAGAGTCAAAGATGCCCCCAAAGACTTGACAGACGGCTTTGGTAGGAAGAGCAGGGTTTGGGACAAAAAAAGAAAGAAGTTTGTGTAGACTAGAAATACTGCTGACTCGGAATGGGTTGTTTGGGGCCATTTCTGGGTACTTTACTCTGGTACCACTGATTCTAGGTGCCTTTCTGGAGAGGAATTCTGGTTTTGTGTTGTAAATGTCCTTTTCCTGTTAGGACAGGTGCACTCAATTGTAAGATGAAATGTCCTTTAAGAAAAAAAATTCCTCCTGGTGTTTAAGTGAAGAAGGAAATGATTACTGAAGCTCAGATTGACTCAAAGAAGGTTGTTTAACGAGTTCCATTAACAGTACTGATTGAAACCTTTAAACCAAATGTCAGATGATCCTCATATTTAAAACACGGAAAACAGGAACTTGTAATGGGAACATGAGGGGAATTTAGTTCAGCAAATGGGATTAAGGTGATACCTTTCCTTCCAAAAGTTAATTGAGTTTAAATGAAGGCAATTTGGCTGAAGTTAAGAAATCAAATGGGGGGGGAGGAGGGGTGGATAACCCAAGAAAAATGAATGCCTTAAGAATAGGAGCACTTCGGAAAATTAGCTAAACGTAGGGAAATTGGCTAAGTGTTTCCATATTTAATGAGGTAATAAGTCCTGCGTTGGCAAGGACATTCTGGAACATACTCTTAGTCTCTGTGGAGTCCTGTGCTGGGTGTGATGTTGGCATCGTGGTGAGGTGAACCTTGTCCCATATCAGGGCACCGTCTTCATGAGCGAATCTCAGCGTGGTCACGGGTATATTCTGTTCTAGCACATGTGTGTGTACGTGTGTGAGCGCGTGCGTATTTTAAAAAATTCTGAAACTATGTTGACTTTAATTATCACTGATGCTACAAAGATTGTAAGAAGTTTGATTCTCCCCGTGTGGCTTCTCTCTTATCCAACTGAGTTTAGCTTGAATATGATTGTGTATTTGCAAGAGAGACCATACAGCCAGCAAAGCCAAAAATACTGACTGTTTGGCCCTTTACAGAAAACGTTTGCCAAACCGTGAGAGAGAACACGGACCAGTACAAAATGGATAAACCGTCCTCTGTTGAATGAACACTCACATCGGGTGCATTTCCTGGGGGCATCGAGTTCCCATTGCTTCCAGTGTTGTTACGACGTTGAAAGCTTGAATACTCTAGCTTGATTATGGTTTTCTTTCTTTTTTTTTTTTTTTGCTTTCTTTATAAATATATGTAGATATTTTTATGAAAAAATAACCTCACAGTTATGGGTCCAGAGACTAACAAATGACATATGGTCTTTCAAAAACTCAGTGGGAAATGGCTGTGGTGTCTGTGTATGTGGACTTTGCATTGTTTTATCTCATTTAAACTTCGCCACCTGCAGGCACGGTGTGAGGCGCATCCCCGGCACAGTCTGTGGTCCTCATAACAGCACTACATGTAGGTGCAGTTTCCGCCTTGCCTTGGGTTGGGACATTTACGCAGTGGGAGGTAGGGTGACTTCCCCAAGGCTGGAGTGCTGGGAGGCATCGGAAGGATCAGACCTGAGATTTGAAAAATTGGCAGTCAGCCTCCCAAGCCACCGCCAGAGGTATGGGGTTCAGGGAGGTGGGGCCGACTCTGAGGCCGGTACCCACGACTCCAACTGCCCGGGTGGAGGAAGACCTGCCCATTAATGAACCTCACTCACCTGAGTCTGGCGGCTTGAATCTCTTTTCCTAGATTCTGTCGATCTTACCCATTCTTCATTTTCTGTGTTAGCCTTGAGAACGGAAGATCTCCGGGTGCCTGATGGCTGGCGCCCACTTCCCTCCACTAGTGTGCACTGTGGGTTTGGTGCTGCACGCATGGTTCTCCTCCTGTGCTGTGGGGTCCTCGTGGGTGTTTGTAAGGAGCTCTGCCGCTCAGCCTCACGGACTTGCGGAAGGTCCTTCCTGCCTTGCGTCCTGGTCCAGCCCCGAGCTCCGCCCTTGTTCCCTGTGATCAGGCACTGTCTGGCCGCCGTCGACCCTTCCCTGGATCTTTGTGTTGGGCCCAGGCTTGGGGATCCATCTCCGTCAGGACTGTTGTCCTTTTCTGAGTCCCTGTGGCCCTGCTTGCTCAGGCCTGTTCTCTTGCACCCCAGCTGCTGATCAGTTAGGCTTCGGGCACACAGAAACCACTCTGGGTTCTTGAGCAGAAAGGTATTTAACGGAGGAAATGAGGGGCTCACCAAATCGCCGAAAGGTTTTCAGCTGTGCGTCCACAGCAGGGGCCCAGATGGTGCAGAAGCTGCGTCTGCTGCCTGAGACAGGAATGCTGATGTCGTAGCTCTCAGCGTTCCTCTGGAGGGTCCGTGCAGGGGATGTGAACACCACCGCGATCCCACCCCGCCACGTGGTGGATGTGTCCCCGCCCATGAGAGGAGCGGCCGCGGTCCCCCGCCTCCTTGCCGGATACCGCACAAGTGTGTCGAGTCGGCAATGCAAAGATTGCCTCTGGAATTCTGGAGGAAGGGGTCTGCAAAATGCAGTTGCCTGGCTTCAGTCCCGGTGCTTTGGGGGACATAAAGGAACCCAGTAAGTGAATGATGTGGGTGCAGACAACAGCAGAAGACAGCATCCTCCATCCCATTGTCTGCCTTACATAAGCAAACAGAAGCAGATCTCTTGCCCCCCACAAAGAGAAGGAAGCCCAAAGGCCCCTCGCCATTGAGTCCACCTCTGGGTGATCTTCGTACCTCCTCTGGCTCCCTCCCCTCTCCCCTTGGTGTGGGGTCAGCCAGAGACTGAGTTGTAGGGCTGAGATGGGTGTGGACCAGCTGAAGGGTGCTGTGACTTCCTTCAGTGAGCGAGTCCCAGCACATATCTATCCCATTTGCAGTGAAATTCAAGTTTTGGCACTTTTTTTAATATCTACCCACCAAACAAAGGGGTGGAGGAGAGGCGGCCTTAGCCACGTATTTTCTAATTTCTTGTTGTTTGGCTCTTCTGCTCTAGTAGCGTTGATCTCTTTTTGTCACCTCCCTGCAAACTTCCATGCCTTTCGGGTCCAGAGGATGTCAGAAGGGGGCCAGTTATGTCCCGGGGGTTGGGGTTCGGGAGCCAGGACTGTATTGTCAGAGCCCTTTGTTCTTTTTGCGAAGCTCACATACACAGATTTATAAGGAAAGTTTTTTTGATTTAAATGTCATTACAAATCAAACTATTTGTGGGCCAAATGAAACTTTATTTGTGGTGAGGAAGTGTGAGCCATTCTTTTGCAACCTTTGACTTAAATCTCACCTGCTGATCCCAATAGGTCAGATATCTGCAGATATGACTCTGATGTTGGGGTTACTTCAGACCCCCCAGATCCACCTGGAAGTGAAATTGGTCAGTGATTCCTTCGCAGACACAATGCACACGTCTCTGTTGTTGTGTTCTGACTGTGTGTTGACGGGTGGATGTCCAGCCTCATAGTAGCCATTGTATTGTCATAGGATAAGCCTTTAGGCAACATCGGGAAAAATCGTGATTGCCTTAGATCCGCACACATTTACTCAGATGTGATTCTGATTGCGAGAGAGCAAAACCACAGGGTGCAAGGCTAGGGGGTGGTGTTGATTGGGTCGGCTGTTAGAGATGGAAGATGGTCAGATCAAATATCGGTTAGTTTGCCTTGTACATGAAAAATCAGACAACACCAACCTTTTACAAGACACGTCACATAAAGTCCACATGTCTGTTACCCTTGGCAATCCCAGCGCACCCGGGCTGCTTGGTGTACGTGGTTATGACGTCCTTGTGCTGAGCGTTTCCGCGATGCGTCCGGGGAGCATCTGCATCTGCATGTTCTTCCCAGTTTTCCACAGCTCCTCCCAGTCCGTTCGCTCCTTTCCTCTATCCCCCTGGACCCCGTAGACATTTGGTTAAGTTCTGCTCCTTCCCAGCAGAATTCTGTCCTGTAGTTCACAACAAAGTATTGTAGAGATGTGATTAGAACCGAATCTCCAGGACGAGAATTGTTTCTACAAGAGGGAGCGTAGCAGGGGGATCGCATCTGACCCTGTGGGCCATCAGCCGTGCCATTATGTTCCTCCGGTTAATCCAGGCCATCCATTCACGACAAAGCTTTCACCCACTCCTTCCAGCCCCTTTACAGCTGGGATGACTCATGCTGGCCTGGAAATTGCTGAGCTATTGAAACCATGTCAGAAATAGCTTGATTCTGGACATTCTGTTTTGGGGAAAATAAACGGCTCTTTGGTTAAGCCACTCTAGCTGCGTTTCTGTTACTTGGGCCTAAATTCACGGCTGTCCTATAGGACGCTCAAGAGCTCTGGTGTTGAGTTTTCCTGCCGAGGTCATGGACCACAGCCTGCCCTGCGTTCCGCAGCCTTCCTTCTGCAAATGGCTGTGCTCACCTTCCTTACTCTGTCCGTGGTCCATCACTGCTGGTGGGTGTCCGTAATGCTAAATACACTAGCTTGGTGTGACTCAGCTTACGCAAGAGAGTTTTCCTTTCCGTGCCTCCGTTTCCTAATAAATACAATCTGGCTGATAATAGCATCCAACTGGTAGGGTGTTGTAAGGATTCTATAAAGCACATATAAAGATCTTTGGACACTGTGTGATACATGGTAAACGCAAGAGAGACAGAGACGGAGAGATGGAGAGACGGAGAGACGGAGAGGGGAACTGGAGCACTCAGGATTCTCCCGCTGAGTTCTTTTTTACTCCTGTGGTATGTCTGAGACTGTGAGGTTGGGGATTAATGAATACAGTAGTTCTTCCTGGATCTAGGTGAACTCAGGCTTCTCCCTGGGGAAAAATTTGGACCCGTGCCTCAGTCGATCTGTTTTCAGAACATTGGTGCCGTGTCAGACTAATGCACTTTCGTCAGTACTTAACCTAATTGCCCTGTAAATCCCTCTGATTATGAGCTGTTTACTTCCTAATGCATCGTAGGAACATGCTTGTAATTCACTTATGGATGCACAGAGCAGCCTTCTAGTGGCTTTTTTGTGTTAACATCATTAATTACTTACCTGCTAGTAACCCAAGGACTAGAGCCCACATATCCATAAATTTGAGGTTTTTAGTGATGTTTGGTTCCGACGGACTGTGATGATGAGGACTGTTTGCTCCCGTCTTCTTTGTCTCATGCTTGACTGAGCTGGGTGATGAAGAAAGGAGGGAAGACTTTGTATTGGAACAAGAAACGGATCCATTAACACCTTAGGGGAATAGTTGCTGAAGCCTTGCGGCTTGGAGAAAGGGTATCATCACCGTAGTCAGTTCCAGATGGTAGTGTCCTGCCTCCCGGACCGTCTCTCACCGGAGCTAGTTCCCACAGGGGAGGGTTGAGCCATGTTCCTCATGAGCTGTAGCTGAAGCTCCTGTCTTGGCCGGCACTGGAGGGATGAATCCCCACTGGAGAGTGTGTTCTTGAGATCATGACGGTGTCTGACTCCGGTTTGTATTTTCACCACGAGATCCACTGATGGGCACAGTGCAGAACAGAATACGTAGGTGATTTCGTGCTGAGGAGGCGGAGGAAACGTTTACCATGAACCACCTTGGACTCTGTTGTGAAAAAGTGAACACAGAAGAGGAGACCTATCCCGCTTTGAGTGTTTCTACCTTACACGCACATTCTCACTTAATTCAACAAGCTCTTCTTCATTGTGTTAAGGTGTACATAATAAAATTCACTATTCCACCTATTTTTAAGCGTGCAGCTCAGGGGCATTAAGTACGTTCACATTGCGGTGCAGCCAATACCACCAACATCTCTGGAACTTTTTCATCTTGCAAAAGTGAAACTCTGTCCCCAGTAAACACCTACCGCTCCCTTCCCTCCAGCCTCCGGCACCCACCGTCTACTTCCTATCCCTGGGACTGCACCCCCTCTGGGGGCCTCACAGAAGTGGAATCATTCAGTGTCTGTCCCTTTGTGTCTGACTGACTTCACGCGTGTGATGTTTTCAAGGTTCATCCACGTTGGAGCGTCGGTCAGAATTCCTTTCCTCTAAGGCTGAATACTGGTACCTTGTATGAATACATCAGATTTTGTTTATCCACTCATCCATCAGTGGGCACTTTGTCAACGAGTTTTAAAGCCTGAATTATTGTCCTCATTTATTCAGACTCAGAGAGCTTAAAGAACTTGCCCAAGGTTAGAAATCTATTGATTGCAATGCTCTAACTTAAGGAGTCTGGTTTGTATTTTTCTATATAACTCCCTGTAACAAACTCTTGGAGTGATGATAAGATTTTAAGGATGGTCCACACAAACTCATTTGAAAGCTCGGAGTCAGGGCGTCTGTTAATAATCTGCTCACCTCCCTTCAGTTCTCTGGAATTGAGAGAAGGGGTGCCCTCTAGGACACCCGTGTCCCATTGACTTCCCTTCCCTAAGAGCAGCCCAGACTCCTTAGTTGGAATTATCTCTTATGGATTGGACACAGTCCAGGGAGATGAGATCAAGTCTTGCTCATGTCCTGTGTGGGGCAGGCACTTGACCCAAACCAGTCCAGCCTCATGTCCTTCCGGGTAATGTGAACATGAAGTGGGCACCAAGAGACATGGTTGAGTGGTA
The DNA here is from genome assembly GCF_009762305.2 of Zalophus californianus. NCBI lineage: Eukaryota > Metazoa > Chordata > Mammalia > Carnivora > Otariidae > Zalophus > Zalophus californianus. The sequence continues at coordinate 2,563,577 of NC_045608.1, forward strand.
GAGTCCCTGCCCTCTGAGAGACAAGGTTCTGACCATAGTGCTCCAGCTCCAAGACCCCTTCACCCATGCCTTTAATGCTCCCCCTATCCCCAGTCCCTACACCTAACCTCTCATTAGTCCTATGGACCCCTACCTAGTGTCCTTGCAGTTGGTTCTGTCTTTTTGAAATTAGCCAGAATTGGTGTCTGCTCTTTGCAGTAAAGAATTTTGAGTAATTCAGGAATACGGTGCTTACTTATTCCCATTAAACTAGTGTTTGTTCAATTTTGGTTACGTTATGTTCCGATTATTCTTTTACACCCCTGGAATTAAAAAAGAAAACTACTATGAGGTAAGACCATGCTACTTAAAGTTTGGACTGCATCACCTGGGAGCTGGTTAGAAATGTAAGATTTCGGGGCCCACCCCATACCTACAAAATCAGAATCTCCACTTTAACCAAAGCTTTGAGAAACCTTGACATAGCACATAATGCTTGATCTCAAAAATATCAGCTAGTTCAGAGAGACAGACATATAATTACAATAATAGGCATATTCACAAAATGGCAGGGAGGTAAGAGCCCGTTAGCCTTTTCTGCCTCTTGCAAATGCTTCTGGCTCCTACTGGTGTGTTCCTAACAAAAGGACCACCACTTACTCTAGTTGTCTTTAGTTTTATTTTTAGCCATTCTTTTGGTTTATTTTGTTCAAGAAGAGATGGTTACGTACATTATTTTATTTCCCTTCCCATAATATCAGTCTAAGCAATTTGATACCAACTTGTTTAATGAAAAAATTGCTCAAGTGCATGCGGATGAGTTAAGAGTGTTCAGAAAACAATGGTCCTCTTGTTGATGCTGAAAGATGGACTCTGTGCCCAGTGAAGCCTGGGAATGTCTTTTAATGATTAATTCAGATATCTTCTGATTCAAGAAATTTTCTCTGGCCTTCTCAACTGGATATGATCTCTTTCTTGTTTTTCAGAATTTACAACTTTAGTTTGTAAATCTTGCAGTGTTTTCCAGGTTTTACCTTATATTGTAGGATTTATCTGAGTACGAGCTCTAGACTTAAGCAGATGATGACTTTTAGGTTTTATTCTGGTTCATGTTTGTACCCTTTTCATCTTTTCCCAAGGTCTGGTGGATAGTATATATTAATATTGTTGGCCGAATTTCTTGAAGATCTGGATATCTCTTGTTATTCTCGTCATTCATCCTTTGTTCAATATGAGTGTCTGGATGCATCTAAAATTTAGATTGGAAATTCAGAACCATGAAATCACAAGAAGGGTGGAATTTACTGCCCCGTTAATCTTGTCTGCTCCAAAAATGTTTTCTCTAACGTATATTTTAATGTTGCCTTTAATTCATAATGAATGTGTAGTGCTGGGAAAGCTGGACAGCTACATGCAAAAGAATGAAATGGGACCACAGTCTTATATACAAAATAAACTCAAAATGGATTAAAGGTCTAGTTGTGTTTAAGACAGTGGCCAATGGGCAACTGACACACCAAACTGTTGCGTGATAAGGAAAAAAATCACAGAAATAGGAGAGGTAGCAGTGTGTGGGTCCTTGTTAATCATGCTTTCTGAGCAGCAAGCAGAGATCTAGCAGGTGGGACATCAGGTTGAAGGGGAGAGGTCTCGACCCTTCTTAACCCTTGAGCCTGATGCAGAGAGTACTGGCTCCTTCTCCAGCATGGTGTGGGCCCAGAGCATAGATGGCCATATGGTCTGGCACAGTCTTGACTTGAGTCGTCCCTGGAGCACCAGCCCCTCCCTGGTGTGATTGGAAGGCTAAGTCATGGGGCTGAGTCTTCCATGACCTTCTATGACCTTCTGTGTCCTTCCATGCATGGCCCTGATTGATTGCCTCAAGCACTGTGCCAATGTCCGTTTTCCCATAACTTTGTAAGAAGGCATCATCTCTCTTGGGAGGCCACTCATGCCTCCAAGTGGGTGAATCTGTTTCTCAAAGGGTGGTCCCCAAACCAGCTGCATCAGCATCACCTGGGAACTTACTAGAAATGAAACAACCCTTGCCTACACGGTTGGAAAACATGGGAGTTATGTCCATCAATCTGTGATTCCGCAAGCCCACTAGGTGGTTTGGGTACATCTGAACTTTGAGAACTGCTGCTTTAGTAGGGTTTATTTGCAGCCAAAATAGGAGCAGTGTTGTTTGAGAGTTGTGATAGTGGAAGGTATGAGGATAATATAAAGAAGAGGGAGAAAGACAGGAGCTGGTGGCTTAATACATGGGAGTTGGTATTTTGGGTTTATCCGTTCATAGAGGTCACCTGGTTTTCCACAGACACAGTTTTGTTCTTACCTGTAAACTTAGCACTTTTTTCAGAAACAAAGTACATAAGAAGGAGACTTTACAGGTTTTAGAAAGAAAATCGATTGCCATTTTCCTCCAGTGAACAGACTGGTGTCTTATTAATGTATCAATGATTTGTCTGATGGGAGCTTTGGTTCCCTAAGGGCTGTCCTTACTCAGAGGGTTTCTCTTTCTGGTGACATCTGAACCTTCATCCATGGAATGCAGTTCTGCATCTGGATGGGTTGAAGATGGGTTTCCAAAGAGAGCCTTTAGTCTTCTTGGCTGGGTGTCACCAACTACTCCCTGCAGAAAAGTCAGCATCTGTCACCCCTTGCAAACCACTCTGGTCTGTTAAGTGGAAAACCAGTGCTTTTCAAGTGAATGAACATCAGAGTTCTTATTTCTGCCACTTCAGGGTCAAAAGGGCTGAATTAAAACTCCTTGAAACATACTTCATCATTCCTTCACAGTGATTTTAGTTTAAAAGCCAGGGATTTGTGGGTGATTATTCTGTCTTCTGGCCATGTGTTATCTGTTTTCCCCCATAGCAATCAATATTTCACAGAATCAAGCAGAAACAACTGCTCATCTCTCAGACTCCCCCACTCCATCCAGTCAGCATATTCACTGGGGGCTGTGCATCATTATCTGGTACAATACACTTGGGCAGTAGTGATCCCAGCCTTGAAAAGTATGTTATATGTTGATGGGTGGAATTAAACACTGGACTCATGCCACGAACAACTTAGCAAGCAACCTCTAAATCTTTTGAGAGTTGTAGGGGCAAGTTGAATATGCAAGGGCTCATGAATAGGAAAAGACATTTAAAATACTTAATTTATTTTGGTATTGGTGTCCATCCGTTCATCCGTCCATCCGTCCATCCATCCATCCATCTATCCATCCATCCATCCATCCATCCATCCATCCATCCAGTAGTCAGCTATTCTCTTTCTTCCACAGCACTGAATATGTGCAGTAAAGGATTGACCTTACCCAGACACAGTTTTGGCTCTTTGCCCCTTGTTCCTGGGGGGTAACCTCTAAACCAGACAAGAATGTCTTTGTTTACCTGGGGACCTTGGACCATGCTGGATGGTCTATGCTAACAAGGTGATCTATGGCAGAGATCTTGAACCCCAAGATACTAACTCCATCTTTAGAGGAATTTGAGTCTAAGGTCAGCCATGCAGATGGTCAGTCATGTCTATGGGACCAATGTCCAATAAATCTCTGGACATCAAGCTTTGGGTGAGCTTCCTCGTTTGCAGTATCCATGCATATCATCACACGTCACTGATGGGAGAATAAGCACTGTCTAGCTATTCTAGGAGAGGACAGTAAGAAGTTCTAGCCCTGCGTTGCCCAGTGTACCTTTTCCTGTTGCTGATCTTAATTTGCATCCTTTCACTGTAATGAACCATAACTCAGTGTAACAGTCTTACTGAATTTTGTGAGTTCTAATGACGTATTGTACTGGGTAGTCTCAGGGAGCTCCTGAATCACAAAGAGCCTCTGCAAAAAGCCAGGAGCTATATCAGCACTAGAGACACAGAGATGAGAACACAGTCTCTTTCTTCGTTTCCAAGGTAGACAAGGAAACCAACAGTTGCAGAAGAGTGTAATAAACACCCGTTGGCAATACAAGGGAATGATTGCACCTACCAGCAATTACTGACCCTTCTAGGGATGGATGCATTCTTTGGAATTGGGTGCATTCTGAGGGTTGTCTTTACAACCAGCGTTTTTGTAGATGATGCTTCAATCAGATGGTATACTCAGGTGTGTAAGAAATGTGATTTTTATTCCTCTAAATTTACTGTAATTTCTCTTTCTTGCCTTCCACTTTCTACCCGTGTGGCAGAAAGTTCACCTCAGTCATCCATAGGTAGGTCAGTATGTTTTTTTTTTTTTTTTTTTCAGTTCTGAGTTCTTGCCCTTTTCCAAAAGCTGCTTCTACAGGCATTCTTGTAGTGCCCGTCTTGGGATGGAGTGGCGGAGGATGGCATTGGCCTCCCTTGTAATGTCTGGTCCTCATCTATCCATCCAGTCTCATCACAGCTGTGTCCTTGCTCAGTTGCTCTGCTGGTTTCTCTCTAACCGAGCTGGTCTACAGCATTTCATGGACACAGTGGAATTTTAGTGGCTTTTTCAAGTGGCTATGGGGCTATGGCAAACTCTGAGGCTATCTTAGGGTCTCTGTACCTAGACATGACAGACCTATCTCTACCCTCCTATATTTTCTTTGCCAATTTCCCCACTTTCCCTGGGCTCTACTCAAGAAAGTCTGGAGGAAGCTTATTATGTATTGACTTCCCCAATACCCATTCCAACCCCCTTCTAGCTTTTTTTCTGAACTGTAGAGAGTAAAAACTAAAATGACGTTTCCCAGAGACCCTTGTAGCCAGAGACCCAAGGTCCCGGAGACCTTGTAGGGTTTCATCTGTATCCTGTGTTCTGCCAAGAAGATACTGCTCAAAGACCAAGGGGGAGAAGTGAGCTCTATACAAGTAGAGGTTACTCTGTGCAGAGAAGTTAGCAAACACAGTGGCTAAGGACTCTGGCCCTTCCTAGCCAGCTTTGATCGTGTGTGTATCATGCAGTCTCTGCACAGGAAGTAGTGGAATCTGCCGTGATTCTTTTGCTAGAATAGTGTGGTGGCATAATCGAGCCATTTTCCTGGCTGCTACACTTTTGGCTTTGTAGCATCTAAGTTTGTTTATGTGGCCCTCACAGATCCAATATGTCTGCTGTTGACTGCACGCAAGAACCCTTACCCATAAATATAGTGATATATTAAGAACCCCATTGCCTGTTTATTGATTTACAATGGGAAATGTGACTGTTGAGGCTTCCAAATGGGTGCTAATCAGCACATTTTTCTCCTTGCATTCAAATATATAGGGAGCCCTAATTGCCCATAATAATTTAAAGGCTGCTTAGGAGGGATGGAGATATAACAAGAGAAACTAGTTGGATTTTCTAGTGCTGAGATCCAAGTGTCAGTCAAGGAACTGTCCAGGTCAGAAAGGGTCATTTTTTCCCCCCAGAGGTGGTAGAACCTCCATGTGATTTGGGGGATTTTAAAGCCAGATGTATCTGTGTTCTCCCCCCACTTGCCTCTTACTTTGTATTCTGTACACACACTTTTAGGGATGAATCAGTAAGATAGGAAATCCCCAATGCCACGATAAAAAGTGATGTCCTCCCAAGTGTGCATCATTTTTATAATCACACCCATTGTGTTTAAAAGTTTTCAGTGACACATTGATGTGTTTTTGTGTGCTATGCAGCAGAACACAAACTACAAAATACTTGAGAAAAAAATCTGAAAGCAGAACAATGAACAGCACCTTCAAGAGTGAGCCCCATCAAGGTCGTCGTAGATATATATCTCAGTATGTTTTTTAAGGGTGAATAATCCATTTTTATAAATATCTACACTACAAAGAGAAAAATTCTAAAATTAACATGTGAATAGGTTATAGAGTAGGAAAAAAAATCTTTGTTCTAAATTAATACCTCATACCTCCTCTTGTTTACCACCCTGTCTCCCCAGGGCCAAGGCTGTTTCAATTAGAACTGTTTTCTTACGAAGATATGCATTTGTATTGTTTAATACTAAGTCTGCTAACAGCATCTTAATTTTGCGCCTTGGCTGGGTACCTGTAACTTGGAATTCATTTGCAGCTAGCCAAGCTTAGGTAACGATAATGATAATTAAATCTCATGCTTCAGTATCTAAGTATGATAATGCTTCAGGCATGAGGGGGGAAGTTTTCTTCTTTCTATGCCATTTTCCGATTGGTTAGGTGCATTATAGTGATTTGAATGCAGCTTTTCATTCCTAATGCAACTGAAAACAATTACCAGAGGCTAGACAGTTGGGTCAGGTCTGGAAATGGTGACATCTGTGATGTTCTGAATCAAAAATGGCATATGCCCATGTGACTAAAATTAATAGCCGACCCAAAGAATTGCAGTAATAAGGCTATGAAATTTATGTCCTAGGAATTGGAAGTGACTGGCATCAACCTACAATCTTACCTCTATTTGCCTGCTTCCTCCATGTTTCTTTTTATTTACTCACATTATTTTTCCTCTTTCCCTTGTACTTTTCATTTTCATCTTTCTCTCCTCCCCACATTTAAATAAATCACTGGCATCTCAGGCATTACTGCTGTCTACTTTTAGAAGCAAAATGTGAAGATATCATTGGTAGCTGTGTTAATGTGTCCTTGGATCAATATTAGTTCCTCGGTACACTATCTTTGGGAAGATGGGATATTGAGATATGGGCAGATGTTGGCACTTTTTTGTTTGTTTAGAGCGAGAGCTTGCAGGTGTGTGTGAGCGGGGAGTGGAGGGGGTGGGGCAAAGGGAGAGAGAATCTTAAGCAGACTTCCTGCCCAGCTCAGAGCTCAACGTGGGGCTCCATCTCACGACCCTGAGATGACCGGAGCCAAAATCAAGCGTAGGACGCTCAACCGACTGAGCCACCCAGGTGCCCCAGATGTTGGCAAATTCTTAACTGACAGTGTGGATGTAATAATTAGAGGTAGGCTGCTCAGCTTTAACTCTTAACCTTTCTTCCTGATAGCTTATAACGTTCTCAGCACGTGATCCTGTTCTGCCAACAGAGCGTCTCCTCTTTGCCGGGTGCTGTCCCGGGTGCTGAAGTTAGAGGCGTGATGTGGCTCCAACTGGGGAGCTAGAAATACATAATTGCAACCCCATTCAACACAAGTGATAATGAAAAATACAGATGATACATTTAAAATGCATGAATTATAAAATGCATGAATTCTACTGATTCGTGCCAATGAACTTTTTTATGGTTCTAAGGTTATGCTTAAAATGTGACAGCCTGAGAGCAATTATACCTACTCTGTGTGATATGAGTAGTCATATTTTGGGTTTAAATTCTTTTTTATTTAACTGGAGGGAACTTTTTGTATGAGGACTATATAATCACTGGTGTTTAAAGCTTCTGTAATTCTAAGTCACATATTTATTATTACTTCTGCCTTAGATTGTAAACAAGGAATTACAAATGCTTGCACCAGAATGTATTAGTTGTGAATATGTTAATTGCAAGAGACAGAAACCCTACTGAAACTGGATTAGGCAAAATGGGGAATTTATTGGTTCATAAAACTGGGAATTCCAAGGGTGGCACTGCTTTCATGTATGACTGATTCTAGGATTTAAACAGAGCCATGGGCAGTAAATCCTTTCCTGCTTCTCAGCTCTGCCTTCCCCTGTCCATTCGCAGAATGGTTCCTCTCTTGGATGAAAATGTGGCTTCCAGAAACCCCAAGCTTGCATTCTCTCCCTCAACAATCTCAGGGAAAAGATGGGACTCCTCAGTGTCCCTTAGAAGCGGAGGGATTTTCTGTGGCCAGTTTGATGCAATGCCATGAAGTGGTATGACTGGCCAGGCCTTGATCGAATGCCCACTTTGGCTTGGAGTAGAATCAATGTACCCAGTCCTCATGGACTTTGGGTGAGGAAGAGCTGGAAACATAACTTACGGTATCAGAGAAAGAAGCAGTGAATTCTTGGGAAGCAGGGAAACTGATGTCCAATACTCATTACCAAAGCACCAATGTTTAGATACTGGTGCAGTCTCTCTGTGAGCCATGAGTTCTCCGTGCATCACTTTGTGTTTGTTTTGGGGTTTTGTTTTGTTTTTCCTTTCCTGATGGTATGCCTTTGGCTGATATGTGTCATGATTATGGCATTTCTTGCTTATTTTCTGCCATTATTGCCAGTAGGAACTTAGAACTATGGCAACAACAGTAGAAAACACAAACACAAAAATCTGTTTCTAATTTTGCAGTGGAGGTGGGGACCTGCAGGGAAGGAGGGGTTATGGTTCTATGGAGGTGAGAGGGGGAAGAACTTCACAGAAGATGCAGGATGTGAATTCTTTGCTCTTTTCCGGGTCTACCATTGGTAGACTTGTGTGTTTTGATGGCTGGGGCCTTGACCTCTTGCATGTCTGTCCTTCCAGCCCTCTGGAAGGTAAACCTTGGAGTCATTCCAGGGTACGTCGTGTTCCTCAGTAGCCCACAAAGGATTAATGAGCATTTTGTAGGATGCATTTTCCTCGTGGAAGATGAAATGTGTGAAAACACTTCTGGGTTTTGTAAGAGTCTGTCCTAGGAATCTGGCTTACAGTGTGCTAGAATTCCACACCTCCCAAATGTGTACAATTTATATTTGTGATTGAATTTCATTGTAGATTTTTTTTTTCAAAGAATGTCATGCTGGGTTCCTACTTTCAAAATTCTCCTCTTTTTACTACTTGTGGCTGAATTCCATCTGCCTCTGACCTTATCCAAATGTCCTTTTAAAAAACTCATGTTTGAATATACCTGGCACCCACCAGTAAAGCACCTCTAAATGGAGGGCCCAGTTTGAATCTGTGGGAAATTCTGTGACTGTCTGAGCTCCACCAGTAGGCCAAGCCCGTTGGGATATGTTTGGTCTATAGATAATGGCAGGCCCACCTTGGGGGCATTTTGTGGTCTGCAGAGACCAGCTCAGCCAACGTAGCTACAAGTTTCAAATGCTGTGTCATGGTTGCAACGCAGGTAAGAATCTGAACATAATATTTGGATTTCCTGGTTATACATTTTTATTTTTGAAAGGACTTGTCCACGATCCATTTAAGGGAATGACATTTCTGTCTTTGCACCACCTGGGGGAACACACTCATGTGATGGGTTGAGAGATAATACTGTTTTCTCTGGGGGCTCCCCACTTGTGCTGCATGGATGTGTTATTTGTTTTTGGGGAATCCTGATGGAACATTTCTCTTTAAGATCATTTTACTTATCACTCTGGGAAGTATTAGAGCTCTGTTTTATGTAAATACTGGGTGTGCATTAGAGGAGATTGGGCTGCATTTTTTTTTTTTGTAAGTGTATCTTTTTAACACTTTAGGAACCTGAAAAAATATTTTGTGATATTCTGGTCATTTATTTATGCAAATTAATTGGGCAGGATTATATCAGTATTCTTTTGAATATCACTCCCAGTTGATAAGAGTGCAGCTATTATCCACTGTCTTGATACTCTTGTCCACTATCGCATGCATATGACAGATCTGATTATATATGTTTTACATAGGTTTCTTCATAGCTACATCATATATATCCTGACTTTCTACAGGGACATGAGGAAGTACATTGTTTCACTTGAATCATCAAATTAGCCTCATTTCATCCACCTGCTTCTGTTCCTACCTGCCCGTGTTCTGTGCTCTACAGAGTACCCAGCCCTCTGTCCACAAGGCAGACAGGTCATATCAGTTCCTTGTTTTATCGCTTCCCATTGTCGTCATGATAGAACCTCCAGCACAGTGGACAGGACCACACTCCGTCTGTCCCCTTTCTACTTGTGTGTGCCCACGTTCCACCGTGTGTTCACACACTTACCAAACCACTCACTGATGCAGGACCGACTCCTTTCTACTCCTCGGAGTCCAACCTGGACTTCCCTTGGAGCCTTTGAAGTTACTGTTCCATTTTTGGGGGGGACTTCTGTTTCCCAGTTCAGTGTATCTGCAAACAATGGCCAAGTTGTGCTGCAGGCCACACATCCATAAAACATTTTTAACACTGAGCATTTCCATGACTCCTGTGTCCCTGGGCAGCTGAGGGTCACCCAGAGATTGCCTGGTGCAGGCTGGGCTCAGCGAGGTGGCTCTTCTGGTCTCGGCTGGGCTCACTCACACGCCTGCAACCGGTTGGCTGTTCTGGGAGTATCTTGGTTTCACATGCCTCTCCTCTTGCTCTGGGATCAGCAGACTAGCCCAGGGATATTCTCATGGATTTGCAGGGGTGCAAATGGGAATGTACTGGACTTTTTGAACGCTGGCTCAAAGACATGCCAGCCTCGTCCTATTGACCAAAGCATGTCCCATGGGCTGAAGTCAGAGTCAGGCGAGGCAGAAATAGTCCTCCCTTTTCCTAGAAGGAACTTCAAAGTTGCATAGCAAAGCTGTGCATGCATGATGGGTGGAGAATCATGCCCAGTGAACTCAAACCACTGCATCTTGGCTGGTCCTTCTTGTCATTAGCTCATTCCGTTAAGATGCCTTCAAGATGTCTTAGCTCTCAGTCCTCACGGGGTGTGCCACCGGAAGCATCTCCGTTACATTGCTGCACCCTATTTCCTGAGATGACTTGTTTGCACATTACTGTGTGTCCCTCCCTCCTCATTAGAATGGAAGGTCCCTACATCTGCTCTCAGTGTCTGAAGCAGCACAGATACAAAACAGGCCCTCGAGACAGCGTTGTCGGATTCATGGCAGGTGGGAATGACAGTTTCTATTCCCATTCATGTTTGCATATTATCTGATTTCAGTTAGAATTAATGAGGAGGTCAGGTTTCGAGCCCAGAATCTACTTGGAACACAATCTCTGTCCAGGAGCGAGTTACTTTCTCTCCTGCCCTGTTTTGTCACTTGTGAAAAGAAGCTATTAAGCTGTACAGGTTCGTACTTTGCTCTCCACGCTGCCTGTCTGTGATTATAGTCCTTGAGCCTGTTGAATAAGGTAAAAATGTACAATGCTTCCATTCTTGAAGTGCTGTGGGAAGTGGTCTGCCGCAGTCCGAACAGCACTCCCAGGCACTGAAAGCCTTCTCAGCAGGTGCCACTGTGTCCCTGTGAGCTGTGGGTACCGTGCCTGAGGTTGAAGACGAGGTACGCCAGGCTGGCGGGGACACAGCTCCTAGAGTCTCAGAAGCCTATAGCAAATGTGAGACACCAACACCAACGGGTCCCGTGCGTCACACCCAGAAGTCATTCCCGTGGGGTCTGGGGAAGCTCTGAAGACGTGGGTGCAGGGCTGAGTGTGGTTGCTAAAATAGTTCTGGCCACGTACACACTCTCACCTTCGTGGAGAACGATTTTAGCCACTTCTGATTGGCCTCTCACACCGTCAAATATTCTATATGTTTTGACTTAATGCGTAATGTGTGATATATTCCCCTTTCCCTTTGTTCCAGTGAAAACTGAAGGCATCTATGTGCATGGCAGAGAATCTGTCTTGATGGTCACTCCTCCCGAAAGGAAAACAGCATATTCATTGCCCCTGGACTTGGGTGCAACCCTAATGTTCACTTAGCCGACAATTGGATAACTGTCAAGAAAATCTCTTTCTTGACTAATCTTAAATGTACAAATCACAAGGAAGCAAATCATGTCTTAAATGAGGCGATGTGGCTTAGGGGTTGCAGAGCCAAACCAGTTTATAAAACAAAAACCTTTTAAAACCCTCTCTGCATCCTGAGGGGAAACCCTGGGAAATGCTGTCTTTGTGGCATCATCAATTTTTCTGTTTCCTGTGCCCTGCAGGTCAGAGGGATGTGACCTTGTGTACCCGTGGCTTAACCGTGAACTGCAAACGCCCCAAAGCAAGCCCCTTGTTTTTGGTAGGGTGTCTTGGGAAGCTGTCAAAATGGGACCTGTGAGGACTTATCTTAGTCTGGCATTAAATAGTATGTGATAGTTTAGCCTAAAATATTGAGTATTGAGTAGGGAAAGGAACAGGTAAAGGAAGGGTATCTCCTAATCAGAGTTGGCCTCAACTTCTTGGCGACCATTGCTAGGCTTCTCCAAAAGCCAAAGTCACACTACGTTAGTGTTTACTGTCAGTATTTTTTCTCCTAACCCACCCGCGCCCCTTGGCCATCTCCTGCTACCCATCCACTTTCCAACACATTTAAACCAGTTAAAAACAGTTCTTGGCTTTCAGGTGTCTGAGACCTGATTTATGTCCCTGATCTATTAGCACACACTTCAAGTCAGAGACGTATGTGACCGGTTTTACTTGCCTTTTTCCCATGCCTGGTAATGGGGGATTTTATGGCAGAATTAACTATCTGGGGCCACAAGGCGATTTCATCTTCTGTTTCCTTGAGTGAATGTGGACTTACCAGCACAGCGCCGAGGAGGCCTGCCTGTTCCCTGTGATCCTGCACCCGGGCTGCCCCTCCCTGCCCCCACCCCCACTCCAGGCTTGCGGCTCAGCGTGGCGAGGCTCTCTGACCTTCACTCTCCCGAGCTTTCCTGCATGCCTGCGTCTCCACAGCCTTCGTGCGTGGTGATTGGTCTTATGAAATGTGTATTTAGACTTTTGGAAGAAAGTTCAGAAGACGTAAATCTCAAAGGGCTCTATACTTCTTTGTGGTTGGTGGGATGTCAGTTTGCGAATCGATCCTGGTTTTCCTCCTTCTGCTTCTCTTCCCCTTCTTCCTCATCCTCATCCCCATGAGCACCCTCGTCCTCATCAATGAATAGGTAATATATTACCCGAGAAAAACACAAAGCACAAAGGGCTACAGTATTAATATAATCGTCTTTCCAGGGGCTCCCGACAACCCTTTCCCCGTATCTCCTTCCTGACACACCATCCTTGTTATCTATAAGGTTATATAACTATACAGCTTTTATAGGACCTGCATCATCTGTCTTCACGCATGTTAACAAAGTGCACACGCTTCTGCATGTTTCCTTGAGTCCATTAAGAATATATCTTACATGGCATTTCCACGTCAGAATGATAGAGGGCTGGCTCTTCCTTTTTCATAGGTACATAGTATTTTATCGGGCAAACGTATCATTATTTATGTGCTCAGTCTGCTACTGTTGGGTATTTGATGTAGCCCCAATCTTCATGTCAGGTAATGCTGCAAAGAATATTCTTCTCTGTGTATCATTTCATACACGCAAAAACACGTATGCCTGCTTAATGTTTGGAAGATGAGTCGTAGGAAAGATATGGCCAAATTCTGTAGGACTTTTGGGTTGTCCTGTGAACTGGCAGATTTCAAACACAAGGAGGATTTCCTGGTACTTAGTACAGGCTGGAGTAGCACTGGTTTTCCTTCCTCTCTCCTCTTCCGTCTGGAAAGCTGATCAGTACAACCTGGGGCTGCAGCAAAGAAAGCAAGATATTTCAACTTTTTTCACCCATTTCAAGTCACAGTCACTTTCTTAATCCCAGAACCTAGAGGGGTGTGTCACACTCGGGGGCGTCCCGGTGTTACCTTCATTGGTGTTTTTGCTGTCTTAGTCATGCAGGAATCGAAGGTCTGTCTTGCAATCAGTGGTGTCTGAGAGTCAATGAAATGTGATGCTTTTTGTAATAAGAAATAGGACAAATAATGTGATATAGAAACAATGAAACCCTTTGCTTCTTGTCAGGTGTGTTGTTTAGATATATCTTCAGTGGGTCAGTATAAACTCTCTAGGTTAATAACTCAGTATGACTTCTGTTGTTGCTGCTGATTTTCACCATCAGCATGGACGCATTTTCAATTTCTTAAGGAAAGAGGTGACTTTTTATTCCTCCTTCCAGTTAAATATTCAACAATCTGAATGCATTTGTGAGCTCACAACCTCCATGCCTCCTGTGTTCTCACTCTTTTTAGGATGAATTCCTAACGAATTTGGCCAGTACCCGTCCCTTGCCTCCCCATTGAAAAATAGCTTCCTGAGGGCAGAATTTTTTAAAACTTAGCACCAAACCTGCAGGGACTGCCTCTTGATAGGCACTTGATGAGTACGTGTTGAGTGAATGTGTGTTTATAGCCCCACCATCGTTCCTGAAACACAAACACGAGAGCAGACACAAGTCTCACACAGAGCGCTGGTGGAACGGTGGGGTTACTTCTGTTTAGCGGGAATGCTGTGTCCAGTCAGAGGGATTGGAGCCGGTTGACCACCACTGAGTGCTGCGTGCATCCTTCATTTTCCTGACGCCTTCTTTCAAAGCGGGATGTCCCTGCTGACACTGACACACAGTGACTTTTGTGGTGTCAAGGATCCAAGCCCAAGGCTCTCCGCCACAGGAAGAAGACGTGAGATAAATGAGTAACGGTGTCACGTGAGGGTCGATCAGGAACTCTCGGAAAGCCACGGTGAGACTCTTATTTGCCACACTCTTGGTTTCATCTGCTGGGACCTTCACAATGCTTTTGTCTCTCTGCCTACATTCCAGTGCTTTCCTTGCCACTCAGAGTTTGTCTTTGTCTCTTCCTCCCTTTCCATTGATGTGAGGGTCTCCTACCTTCATCCCCCATGTGGATTCTGGGGATTCCTGGTTGTCCCTGATATTCTATTTTTTCTTCTCCATCATAACCCAACCGCACCTTCATCTGGTCACCTGGCCACCACGGAGAGGGACTGGATGTTTGAACCTCCCTGTCTGCTGGGGGCTGCCGGGGGCCGAGTGATCGAGGATAGGGAGTGCCAGTTCTCAAGTTGTGCCATGACAAGGAGGCGGGCCCTGAGGATGCCCATTCGAATGGCGTGTGAAGTGAGCTGTCCTGGACCCAACGGTAAGGACAGTGAGAAGCTGCCTCAGTGCTGCCCACTGAGCTGCCCCATGGCACCGGGCCACTCATACCCTGGCAGCCTGGTGAAATCCCCGTCCTCTTCAAGCCGCTGGCCGTTTTGCTTCAGCCACTGAAACAGGGCCTGCACTGATAATGCTTGGGGTCTGTTGTCTCCACAGCCGGGGAGCAAGCCTGGGGTAACGCTCTCTCTTCTGTACTTTGGACATGGCGCCAGGCTTGCAAGATGAAGGGGAAGAAGGGGACAGGAAGTGCAATGGCATTTGGATGCGTGTCCATGCTAAACGTGCACTCGCGAGTGCCAGGCAGAAGAGGGCCTGGTGGGGCAGTGGTTGGAAGGGGCGTAGGGTGGCAGGTGCACGCAGGTCTCTTTCGGTGCTGGCGGTCCCAGGAGGACGGCCATCCTGAGTGGCCTGCTGTGTGCCTCAGAGCCGAGCCGACGTGCTGTGGAGGAGGCTTTGCTCGCCACGAGTGGGTTGGAACCTGCAGAAAAGTACTTCATGAAATATTAAAAAAATCAGACTCGGAAATCACATCCGTGGCCAAAGGAGACCGATGCACCGCTGACCAGCACCCCTACCTCCTTGGAACCGTGGTTTCCTTTCCAGCTGGTTTTGGTCCAGCTTTTGCCATGACAGAGACTGTAGCTTGCTGGAACCCGCCCACCGAACTGACGCGCTCGTGACAGGGAGAGCGGGAGGCCACGTGGCACAGGAGTGTCCACGCAGACGGGATTCTGCCGGAAGCCAGGCATCTGCACAAACACAAGCCCACCCACGTGGGCACGCTTGGAAGTTTGTATTCTGGGGTCTCTGGGGGGATCTGTTTCTCAATGACAGATCTTATGCTAGTTGAAATGACTACATGTGTAGTATTGTACAGTCTGTATTTTTCATTTAATATTTTGTTAGCATTTCCCAACATATTGCATGGTCTTTAGGCCTATATCTACCTGCATTATGAGGGATGAAAATACACTCTCCCTGTGTGAGCCCGGTGGAGTTTGGTGTGTGGCGTATGGTATCTATCTCACATTTGCTCATTTTGAAAGTGAATGGGTAATGATTTGAATGCAGTCTAATGAGTCATCTCTTCTTCTCTTTATTTTAAATGCCTTTGCTCTTTTATTACATATTATATACGTTTAATAGTCAAAATAGGGGAGGCTTTGGCTCCATGACACGCGAACTTTGAAAATCCTCGGCGGAGCTTCATAAAGTTGTGTCTGGCCCACATCCCACACAGCGCAGCATGAGGTGGGTCGAGGGGCACCTGTCCATCTCAGCATTAGGGCATTTGCCCTGCAGATGCCCTTCAGGGTGGACGCTACAGGACAGATCAGGCTGGGGGACCCAAGGCTTGATTGTAAGTGCTAAGCAGAGATGTGCCACATGCAACATGATATTCCACACGCAAAACTCGGTTGCATGTCGCAATCTAATTGCAGAGGCGGTTGAGAAATTCGATTATCCTGTATGCATGGGGAGAGGCAAAGGTATGGTGACCATAGAGCGGTATCTCTCTCCCGTAGTAACAATGGGTACATGGTTCTGTTTCTAGACACTCTATTTAATTCCAAGGAATTACGTGTCTATTCACATTTCAATACAATTATCATATTAGTTATTTAAATATTATTATAAAATTTTATTTTATTTCATTATGTAAAAATTATATTATGTTATCATAAATAAAAATTACTGTAATTTTACAGTGCACGTTGACATATAGGAGGGCAAATCTTTTCCTGTTTGGCCTTTTTTTTCCATAGATATTCATGGCTTTTCTTATGCAAATACATTTATTTAATAAAATTATCAAGATATTCTCTACCTCTTCACTCTCTCTCTCTCTCACACACACACACACACACACACACACACACACATATCTCATTGGCATTAGTTGAAAATGCATTGTATTTACGCTTTCATCTGGGGGAACTATCAATATCTGTATATTATTCATCCTTTCCTCTAGATGCCTCTACAAACAAAACAAAACAAAAATACCCAAAATCTTAATTTGAAGTTCCGGAAGGAATCCCTGGGTCATTTGCCGTGTGATAAAAATTACTTAAGGAAATAAAAAAAAAAATTCAACCTTGGAAATCCATGTTGGCATTACACATCCACCCATCGGTTGTGCATTGGAAGAACAATTGGAGACCACTCGTCACGTGTCCATGATGCGTGCAGGTGTCGCAACCGTGGTGCTATTTTCTTCATGTTTCAGATGGGGAAACTGAGGCACCTAGAGTAATTTCCCAGGGTCTCTTGGACTGTAAGCACAGAGTCAAGACCCAGTCCTACATGCTTGGTCCTCTGGCCACCTTCCTTCCACCATGTGATGGGACTCCCTTCCTGTAGGTAGCTGACACGCACATTTAGAGCCATTCCTTCTTTCTACTGTTGGTTGTTCGTTCCACTATACTTACCAGATGACTGGAGGCAGCCTCGATCTTTTTCACACTATCTTGAATCATCCAGTGTCATTTGAATTAATGCAGCGTACCCAACTTGCAGTTTGGAGCAAAGCACCATGGAGCCTGGGCCAAGCCAACTAGTTTCCTTCCCCCTTGGACCAGTGGGGTAGCCAAGGGATGTTCTCCACTGTGAAGGGGGAGGTGCAACAGAGAAAGTCTGATCAGGCCTGCTTGTGTTGCACCTGTTCACATCCATTGGCCAAAGCAAGTCACAGGGAGACCCCAAAGACAAGGGATGGGCAAGTAACATTCATCCACCATGTGACTAAAGGAATCCACCTAGCACATTCAAAGATCAATAAGGTGTGAAGGACCGATTATAAAGAATAATTAATTTATCACAGACCCATTTCAGAAACTGTGTCTAAACTATCCTTGGGGGCGCCTGGGTGGCTCAGTTGGTTAAGCGACTGCCTTCGGCTCAGGTCATGATCCTGGAGTCCCGGGATCGAGTCCCACATCAGGCTCCCTGCTCAGCAGGGGGGTCTGCTTCTCCCTCTGACCCTCTCCCCTCTCATGCTCTCTGTCTCTCATTCTCTCTCTCTCAAATAAATAAATAAAATCTTAAAAAAAAAAATAAATAAACTATCCTTGGATTTTTCTTTTTTTTTTTTATTTTTTTATTGTTATGTTAATCACCATATATTACATCATTAGTTTTTGGTGCAGTGTTCCATGATTCATTGTTTGTTCATAACACCCAGTGCTCCATGCAGAACGTGCCCTCCTCAATACCCATCACCAGGCTAACCCATCCCCCCACCCCCCTCCCCTCTAGAACCCTCAGTTTGTTTTTCAGAGTCCATCATCTCTCATGGTTCGTCTCCCCCTCTGACATTCTCCCCTTTTCTTCCTCTCCTGTTATCTTCTTCTTTTTCTTTTTTCTTAAAATATGTTGCATTATTTGTTTCAGAAGTACAGATCTGTGATTCAACAGTCTTGCACAATTCACAGTGCTCACCATAGCACATACCCTCCCCAATATCTGTCACCCAGCCACCCCATCCCTCCCACCCCCAACCACTCCAGTAACACTCAGTTTCTTTCCTGAGATTAAGAATTCCTCATATCAGTGAGGTCATGTGATACATGTCTTTCTCTGATTGACTTATTTCACTCAGCATAACACCCTCCAGTTCCATCCACGTCGTTGCAAATGGCAAGATCTCATTCCTTTTGATGGCTGCATAATATTCCATTGTGTATATATACCACATCTTCTTTATCCATTCATCTGTCGATGGGCATCTTGGCTCTTTCCACAGTTTGGCTATTGTGGACATTGCTGCTATAAACATTGGGGTGCACGTACCCCTTCGGGTCCCTACATTTGTATCTTTGTGGTAAATACCCAGTAGTGCAATTGCTGGATCGAACGGTAGCTCTAATTTCAACTGTTTGAGGAACCTCCATACTGTTTTCCAGAGGGGTTGCACCAGCCTGCATTCCCACCAACAGTGTAGGAGGGTTCCCCTTTCTCCACATCCCCGCCAACATCTGTCGTTCCCTGACTTGTTAATTTTAGCCATTCTGACGGGTGTGAGGTGGTATCTCATTGAGGTTTTGATTTGGATTTCCCTGATGCCAAGCGATGTTGAGCACTTTTTCATGTGCCTGTTGGCCATTTGGATGTCTTCTTTGGAGAAATGTCTGTTCATGTCTTCTGCCCATTTCTTGATTGGATTATTTGTTCTTTGGGTGTTGAGTTTGATAAGTTCTTTATAGATTTTGGATACTAGCCCTTTATCTGATATGTCATTTGCAAATATTTTCTCCCATTCTGTCGGTCGTCTTTTGGTTTTGTGGACTGTTTCTTTTGCTGTGCAGAAGCTTTTTATCTTGATGAAATCCCAATAGTTCATTTTTGCCCTGGCTTCCCGTGCCTTTGGCGATGTTTCTAGGAAGAAGTTGCTGCGGCTGAGGTCGAAAAGGTTGCTACCTGTGTTCTCCTTTAGGATTTGGATGGACTCCTGTCTCACGTTTAGGTCTTTCAACCATTTGGAGTCTATTTTTGTGTGTGGTGTAAGGAAATGGTCCAGTTTCATTCTTCTGCATGTGGCTGTCCAATTTTCCCAACACCATTTGTTGAAGAGACTGTCTTTTTTCCATTGGACATTCTTTCCTGCTTTGTCAAAGATCAGTTGACCATAGAGTTGAGGGTCCATTTCTGGGCTCTCGATTCTGTTCCATTGATCTATGTGTCTGTTTTTGTGCCAGTACCATACTGTCTTGATGATGACAGCTTTGTAATAGAGCTGGAAGTCCGGAATTGTGATGCCGCCAGCTTTGCTTTTCTTTTTCAATATTCTTCTGGCTATTCGGGGTCTCTTCTGGTTCCATACAAATTTTAGGATTATTTGTTCGATTTCTTTGAAAAAAGTGGATGGTATTTTGATGGGGATTGCATTGAATGTGTAGATTGCTCTAGGTAGCATTGACATCTTCACAATGTTGATTCTCCCAATCCATGAGCATGGAACGTTTTTCCATTTCTTTGTGTCTTCTTCAATTTCTTTCCTGAGTATTTTATAGTTTTCTGAGTACAGATCCTTTGCCTCTTTGGTTAGATTTATTCCTAGGTATCTAATGATTTTGGGTGCAATTGTAAATGGGATAGACTCCTTGATTTGTCTCTCTTCTGTCTTGTTGTTGGTGTATAGGAATGCCACTGATTTCTGTGCATTGATTTTATATCCTGCTACTTTACTGAATTCCTGTATGAGTTCTAGCAGTTTTGGGGTGGAGTCTTTTGGGTTTTCCACATACAGTATCATATCATCTGCAAAGAGTGAGAGTTTGACTTCCTCTTTGCCGATTTGGATGCCTTTGATTTCTTTTTGTTGTCTGATTGCTGTGGCTAGGACTTCTAATACTATGTTGAATAGCAGTGGTGAGAGTGGACATCCCTGCCGCGTTCCTGACCTTAGGGGAAAAGCTCTCAGCCTTTCCCCATTGAGAATGATATTCGCTGTAGGTTTTTCATAGATGGCTTTTATGATATTGAGGTATGTACCCTCTATCCCTATACTCTGAAGAGTTTTGATCAAGAAAGGATGTTGTACTTTGTCAAATGCTTTTTCTGCATCTATTGAGAGGATCATATGATTCTTGTTCTTTCTTTTGTTAATGTATTGTATCACGTTGATTGATTTGCGGATGTTGAACCAGCCTTGCAGCCCAGGAATAAATCCCACTTGGTCGTGGTGAATAATCCTTTTAATGTACTGTTGGATCCTATTGGCTAGTATTTTGGTGAGAATTTTTGCATCCATGTTCATCAAGGATATTGGTCTGTAATTCTCTTTTTTGATGGGGTCTTTGTCTGGTTTTGGGATCAAGGTAATGCTGGCCTCATAAAATGAGTTTGGAAGTTTCCCTTCCATTTCTATTTTTTGGAACAGTTTCAGGAGAATAGGTATTAATTCTTCTTTAAATGTCTGATAGAATTCCCCTGGGAAGCCATCTGGCCCTGGGCTTTTGTTTCTTGGGAGATTTTTGATGACTGTTTCAATTTCCTTAGTGGTTATAGGTCTGTTCAGGTTTTCTATTTCTTGCTGGTTCAATTTTGGTAGTTGATACATCTCTAGGAATGCACCCATTTCTTCCAGGTTATCTAATTTGCTGGCATAGAGTTGCTCATAATATGTTCTTATAATTGTTTGTATTTCTTTGGTGTTGCTTGTGATCTCTCCTCTTTCATTCATGATTTTGTTGATTTGGGTCATTTCTCTTTTCTTTTTGATCAGTCTGGCCAGGGGTTTATCAATCTTGTTAATTCTTTCAAAGAACCAGCTCCTAGTTTCGTTGATCTGTTCTACTGTTCTTTTGGTTTCTAGTTCATTGATTTCTGCTCTGATCTTTATGATTTCTCTTCTCCTGCTAGGTTTAGGCTTTATTTGCTGTTCTTTCTCCAGCTCCTTTAGGTGTAGGGTTAGGTTGTGTATTTGAGACCTTTCTTGTTTCTTGAGAAAGGCTTGTATTGCTATATACTTTCCTCTCAGGACTGCCTTTGCTGTATCCCAAAGATTTTGAACAGTTGTGTTTTCATTTTCATTGGTTTCCATGAATTTTTTTAATTCTTCTTTAATTTCTTGGTTGACCCATTCATTCTTTAGTAGGATGCTCTTTAGCCTCCATGTATTTGAGTTCTTTCCGACTTTCCTCTTGTGGTTGAGTTCTCGTTTCAAAGCATTGTGGTCTGAAAATATGCAGGGAATGATCCCAATCTTTTGGTACCGATTGAGACCTGATTTGTGACCTAGGATGTGATCAATTCTGGAGAATGTTCCATGGGCACTAGAGAAGAATGTGTATTCCGTTGCTTTGGGATGGAATGTTCTGAATATGTCTGTGAAGTCCATTTGGTCCAGTGTGTCATTTAAAGTCTTTATTTCTTTGTTGATCTTTTGCTTAGATGGTCTGTCCATTTCAGTGAGGGGGGTGTTAAAGTCCCCCACTATTATTGTATTGTTGTCAATGTGTTTCTTTGCTTTTGTTATTAATTGCCTTATATAATTGGCTGCTCCCATGTTCGGGGCATAGATATTTACAATTGTTAGATCTTCTTGTTGGATAGACCCTTTAAGTAGGATATAGTGTCCTTCCTCATCTCTTATTACAGTCTTTGTTTTAAAATCTAGTTTGTCTGATATAAGGATTGCCACCCCAGCTTTCTTTTGGTGTCCATTAGCATGGTAAATTGTTTTCCACCCCCTCACTTTCAATCTGGGGGTGTCTTTGGGTGTAAAATGAGTCTCTTGCAGACAGCATATTGATGGGTCTTGTTTTTTAATCCAATCTGATAGCCTGTGTCTTTTGATTGGGGCATTTAGCCCATTTACATTCAGGGTAACTATTGAAAGATATGAATTTAGTGCCATTGTATTACCTGTAAGGTGACTGTTAACTGTCTGTTGTCTGTGTTCGTTTCTGCTCTTTGCTGCTTTTAGGTTCTCTCTTTGCTTAGAGGACCCCTCTCAATATTTCTTGGAGGGCTGGTTTCGTGTTTGCAAATTCCTTTAGTTTTTGTTTGTTCTGGAAGCTTTTTATCTCTCCTTCTATTTTCAATGATAGCCTAGCTGGATATAGTATTCTTGGCTGCATATTTTTCTCGTTTAGTGCTCTGAAGATATCTTGCCAGTCCTTTCTGGCCTGCCAGGTCTCTGTGGATAGGTCTGTTGCCAATCTAATGTTTCTACCATTGTAGGTTACATATCTCTTCTCCCGAGCTGCTTTCAGGATTTTCTCTTTGTCTCTGAGACTTGTAAGTTTTACTATTAGATGTCGGGGTGTTGACCTATTTTTATTGATTTTGAGAGGGGTTCTCTGTGCCTCCTGGATTTTAATGCCTGTTTCCTTCCTCACATTAGGGAAGTTCTCTGCTATAATTTGCTCCAATATACCTTCTGCCCCTCTCTCTCTCTCTTCTTCTTCTGGGATCCCAATTATTCTAATGTTGTTTCGTCTTATCGTATCATTTATCTCTCGAATTCTGCCCTCGTGTTCCTGTAGTTGTTTCTCTCTCTTTTTCTCAGCCTCTTTATTTTCCATCATTTGGTCTTCTATATTGCTGATTCTCTCTTCTGCCTCATTTATCCTAGCATTTAGTGCCCCCATTTTTGATTGCACCTCATCAATAGCCTTTTTGATTTCGACTTGGTTAGATTTTAGTTCTTTTATTTCTCCAGAAAGGGTTTCTCTAATAACTTCCACGCTTTTTTCAAGCCCAGCTAGTATCTTTAAAGTCATGATTCTGAACTCTAGGTCCGACATCGTACTAATGTCCGTATTGAGTAGGTCCCTGGCTGACGGTACTACCTCTTGTTCTTTTTGCTGAGGTGATTTCTTTCGTCTTGTCATTTTGTCCAGAGGAGAATAGATGAATGAGAGAACAAAAGGCTAACAGGTTTACAACGTCCCCAGCAAATATACTGTATACAAATCAGAAAAGACCTGAAACCAGGGGAAAAGAAAGGGAAAGAAAGAAAAAAGAAAGAGAAAAAGAAAAAAAAAAAAAAAGAAAAGAGATAAAAACAAAAACAAAACAATTCAAAAAAGGCAGAATATGATCAAATATGATCAGGCTAGTGCATAGATTAATGCCACACACTAGATTTTGGGCGTATTTTGGTCTGTTAGAAAAAAGTGCCTCCTAAAATTTTAAAGGAAGAAAGACATATATGTACAAAATAAGGGTTGATACAATGAAGGGATGGAAGATGACTGTAAAGATGAAAATTATAAAAGATTTTATAAAAGGACTTGGTAAGATAAGTTGTTTGAAAAAAGAAGATTTAAGGAAAAAAAAAAAAGGGGAAAAGGGAGAGAATGTGATCAGGCAGGAGACTAGAACAAAGCCATACACTAGTGGTTTAGGGTATATTTTGATCTGTTAGAAGAAACTGTATCTCAAAATTTTAAAGAGAGAACAACTTATATATATATGCCAAAAACAAGGATAACTACTATGAAGGGATAAAATATGACTCTAAAAATGAAAAAAAAATAAAAATGTTTTTTTTTTTAAAAAAGGGATTTATAAGATGTTGGTTGAAAAAGGGAAAAAGAAAAATAAAAAAAAGTCAACAAAAATTAACTTTGATGAAATAATGAATCATGGTAAAAAAAAAAAAAAAAAAAAAAAAAAAGAAGCCATGAATCTATGTGCAGTATTCCCCTAGCGCTGGAGTTCTCCTATTCTCCTTGATCGATCAACTTGGTCTTGGCTTGCTGGCTGTTTGTGTTGATCTTCTGGGGGAGGGGCCTGTTGCCGTGGTTCCCAAATGTCTTTGCCGGAGGCGGAATTGCCCCGCCCTTGTCGGTCCGGGCTAAGGAAGCTGCTCGGGTTTGCTCTCAGGAGCTTTTGTTCCCTGCAAGCTCTCGGTACAGCTTTGGAGGACCAGGGCGAAAATGGCGGCCTCCCAGTCTCCGCCCGGAGGAGCCGAGAACTCGGGGCCCCACTCCTCAGTGCGCCCCCAGAGAAAAGCAGTCACTCCTGTGTCCCCGGTCTCCGGCCGCACTCCGTGCTCACCCGGCCTGTGACCGAGCGTTTCTATCTCTGGCACCCGACCCCGCTCGGAGTCTCCAAACCCAGCAGATCCCTGCGGTGCGTTCCCGCACCGCTCCTCCCCGGGAAGGAAGGGGAGTCTCCCCGGATCTGCTGCTTGTTGGGTCTCTGCTGGGGGAGCCGTGTCCCGACTGGGCCGCAGATCACAGTTTATGGCCACCCCGAGCTGAGAGCCCGCGACTCTGCTCCGTCTCTGCAGCCGGCTTCCCTGCTGTGATACCTGGGAGCTCTGCTGCACTCAGGCACCCCCGGTCTCTCTGTGACCCCAAGGGTCCTGAGACCACACTGTCCCGGGAGGATTCCACCCCCCGCTTAGCCACTGCAGCGACGTCCCTCCGCCGAGCCAACTTCTAAAAGGTCCGATTTTGTGCCCCGCGGCTCTAGCACTTGCCAGAAGCGGCCGGCGGAGGCCCCTCCCCCGCCGTTTATCCTCCCGAATATCGCCTCGGATTCACTTCTCCGCACGTCCTACCTTCCAGTAAGTGGTCGCTTCTCTGTTCAGAGAGTTGTTGCTACTCTCCTGTTCGATCTCCTGTTGAGTTCGTAGGTGTTCAGAATGGTTTGATCCCTATTCAGCTGAATTCCTGAGACCAGACAAAATCTAGGTCTCCTACTCCTCCGCCATCTTGCTCCGCCCCCCCATCCTTGGATTTTTCTAAATATAGAGAAATCTCCCAAGCCTTGAACATTTCAGATTATTTAGATAAAAATAGATATTAACACAAATGCAAGTCCTCAGCTAGCTCCTGTGTTATTGATAACAAGAGGCAGCAAAATGCTGGGGTTCAGAGTTCTCTACAGGGCGTTCATGCAGAGAGGAAAAATACAAAACTAAACAATAGGGAATAAAATTTGCATGTTTCTGATAGAGATTTTCTTGGCCAACTCTCTTTAGAAATTATTTTTTCTTAAATTTTACTTGATGGGAGCCCAGAAAAACATACTTTGAGAGGTTTCCTTGCTTTTCGTTAAAATACATTATTCTAGAAACTTCCTGAAGAATAGTAACAACAGTCTGAAAATTAAAAGATTAAGTTGTTTGTAACTCTTTTAAAAGTGGGGCTTAAAATGTTCATGACAAGTCTTCCATTATGGAATTATTAAGACACTACTTCCGTGTAACTCAGTGACAGGGAGCAAGCTTTTTCCAAGTAAGCAGAAAGTGTCTTTCTCAGAGAGGAAGGGGAACGGTGGGTAGAATTTTAAAAAGCAATCTAGACCGGTTTCTTGAGAAAATCTGTCTTGTGAGTTGATAAGGTAATAGGTACAACCAGGTACAAGAATTTTCCTCTTCACATAAAGTAAATGGATATGAAACATCTACACAACAGTGTCAGAGTCACCTGCTAAAAATTCAAATCCAAATATACTAATTGGAGTCCAGTTCAAGTTTATTGAATTCATACAAAGGTTTATATTCCTATTGATTCTCAAAAATGAGAAAACCTCAGACAATATTATCTAACAAATCTGTGAAATTTTATTATCTTCTCCAAATGTTTGTTTAAATATTGATCCCATTGTGCATATTTCAGTGACAAATATATAAAGATGGTAGGTGTTACTTTTTGGACAGTTAATTTTCTAATATCAAAGTAAAATATATTACTTTGAAACAAACAGTCCTTTGTAAGAGATCCTTCTTTGCACAGTAGGAGAGCAAGATTTTTGAAAAAGATAATCTAGATTTCTGGACATATCTTCAGATTTTGGTGATTAAGTTACATTTTTTTTCCCCACAAGTGTTTCCTTAATCAAAGAAAATATTTTTCTCGGTAAGTTAGCAGTTCCTGGGATGGAAAATTCTGAGGAAGAAAGCAATCTAAAAGTGACATGCCACTGGGAAAGTTAATTTGAAAACTTTCCACTTAAGTAGATAAGAGATTTCTAGCAAGATTACTATAATGTTTTCTGTGCACATTTAGATTTGTTTCAAAACAATATCCCATGTATGAGAATTTCCTAAAGAAACAATGAATAAAAAAAAAAAGAAAACAGCAAGAGTTGACTCTCAACGTGGGTGGTTTATGAGTTTTACCACTTGTACACAACCCGACCAATTGGTCATGTCTGCCCAGCGCCATTTTGAATTTGAGTCTATAGAGAATTCTTACTCAACTAGAAAAAGGACCAAGAGCAACTATAAATTGTCCTCAAAGTAACTTACCCTATGAAGGGCCAGCTGGTAATATTTTCAGCTTTGCAGCTCTTCAACCCCTGAACTGTATCGTGAAAGCCCCGAGATAGTACAGGGACAAATGGATGCGGATGTCTTTCCAATAAAACTTTATTTACAGACACTTAAATTTGAATTGCATATGCCATATGTCCTGAAATGTTACTCTTCTTTTGATTTTCTTTCAACAATAAAAAATAAAAAAAATTTTAATTTGCAGGCTGTAAAAAAACAACAGGTGTTAGGATGGATTTGACCCTTCGACCCGTAACTTGGCTAACCCCTGATTTAAAGGTTATAAATTGGAAAGGGGGTACAGAGTGAGCTTTAGTCATGTGATAGCTGCCTTTAACCGTTTGAGTGCGTACAAAGTAACTCTTACATGTAAATATGGGATAAAAGGGCTTATTCCTATAATAATTAAGACCTCTTAAAAACAATAAGAAAAACTCTAACAATTCAATATAAAAATAGCCAAATGACAAGAACAGAAAATTTGCCAAAATTATCTGCAGATGGCTCTAAAGCATTGAACAGACATACAGCCTCGCTCAGGATAAAAGCGCAAATTGTTATCCAGCAGATTGGTGCGGATCAGAATTCTTGATCAAGAAAAGTGTCAGCGAGTTTGGTAAAAGGAGGCACTCTTTACATTGTTTTTGGTGAGGTTAAACCAGTACAATCATGTTCAAAGGCGATTTGATATCCACCACTGTTTTTAAAATGAACATCACTGTCCAGCCAGAAATTCCAGTTTTAGGAATGTCACCGATGACCTGTGGGTGCAGAGATGTGTGCAGGGACACTCCCTGGGGCAACAGTTACACCGTCAAGGGTTGGGAGCCACGAGATGCTTATCAAAATTGAGCGGGTCAACTTCGTGATGGTCGATGACAAAGTCTGGCGGCGTGCGGACTGGAGAAAGCACCAGCGTCTCATCAGCAGATCCGAGTCAGTCTCCAAGATCTGTTATTAAGTGGAAAAAAAAAAAAAACTGCAGAGAATGGAGAAGGCTATCAATTATGTGAGTAATAAAACATGAAATTGCATCTGCGGAGACTGGCAGAAGAAAAAAGTGTTACTTTTCTTCTTTGAAAATTTCTGACAATTTGAGTTTCTTGCCTTGGACTCTTTTCAGTCAGACGTTTACAAAGTTAGGATGAATTGTTCCCAACTAATTACGTATTCGTTCCCTCTCCTGGTTACCACGTTGGGTGGTTTAAGATTTCTAACTTGGATCCATGTTTAACTGAGGTGAGGTGGGAAAATCACGTTCTCCGTATTGAACAAAAGCTGTTGAGTTTCAAGAAGTGAAATGTTTATTTGTAAGAGAGAGCATTTATAAGGATGCACTGCCGAACTAATAATAATCAAAAAGGGTCACTTAAAACAGAAACAAATTACCTTTTCTTTCTCCTTTGGTCTTTTCAATCAGGAGGGGATGGCCAACGTAATTGACAAGTGCAGTGGGCCAAGCTGCTACTTCCCCTCTGCACCCGCCTGCTGGTTCTTTCTAGTAAAATCCGGCGCCACCTTGCCTTCCCTTCAGCACATTGCTCTCTGTAACGCGACTCCCCACCCCCCCCCCCCCCGGCTCATCCTCTATCGTATCACCTGGTCTCATTTTTCTCACCCCGTGGAGTCACCTTGCTTACGTGTTTACTAGTCCGTCTGCTGCCAGAACATAAGCCGTGTGGAAACAAGTGTGTGCACCTCTGAGTCCACAGTGCCCAGGACCACGGCTGCTAACAACGACACCAACCTAAATAATGTTTGTAAAATTGATTTTTAACTTACAAACAATAAAAGTAACTCTTTTCTCTGGTATGCAGCTCTATGAGTTGTGACAAATTCATAGAGGTCTGTAACCACCATGATCAAGATACAGAACATCCTGTCACCCTAAAAATTTCCATCATGCTGCCCTTTGTTAGTGAAACCCACCCTCTCCTCCTGACACCTGGCAACCACTGATTTGCTTACCAACCCATAGTTTTATCTTTTCCGAACTATAAAATCAATGTAATCAAATAATAACAATATCAGTTTTTGGAGAGTGAACCATGTGCCAAACACTAATTTAAATGCTTTCCACGCATAATTTAAAAAATGTCTTCTATGTTCTTCCAGCATATAGATAATGAAAATGAGGCTCAGTTTCACAGATAATGGGTACTAGTTACGTAATTTCTCCACACTAGGCAGTGGTTGAGCTGATGCACAAACGCAGCCATGGAATCACCAAGCCGGACCTCCAAGCACCCTGCTCCCCAGGTGCTGAGCAGCAGCAGAGAGGATGAACAGGTGTGCATTTTAGGTGCCTGGTATTGCATCTTCACAGCTGTGACCCTGAGGACGCAAGGCCTCTGCTGGGGCTCAGTCCCAAAGACCTGCTTTTAAATAAACATCTGTTGAGTCTCGCCTCAGCATGGCCGATTAACATGGCAACACACCACTATTCACCTGCCTTGATGGGGCACAAGCTCCCGAAACATTCTGGAAGGAACAAAGAACTTTGCTGTGGTCACCCTTGGGATATAAATGTCACTAGTGGAGGAGATTGGCTGCGTGGGTTGTGAAATACAAACAACATCCTTTCGTTGCAACACGGTAAAAACGCAACATTTTTTCATTGAGGTAAGGCGTCAAATGAGAGAGGATGTGCAAGCACTTTGGCGTCAGTCAGCAACGCACGTCCCTTTGTGCACCTGTCATGACTGACGCTCTTCCTGTCAGCACAAACACCTCACCCATGTCAACAATCCCACCTCGGCCAGTGAAGGTGTTCGGGGAAACGGACATTGCTAGAACATGATGTTACGACAATGTTTGCGTCTTCAACAAAACAATGTCAGTGTGCAGCGCGGAATGACCCGAATCGAGAAGTCTGGAGCGATTAGTTGTCATCACTGCTAACCAGTAACCACTCTGTCGGCCTGGCGCCAGGGTCGAGAGGGAGGTTTTCACACTGGGATCCTGCCCGTGATTTGAAATTTCTCATGAATGGTGATGGGGTGATGTCCGTCTCATGTACATTAATAGGCAACAGGTCAAGACAAATGGTGACTTTTTCAGGACTCTCAGTGTTCGTATTCTGAGATTTTTCAGGAGATACTCAAAAAGATGTAGACTCTTCCGTTACTACATAAATATTACCCTAACTTCCACCAAATCTACCCACACGCTCTGTTGTACCACATGTCATTTCTGGCTCCGACCCTTTTGGGCAGGGCTTCACGTTCTGCCAAGTTCGACTCCGACTCCAGGCACCGATGCAGCGGCTCGTTCTGCCCAGGCTTCTGCGAGGCTGGTGCAGGGATCATCTGACTTCACAGCTCAGGTGCGCTGCGTGTGCATCTGGCTTCTATCCCAGGGCTTTTCTTGCCTTGAAGGAACCACATGGCATTCCCAGGAATACGGGAGAGTTTATGGCTCCTGGAGCCGTCCTTGCCCCACTGAGGAGCTGCAACCAGCAGTTAAATGCTTCCCCCTCTCTTCCCTCAAGTGAATTCTCTGCACTAACCCAATTGCCTCTCAGAAAGTCCTCTCCGTCAAGCAACCACCTGCCTCTTGATACTCAACTTGATGACACATGATGTGTTTACCGTCCTCCTTTCTCTGCTCATGCCTCGTACCCCTCACTCCTGCACCCTGAAATCGCATTTCCAAATAAACCACTCATGGTAGACTTTATCTGAGACTTTATTTTTCTGGAAGAATCCAGGCTAAGATATCTCTAATGGGAAAAATTCTCTGCAAATGTTCATGACATATGAAAGAAGGTAAATTGAGTTGAAATCATTCTAATTTCCTTTTGCGGTAATTTCGTCAATAAATTCAATGTTTCTCTCCTTTAAAAGGGCAAAAAAAAAACCTGGATGGATTCAGCATTTGGTTAAAATGAATTTTTCCCTTTGAAAATGTATTTAATATTAGAGAGGCAGCTATTCATTTATTCTTTTAACAAATGTTCAATACCTACTGCTAAGTCCCCTTCTGGATAATGGCCCACTGTGGTAATAAGACAGGATTTCCATTTTCATGGAACTCATTCTGTGAGTCTATTTCAATTACAAATTCAGAAGATTATTAATTGTTAAAAAAATCACACTGAAAGATCCCCCCAGGCAACATTCAAGAAAAATTGTTGCTTTGAGCCACTCCATTTTGGGTTGGTTTGTTAGGTGGCATTATGTTGAATATAGGTAACTGATGTGGGGCATGGCACATCCTTCCAGAGAAAGAATGTGAATTTTGCACACAAAGACCCATGGGTTGAAACTGCCTCATAAATGTGAGAGTCGCCTGAAAAATATTTAAAGCATTCAACGTGTAATTGAACGAATGTCCAACGTATGTATAGATTTCACATAAAACTGGATTTTTTTTTTTCTTTCATTGGCTTTCATTTCAGCCATCAGATCTGACAACACTCGGTGCCTGTTTCCAGTTGGCAACACTTGGCTGGATCTTTCTAGCCTATACCAACTGGAGCAATCCTTGTATTTCATTCGGTCACCTGTTGCCACCATGCCCTTATTTTGTGTTTGACACCTGCATGTTTATATGACCAACCGGCTCCTATAATCCTTTAATCATTTCAGTGTTGACCCTTGCAATCAAGGATTATCTCCACACTGATTTAGGGAGAGATTTCTAACACCTGCAGGCAAGCAAATAGCATTGAATACTTTCAACAAACAGCCACAGGGAGGCCATAATAATGCACGAACCATTCGCCATGCTGATGGGATGAAAATGGTCTGGGACACGGAGGATCTCAATGATGGGTTCTGGAAAGCCTCCTTCTCAGGGGCAGAAGGGTCTCCTTAGACTCCGTCTGCACCACCTGGCAGGCATGATGAGGACATTAGTGGCCCTCCTGTAGGGTTTTGGCTTGACTCTTGCTCTACGTCCCTCTCTAGGTGTGGACAACTGCACTTGGTTGCATAGTTGTCATCCGCAGCTCACTTTCTCTGGCTTCTCTCACTCTGACCTTCTGCTTCTGTAGCTGGAGGTCTTTCTCATCTGCTTCACTGTGCATGGAGAGATAGGGAAAGCTCACATTCCCCAAGTGTTCGTGTTAGGACCCACTGTGATATTGTGCAAGAACTTTGGAGTAGATGAGCTGGGCGTGGGGACGCACTGTCAAAGGCGTTTTGCTTTGTACACACCTGTGCTCTTAACTCCTGTGGCATCATTCACCTCCCCAGAAACACAGAGATCCAAATCCTAGTGTGTATAACATCTTTGCCTTCTGGGAGATTTTGGGGAAAGTTTTTGAGTTTCAGTAGTCCCAAAGGTTCTGATTAGAATGGATGGAACCCAAGCATGTATGTTTTTCTCAATATTTTATTATAACAAACTTCAGACCCGCAGTCATGTTGATCATATTTTATGGTTAGCGCCTGTCTCACCACCACCTAGAGTCTATAATTAACATTTTAATTGTGTCTGTGTTTTCATGTATCTGTCAGTTTATCCTTCTTTGCATGTATGAATCCATCTTATTTTTGATGCATTTCAGAATAAGCTGCAAACATCAGTCTACTTCATCCAAATATTGTAGGATGCAAATCATTAAGTAGAGTTCAGATTGGTTGATAGTTCTTAATGTAGAATTTATACCCAGTGAGATGTGGCAATTGACAAGTTCCACCAAATGCAGACCCCTACCAAGATAGATATTCCCATGCTCCTTAGAGCCCCCCCCATGCCCCCCCTTGTCACTGCCGCTCCTCACCCCCCAGAGACACTCATTACTCTCTGTTAATCCCACCACCGATTGGGTTGGCATCATCTAGAGTTTTTTATAAATGGCACCACACAATATATTCTGTTTTGTATAGTGCTTCTTTCACTCAGAATGATATTTTGGGGCTCATCCATGTCGTGCTGCGTATCAGTAGCACATTCCTTTTCATTGTGGAGTAATTCTTGACGATGTGAAGAAACCATCAATTGTTTATCCCTTATCCTCTTGCGGTTGCCTGGCTGTTTCCAGGCGGGGCTATTAGAAATAAATATGCTATGAATATTTGAACAAAGAAAATCCATACACACACTTTCCAAGGTGTTGTGATCCACGGATTTATGTTAAAAAAGCACCCATGGAGAATTTGGACCTTGGACTTCAGTGTTGGAGAGACTCGCGTGCGGGGCCCACCTGCTCCATGTGTGAAGGGGGCATCTGGTGCTACTCCTTTAACCTGAGATATAAGTGGACCTACGGATTCCTTACCTGAGCTGTGAAGACTAAAGATACTGTATCTTCGTCGGATGTCTTCATGACTGCACACGGTGGATGCCCGACAAACTCAAGCTCCTAGGTGCTCGGGACACGTTAGTGGGGCAATGAAAATATCAAAACCCCGTTTTTTCAGATCAGGCTCCTCTGGTCTGCTTGCAAACGCAGAAGCTTCCGGCTTCTTTCTGTCTGGAATTGTCAACTGTGGACCTCCGCCTCCGTGCCCTCTGCTCTTTGCTTTTGTCATCCCCAGCATGCTTTGCTTACTCCTCAAGATAAGGGCTGTGTCTGAGTCCGTGGGCAGGGGCCCCAGGCTGAGCTTCGTGGGGAGGAGCAGGGAGGCTGGGGTGCAGAGGCTCCGTGCTGAGGGTCATGGGGGCCCCCTCGTGTCTCCAGGCTGCTCCTCAGGCTCCTGTCCCTCTTACATCTTGTGAACAAACTGATTGAAGAAGACAACTTAGGTCATACAGCTTTATGTTAGATGTTATGTTAGACTTCAACTGACACTTCGGACGGCAGGCAGTGTCCTTCCGAAGAACTGCAAAATGGGGCAGGGCGCCAGGACAGAGAATAAAGAACAAGGCAGCGCTTGGCTGGGGCCACACGATGGGCCTCGGGTGGGGCGGGCATGTGGGGAGGGCCATCTGCATAGACTGTGTTCCTGGGCAGGTCCCCTTCCACAGGGACACGCAGGTGACCCAAGCTCAGGGCGCTGACCAGACGACCAGGCAGGAGCGGCTCCATGTGGGGCCTGGGGGAGCATGTGAGCAATGCCCATCAGCACAGGTCACAGGTACACCTTGCTGCTCTCACCTGCTGTGTTTCCGGAGTGGATGTTACCTTCATCTCCCTGTTTCCTGTGGTCATTCTCTGCACCTGCACTGTCATTTTCTGGACCTGATTCCGTCTTACGGGCCACTGCCTAGATTTGCAGAGATGAGCTTGGTCCGTGTCCATGCATCAGAATGACCCCTTGGTCCAGTCTGTGCAAGCCACGCCTGAGTTATATCTGCCCCCCCCAGCATCCTCCACACACGTTTTAAATTTTAAATTAACGTTTGAGGGGGAATGGAGGGTAATCTGTGATAACTTCTTGCTTTCACAGGGGTTTTTAGTTAAGTTTCTGTTCAACGGTGCCCATCTGGGGACAGGGAAGACGGCATCCACTCTTCTGGTGACAGGTAGGGGGAGGGGATGGAGGTATCTGTCGCGGCATCTAATTTCGGCAAACGTCAGCCCCTCGGCTCTCTCGTTGGTGATTGCAAGCCTCCCGTGCGTCCCCCTGCAACCCCCCTGCTCTGCACGTCCCAAGTCACTGAGTGCTGGGGGTGCGCCACCCCTTCCAGCCCCAGGGCTGAGCCACGGTTTACTAAGCCAGTGGCAGTGGCCTCGTCCATGTCAGTGACTGCTGCCGCTGTGGGCATGTGGCCTGAGGGACTTCAGAGAAAGGCGGTGTCCTTCCATGATAGGACTGGATAATCGCCAGTAACAGCGGGCGAAAGCAGAGGGGAGGGAGCACCCCTCCTCCCTGGTGCATGGTCCCCGGTGCTGTTGGTGCTGCAGCTACGTCTTACCGTTAACCTCGTCCGTAGTCCCATCCGACCTCTAGTGCTGGCGCCCCCACCTCATCGGGGGCTGCTTGGGGCTATTGGTGCTCACATGTCCACCCCCTGGGGCCGAAACTACCATGGAATTAGCACCCCCAGGCGCCGTGCTCATCCAGTAC
Source organism: Zalophus californianus (assembly GCF_009762305.2). NCBI lineage: Eukaryota > Metazoa > Chordata > Mammalia > Carnivora > Otariidae > Zalophus > Zalophus californianus. The sequence goes on from NC_045608.1 coordinate 2,597,960, forward strand.
CCAAGATAGCTCCAGACACCCCCTTTCTGCACCCCTTGAGTGGTGTAGCTCTCACCCCCAGCGGGGTTACCCCGAAGTTTCCAGTAGTGGCATTGTGCATGATAATGGGTCTGTAACTAGCCGCCTTTCCTTCCAGACCTTCCTCCAGCCTTTCCCGGTGATTCTAGGAGTCGTTCCTCAGATTCTGCACTTGAGTGCCTGTCTCAGGGTCTATTTCTAGATGACACTAAATTAATTCAGACGTCACCATGTTGCCGTGAGATGCTGGGAACTGTGCAGCCATCTCAGGACCCGGAGGAGACTAACACTCAGGCTTTGATGGCAGAAAGCTCTGAGAGGCATTCCTGAGCTGTTGTTCCTCAGGGCTGAATGGTTTGTGAGATGGAAATCCTCTAATCTAGCTATAGAAGCTTCTAGATGGTCTTTTGTTTCTTCAAAAAAGCACCCAAACTAACAAACCAACATTTGCTTTTGGGATTTTGATGCCACCATTGTATCCACTAAATTGTTTCTGCTTGATTTTGTTCAGGCAATGGGAAATACTAAAATTTATTGTGTCATTGGGCTTCTTTCTTAGGAGCTCCTTCCTTTAGAGTAAAAGAAGTGGCCGGCTTTCTTTGCCGTCCAGGAAAATCCACACACCAGGTGCTTCATGGGGATTTAGAGTTGAAATAGGATGTATCCATTTTCATTAAAAGTACCCAGTGCATCTTTCCACCTACCTGCACGAGAACCCAAATACGAAGATAAAAAGCCCCCTCCTCCCGATAATTGGCCTTGACTTTTGTGTGCAGATCTCCAGGCTCTGCCGATGGTCACCTCCCATGGGGCATGGGAAAATGATGCCGTTTCTTCATTAGGGCTGCATCGTGAAGCCTGCAGGTTCAGCTTTGATGGGCGTTCTGTAATTGGCATGTGGTATAACCTTAAGCAATGCTTTTTGTGCTTACACCTTCTGCAAACGTAATTTCGAAAAGTCAAATAAATTTGTATTTAAAATTTGAAATACCCAAATGTTTTAATTCCGCAGTGAAATACAGAGGAGAAATGCCTTGATGGTCATCCATCGCCGTCACCCAGGGGTTTATACAGTGTCTAGCAGTCAGTAGGGTTTCGGAGAGCATCTAAATCACTGGTCAAATCCAGAAGATGGTGACGTGTGCGTGGTTGCTAAGGCTGGTGGCCAGGGTAGCACCGTATCCGGAAACCATTTCTCCCTTTTTGTACCTGTATGAATGAAACTGTTCCCAGGCACCTTCCATTAGGTCCCAACCCCTGGTTTCCCTGGGCATTTTTTCACCATTGATGATTCAGGAATGATAGGTATGTTGATCTAAACCAAAAGAGGTCTGTGATTTTATAATCAGAAGAGTATCCACTTGAAATCTTACCAGTCAGGTTATTTAGTTAGGAGGCTGATCGCCCCATCACCTTCAACAGATCTTCTTACTGTTCTGATCTTTCAAAATCTTGCTTGTGAAAGCTAATCTCTAAGAACGACACATGTTGTCTTGCTCTCAGTTCATCTAGGACAGCGGTTCTCAAAGGGTGAGCCAGACTAGCAGCCCCAGGAGGTTCTGGGGACTTAGACTTGCAACTTCTGCAGACCCACGGAGCCAGAAACCCTGGGGTGGCATCCAGCACTTTTTAGGAAAAATCACTATTTTCTAAAATGAAGCAAAATTGACGAGAAAGGCAGGAGTTTTGTACATTTTTGCAAATTTGGTGAATGTCTGGGCTAATCAGTGGATTCTCATTACCACTGTGCATTCAATCTGCTGTGGTAACTTTTTTTTTTTTTTAAGATTTCATTTATCTGAGAGAGGGAGAGAGAGGGAGTGCACAAGCCTGGGGGGGGGGCAGGCAGAGGGAGAAGCAGTCTCTCCGCCGATCAGGGAGCCCGATGCGGGGCTCGGTCCCATGACCCTGAGATCATGACCTGAGATGAAGGCAGCTGCTTAACCCACCAGGTGCCCCTGATAACATCATTTTTATTGAAATATACATGGACTGTTTGACATCACCTATATGTCTAGTTGGAAAAGAGGCATATTTAATAGCTTTTCAGATCATTGTGTGTATATTTATTTTTAATACTACACCAAAACTTGTCATGTAGTGGCTTTTGAAACATTGGTTGCAATTTGAATCCTAGAACTTGAGTATCTTCCTTACCTCAGCCTGAATGTAGTGTGTCATCACAGATTTGTTATTTAGAAAATGTTGATTCACTAGTTGTGCAAGATTTCCCAATGTGGACCCATTCTGTTAATACAGTATCAAAAACCTACACTTTCCTTTAAATATCAGCATCAGTCTCATCAGAAAAAGCCTGTATGTATTGAAAACACTTTTGAAATCACAGTGGCAGATGACAGTTTTCCAGAATTACAGTTTTTGCTTGAAAACTGTAATTTTGTCATTGGTAACAAATACCGTGAGTTGTTTTTCTTAAAGTGGCAGACTCACTTTGCTCATTATCGAGAAGATGTTTGTCAGATACCCACCCTGAATAACCACGGTGCACTAGTCATTCTTGTAAGTGAAAATGGTGTTTTATAAGAAAAGGGGCCCGCCCAGCATGCAGTTCAAAGAATAGCACACATACATTCCTCCAGACAAGCACGATCACTCCGTGGCTAGTAGACATGGCATGTGGGCTTTGTCATGCAGAATATGAAAGAGACATGGTTTCAAGGACACATATTTAATAAAAATAGGCAATTTTTACTGCTATATCAAGGACATCCTTAAGTAAGATCAGCATTTCTCACAGTGCGAGTTGCAGTGAATAATAGAATGAATAGTACAGATGGCTTCATCCCCTCGATCCATGCTGAGGTGACACCGTGTTATCCACCACTGCACCATGAGGACAAAGGACAGCACAGGGAAAAATGTGAATAGCATCCTGGTGTTATTATGAAAATAGTTGTGACTTTACAGCATCTTTGATGGTGCTGGTGAATCCCGCAGGGGTTCACCAATGAAACTCCGGGAATCCTGGTTGTCAGCCACCAAGAACCCTCTTATAACTCGGTCCCCTAAGACCAGGGTCATTTTCCCAGAGCCACAGGGCTTGAGGGGTGATGGAAATGTTCTCTGGAGAAACAGAAGTGCATGATTTTCCCCCAAAGGTGTGAAAGTAAGTTGAGTGACAAAAACAGCAGATCCTCATGACAGTTGTCCCAAGAGGTTGTGGGTTCTTTTACCCACTGAGTTCTGGAGGAGGAGGAGAAGAAACGTCCTTGTCCCGGATGATTCAGCGACGGTCCTGCCGAAAGCACCAGGCTGTCTGGTCGCGTTCCTTTTCTTGGTTGGATCCTGTGACCACCTCACTGCCCTGGTGTTTGGTCGCAGCTGTCACGTGACCCATCAGGCAAATGCCTGCTTTTATTTTAATGAATTCCAGAAGTCAAGGAGACTTAGCTCCGAAGGCTGGCGCTGCTGCTGATGAGCATTTGTCTTCAGGCATTGTCATTCAGCTTCTCCTACCTGCAGGTTTCCTGTCTATGAAATAAGGCAGGTTGACAAGATAATCGCTAAAATTGATGCATACCCGATTCTCTGGGAGAAATCAGTGCCAATCCTGCCTTAGTATGGCCCAAATAACACTGATGTGTAAAAGCAGCCATTGTCCATCTTTAAAACTAGAGACCTGCTTCCCATCGGCCAAGGGTTTGAGTCTTTATTTGCTATCATTTTCTTTGACCCTCTATGCTGTCCCAGGTCAAGGACACTGTCCCAGGCCAAGGACACTGTCCCAAGCCAAGGACAGCCATGTCAGTATTGATGGCTGCCCTGGTTGGTTCCTGTAACGAGTGAATTGTGAAATAATTTGGTTCTTACCCTAAATACAAGACTGCAGTTCCGACAGGCATTCAAGTAAAGGTTTGATGTCTCTCTCCTTCTTTGACTGAAATCCTAGATCTTTTCCCAGTCAGGCTGTCCATCGGTCCTGAATTCATCCTGGAAGGAGAACTTTATTTGATCTTTGGTGCTGAGCGCAGGAGGAGGCTTTAGGTCTTTAGATTTTACAGAATGAACTATCTACCAGATAAGTAAATGTACCTTTTATAACCCTGTCGACAGGTTAGTTGCAATGCTCTGTTACGCTGACCACCTGCGGGTCTCTGTAGTGTAGGCTTCTCTCTTCCCCTTTCAAGAAGGGTCAGGGAAGAATGAATGAAGGAAGGATGGGGAAAGATATCCATGTACATCTTCATCCATGCACAGATACATGTACAACAGAAGGACTGTGGATCAAAAACACATAAAAGAACAAACAGGCTCCGTGCATTCTGGACCAGTGGAAATTTATGTCTGTGGGTAAGGTCTTGTAGACACACAATCTTAGTTGATCCTCAAGATAACCCGTACTTGGATTGAGTTTGTCCTTAGCATTTCCCATAGGAGGAAGCTGAGCACAGAGAGATTGTTAGGCTCCTTGTCCAAGGACGAAGAGCGGGGGTGCTGGATCTTGAGCTGGAATCAGGTCTTCCTTCTGCTAGGGTGGGATCTTCCTGCCGCTCGCTGCTGTTCCCGGAAATATGGAGGACGGGGGGCCTGCTCACTGTCCCCTCTTCTAATCTGTTCTCCGCTGTCTGCTTATCTGCCTATAAGTAATTTGTTTAATACCTTGATGGAAGTAGAGTTGCTTGCTGCTAGGCAGTGCCCTTCAAGCTGAGTAAATTGGCTTACAGCAGCATTTTCTTCCTCATTAAAAGTAGAATATGCCCCAAATCCATTAAATTCTAATATGGAAGAAATGGTAACGTCCATGACACCTTTCAAACATGTGATTTGGGAACTCAGGTATTACCTGGACATGGACTATGCAGTGAATAATCTATAAGAGATAACCCACCCTCAGAAGCATGGACCATTAAGCCACATGCTTGGGACTTTGGAGAAATCCTTGGTTAGTTGAAACCATTGAATTCATTAATAAATGTGTTATGTATTCTGTCCCAAAGTTTCAGTATTCCACGTTAAAAAATGCCAATAAATATATATGTATACACACACACACACACACACACACACACAAAAGCCATCAAAATAAAGTGGCATTTCTATTTGTGTAGAGAAATCCTCTTGTGCTCTGAATTAATTTACTTGGAAACTTATCACCTTCCTTCAGTTCAAGTGGATGGTATCTGAAAAGTCCAGCTCTAAACTCACAGTACAAATCGTTCATAAGCCGAGTCCCAACTGGTCTTCTGTTCTTTTGATAATTAAATTTAGTACTAAAACTTCCTGAGACTTATATTTTTAATACCTCGATTTGAGTGAGCGTTGTCCTAGTATCTGGACAGAATGCCTTTCTTTCTGAACTGTTAATTGGGCAGAGGACCTAGAGATAAACAAATTGATTTAATTTTAATCTGCTTTCATGGTGATGCATAATGATAACTGGTTTCTGTCTCATAGGGTTGAAAACCTCAGCCCTTAATAAGAGTTTGTGGGTATATTATGAGGCCTTACATAGCTCATGTTGTGCTAGACCGCTCTCCGTAAACGATTCTAACTCCAGCAGCATCTGAGGGACTCCCAGTTCTTGTCTGCTGCAGATTTTCAATCAGTGAAACTATTAGTGTGACATGAAGAAGCTCGGAGCCTTCTCCTGTGAAGAACAGTGCTGGTTCCATGCCTCGTGTGCCGTAAATGAGATTCGTTCTGGAGAAACTAGGGTTGCTCTCTGTTGCTATGTGAGAAGCCTGGACAGGAGAGTTCAAAGACTGGGCTTTCATGCGTGGGCGTGGTGAATGATCTTCACCTCCTGAGGTGCCCAGAGGTTGGTCGGATGAGTGGTTCAGAGTGTGGATCCTGAATTAAGGCTAGTAATGGTCTAGGTAGAGTCAGAATGGTAAGGTCATTAACTCTGAAAGCGGGACACAGTTTCTAGTTCTTCTCTGACCAGTTTTCTTCTACATCCCAGATGATATGTCATCTCCCGAGAGAGGCATTCTCTGAACCCCTCCACCCCAGTCTACTTTCTCATGGCTCCTTAGATTTCTTATTCCACTCACCACTGTCTGTCATCATATCATCTCTAATGTCTGTCTCCCTTTGCTGGCCCTTGGTACCACTCGCTAAAATCTACTCTGGGAAGAAGTGGGATGTTCTCACTTGGGCATGCTCCTACAGTTTTTCAGACTAAGGACAAATAAGTGAAAGTGATGTGCCACTCCCAGGTGGACACAAGGCCCAAGAAGAGACCAACATGGGAGTTTCCATCATTTCTTCTCCAAATGAGGTGTCTGTTAACACACCTGATGGTAGAGCCTCTGTTGGCTTTCCCTGAGGGAGACGTTGCTGCCCCTGGGTGGACATGTGCGGGAAGGACAAGTAAACCAGTGTTGTTTACTTTGTAGATGCCTTTGTTACTGCAGCGCATCATGCCCTGACCTGACTGACTCATTCCCACTCATGCCAGTATGAACTAGGACTCTTCTGTCCTCTGCTGTATCCCAACAATTAGCAAGTGCCTGGTACACAGAAGACACGCATTCAGTGTGTTTTTTATTGTTGTTTTTGTATTTTTGGTTTTTTTATTCAGTAAAACCTTGGCTCTCAGGTCTCGTCAATGGATGTTCAGACCCATTCTTGGAAATCTCCATAGTTCCACACTTGAGGAGTTTGCCCCTTGAGCTTCCATTGGCTTTGAGTGTTATGAGACTCTTCATATTGAACAGAAATAGATCTTCTCTGAACATTCCCACATTTTTCTGGCCCCTGTTCATTTACCATCCGCACTCCACTTCACATAATGGTTCTCATTTTACTTGAAGCCAGCATCTGTTTCCTACCTGTGTCTTATCTCACCAGCAGATTTTCAATATGAAAATTTTCTTGTATCTTTGGATTTTGTTTAGAATTACATGACAGAAAGCAATTGTATGCTTGTTCTTTCTACATTAAAAAATAATATTAAAGGAATTGAAGTCTTATAAGGTAGGCTCAATATCAAAGATTCTATCCAGTTGACTTTCTGGGGTGTATTCTAGCATAGAGCCCAAGGTAGAAGAGCTGACACCTAATAAACACTTTGGATTTAGAGAAGAAGAAGAATTCTGGGTTAAATTGTGACCTCTGCATGTTTAGGTGAAGTGGAAGGAGATTAAAACAGATTGCCCATCTCTTCTCTCAGGATTGATCTCGTGTAGCCTCTCAGATTCATAAAATATTACACATGCAGCGAACTCATATCCTTTGCACCTGTTGGGAAGAATAGTTGGTGTGTTCAGTTGTGTGTTGGCAGGTTAGGTTGTGATTTTTCATCTAGCAGAGTGTTAGTCCCCTTTTGGATTTCCGAGGGAAGTTTTGCATTGTGTTGGTCTTCAACTAGGGCACAAGGATGGCTGGTGTTATGGAAAACCATTCAAGGAGTATATAGACATGAATCGTTTTAAATAATCTGTTTGCTGAGTTCACTTCTTCCATATGTTCTCTTTCCTGAAATGGGTCTGCCCAAGAAAGCATCGAAGGTGGAGGTGTTTGGCCTCACATTTGCATTGCTCACCCATGTAGGACCATGGTGATGAATTGCCGGGAGTGTAAAATCTTATGGGCTGAGAGCCCTTTAGACAATCCAGTAATGTTGCTGTCTTTGAGAAAGCAAATTACTTTAATGACTACATAACAAATCCTTTTTTGGTAGCCACGTGATTTCTAGTTCTTTGCTCTCAAAAAAAAAAAAAAAAAAAAAAGGAGGAGGAGAACCTGGTCCCATTGTTAGATCTTTCAACATAAATGTCGATGACGGAGCCCATGTGATTTTTGTCCTGTGGGGAGTTCAAAGCATTGAGGTACAGCGCTGTAACAAAGTGCACTCCCTTCAGGGTTTCCAAAGACTCCATCTATAAAACAGAGATGTAGGGATTGAGCTGACACTGACCCTGTCTCATTCTTGCCATAAACAAAGGGCCAGCACAGATCCACCTACATATGCTCTAACTGGGGAAAGTGTCCCTGTGCTGGGATATCTGTTATCAAGTCTTGGTGATTGGCACTCCTTCTGTTTTCTTTTTTGCATTTCAGGGCGGGAGCCCATACCTCCATGTTCCCGACCTCCTTTTCCTGTATGGTTCTTGATTAGAGTCTGCCAAGGAGAGGCATGAGGATTTGGAAGGCAGAGAAGAATGCAGTGTTGTTCTGTGGATTCACAGAGATTGTTGAGGTCTCTAGCGGCTGGGGAGCTAGGGTCGGAAATCACCTACATTTGGATTACAGGCAGTAGAGACAGGTGGGAGGGGCTTCTCGACCCTCACTTCCAGCCTGCCAATGGTTTCTGTGTCCTCTTCTTATAAATTTCCTGCTGGACTCTGCTAGACTTGCTTCAGTGTTTCTGTCCAGATGGGACCCTACGAGAGGATCACCTTTCTCTGGTTCCATGCAGGAAGCTGTGGTCATGTGACTCGCTTTGACCAACATTTCTGTGGAGATGCACGGATGTCTCATGCTCTCTGTTCATGGGGTTGGGATATTCTAAAGCATCAGGCTGTGAGGACATCATCAGAATATGGGTTAGATCAGCCTGAATTCGGCCACATAGAATCCTAAGTCTGAACAAAAAAATAAATCTGCTGTTTTCAGCCAGTAAGAGTCAGGATTGCTTATTCTCTAGCATAACATAGAATAGAAGCCCATTCCTGTTATTAATCAGTGCACTTCTGATCCTTCCCTGTTTTATGTTGAATATTCTTTTTTTAAAAGTTATACTGTTCTTGCCTAAGTGGGTATTGAATACAGTTGTAATGACTCCCCATCTAGAATTAAAAAAAAAAAAAAACACATTTAGAGACTGATGGACAAAGAGAAAACATAAATTTGAATTTATATACATATTTTCATTGCAGGACATTATGACAGAGTGGTCAATAAAGGACTTTCAGACATAAAAAATGGAACACATTAAGGTAAAATTCTGTGAATGAAACAAAAGGAATATGCAAGCTAAAGGAGGGGAAAAAACAAATACCAAATTCAAGCTTGGGAAAGAAGAGGTTGTCTGCATATTTTTTTAAATGAATAATGGTAGGTATCAAATCACCATGGTATTTAGATTCCAGTGAATACTTTTAAAAGAATGATATAACAGTTTAATTTTTAAATGTCAATAGTTACAATATACTGAAAATCTCAACCTTTGCAGCTTAGGAGGGAAAATTTTAAATGTCAACTTTAAAATGTGCCTGGGGAAGCATAGAAATTATTCTAGAGCATTGCCATCCAATGAATTTCTCTGCAACGACAGAAATGCTGTCTACCTCTCCTGCATAATCCAGTAGTCCCTGTCTGCATGTGGCTCTCAAGTTCTTAAAATGTGGTCGTGCAACTGAAGAACTGAATTTATTTTCTCTTAACTATTCTAAATTTAAATAGATTCACATGATTGGGGACTGCCTTTTTGGACAGTACTTTTTTCGGAGTATATGCAAACAAGGCCGTTGGGTTATTGGGCCATCGGATGTAAGAAAGGTCAAAGTCAAATTTCAAAATAATTTCTGTTTGCTGCTTTCACAGAGGGTAACCTATCATAGTAGCATCTGTGGTCTTTCCTGAAATTTTAGCTGCCACTAAGACAAGCCTGTGCATCACTCCGGAACACTTTGGGAGATAGAGCCCCACCCTGTCGCCAGGGGAGACAGGAGAATCTGCGTGGTAAAGGGGGGTATGCTGGGATTAAGGCTGAGCTCATATGGTGGAGCAGACACTCAGGGACCTCTCAGCCCAGGGCTGATCCAGTTGCAGATGGCCAGGTGTGGGCAGGAGGGGCAGCCGAGACAGAAAGTGCCCCTTTTCCTCCCTTTCTGGTGCATGGACGAGTGAGGGGTGGGAGGGACCACTGTGGGGTGTTTACGTTAGAGGGTGAACATATCAGAAGACAGAGTGAACCTTTGTCCCATGACCCCGCACACCCTCTGGGCCTTTCAAAGGCAACATGGATATGCAATCAGGGGAGGCAGGGAGGGATGGGTAACTTCATGGGACGCCTTCTCAACTTCACCTTTGGGCACACGTCCTGTGTGTGAGTGACAGAAGACCAGTATTTTTGTGGTGAAGAATAGATAAAGCAGAATATGTCAATCACACATAACCCAGTTACCCAAGATGTGACTATCAGATTTTGACATACATGTCCAGCCTTCTCATGAATATCTATATTTTTACCTGCATTATGTACAGAGAGAAGCAGAACCCATTAACACGAGAGTGTCAGAAAATCCTTTCACTCAAATATGTATTGTAAACAAGTTTTTCCTTATCTTTACTTCCTGCTTTTCACTTGATTCAGGTCCTAGGAGAGACAAGAAGTGCATTAGCAGAGTTGTGCTAAGAACTTGGAAAAGTCTGGCCACTGGCAAATCATTGTAGCTACTGCCTTTCTCTGCTCATTAATTTGAAATATAAACAAAATAAGAACTACAAAATAGGTTTAAAAGATCCAACAACATCTATTCTGTCCCCAGATGATTATCTTTTTATAGATCAAACCCTTCAAAATAAAGGTCTTGTTCAAGCATGTGTGTCCTTCACAGGGCCTGACACTGCTTAGCAGACAACCCTGCTCTTCTCAGGCGTCCTTGAGGCCAAGAGGTCACCGCAGGGCAATGCTGTGCCTGCAGGCCCAAAGCGCCCAGCCCCTGTACACTTGTTCTTTGAAAGGTACAGCCTGAAGCCGACCTTCCTTTTCCTTCGGGCATTCTGAAATTCTAGTGCGTTCTGTGGGAGGTGATATACATTCCCGTGAAGGTATTCCCGGCCCCTCTGCAGCCGGCTCTGTATGGGGGGGGCTGCTGGGCTGCTGAGCACCAGTGGACAGTAGGGCTGCCTGAGATCTAAGTCATCAGCTTCTCTTTCCAAGTTGGAAAAGGAAGCACTCTGGTGGGTTTAGGGATGTGGAGCAGTTCCTATTATTGTTTTTGCTGACAGCCTACAAATTGGCAGGGTATTTGGTGTTTTGGAAGGACAGAGAGAGACGGGGCGCTGGAAGTGTTCAGCCATGGTGGGGCTGGAGGAGAGAATGAGTCAAGTGACTGGAGCCGTCTCAGCTAAAGGAGAAAGCAACAAAGGGAGTCAGGCTTCCAGCAACTCAGAAACATGGGCTTGGTGACTTGAGGCTCCGCTCTAACTGGAGTCCACATCACTGAGAAATTCTGGGGAGTAGGACTCAGGTCCCTTCTCCATCATACGTGTTCTAGCCTCCATGCTGCAGAGGGGCTGGTCTCTGGTCTTCTCTTCCCAGTAAAGGAGAATTACTTGCTGGGAAATACCAAGTGCAACAAATGAGAACATTTTCTAGGTCTCTCTTCAAGAAATGATGGTGAAGAGAAGGTAGTGATAGTTGGGCAGGGTATTGAGATTTTGGATTCAGAAAAGAGAGGGTTATTCAAAAAGCACGCATGGAGCTAGAAGGGAAACAGTTAATCACTAGAGAGGATGGACAGATGGTAGAGATAGCTAGGCAATGGACAGATAGTAAGGTAGATAACAGATCACAGATGATAGATGGATAGACAGACAGTTAATAGTGAGATGGACAGATAGAATTTCATATGGGAGAAAACAGTTACAATATTACTTTCCATTGCAAATTCAATCTTTCCATTGCCAATCTACATACGTTTAAATGGTTTGGTTGGAAGTTGTCAATGTAACCCATGGATGGGCCTTCCTGTGTCTTTGTTACTTTTTTTTCCAGACCTAGTTTATTTCATTCACTCTTAGGCCTGGACAGACACAATCTTTTCGTCTTGTGGGAGGGAATTTAGAGCAAGAGAGAAGGCTCACCAGTCTATGGCTGAGGACTTTCCCAGCAGAAGAGGACTAACCTGTATCTGTTCCCACATACGTCACTTCTGTCTTTGCTGGCAGTCTATTCTGTACCCCAACTAAAATATCAGAGGGCGAGTTCGCTTTGTTCTTTTGTGGCATGGGACAGCGATCAAACTATTGGAATCTGTGGTTACTGATGCAGGTGCAACTTCGGGCCCCTTGTGAATTCCAAAGACAAAAAGCAGGGATCCCAAACTCGATTGCCTTCAGGGGATAGGCAGGAAATAAAATTGAGTGAGTCGGTCCAGGTCAGGCATCAGAAAAGTGTTTGTGTTTGGAGAGGCACTAGGGGATGAAGAGGGAGCAGCGAGAACTGAAGAACACCTGTGCAGCCTCAGGGGAGGCTCAGCACGCAGATCCAGTATGACGGGGCCGTTTCAAGGCAAGCCCCAAATCTGGATTTTTAAAGGAAATGTCATAATTTTAAAATAATTGGTTCAGATGGTCAAAATGGAATAAAATATGCCAGACAAGAGGCTTGTAGGCTACCTTCAGCCCATGAGCCGCCACTGATGTCTTCGGACTGAGGGAGAGCCTCGTTTTCCCAAGGAGAACCAAGCCTCTAGTGAATAGCAGGACCGGTAGGCTGTGGTTTCCACTTTCATGTCAAAACATTGTTATTCTGCATTCTTTTGGTGCATTATAGACCACCCCACACTGAATGTTCTCAACAGAGACCATTTTCTTGTGTTGATGGGTTCTATGGGTCGGGAATCGGGAAGGGGCATATCTGGGGGGGGATGGATGTCTCTGCGCCGTGATGGTTGGGGTGTCAGCCAGGAAGGCTCAAAGGGGACAAGACCCTGATGTGGGACCCTCTGAAGGCCCACTCTGAACACGTCTAATGGCACATGCAGGCTGTCACCTGGAGCCTCAGCTGTATACTCGCCTCACTTCATGGTGGGGCGTCCTCACAGATGGCGGCCTCTGGCTCCTGGGTGGTGGAGCTGGGCTCCAAAACAAGCATCCTGCAAAGCCCACGGAGCTGATTTACCTCGTAGGACTTCACTCATAATCCCATAGCATCACTTCTCTTGTGGGTGTGAGCCTCCCTCCCGGATGGGAGGAGAGCCAAGGGCGCGTCCTAGCGAGAGCATGGGCAGGGGGGGAGCAGGCGTCAGGTACTGTCATGCTCGCCTTGGGGAAACACAACCTGCCATATCTGTCAAACACCAAGTGGACTGAGATGGTAAAAGGGGAGCGGAGTGGAGATTTCAGCCAGCCAATTAAAA